>NC_011098.1:1228180-1842271 GCF_000003225.4 Theileria annulata | reverse complement strand
TAAACCCTAAAACCTAAACCCTAAACCCTAAAACCTAAACCCTAAAACCTAAACCCTAAACCCTAAACCCTAAAACCTAAAACCTAAACCCTAAACCCTAAACCCTAAACCCTAAACCCTAAACCCTAAACCCTAAAACCTAAACCTAAAACCCTAAAACCTAAAACCTAAACCCCTAAACCCTAAACCCAAAACCTAAACCCTAAAACCTAAAACCTAAACCCTAAAACCTAAAACCCTAAACCCTAAAACCTAAAACCTAAACCCTAAAACCTAAACCCTAAACCCTAAAACCTAAAACCTAAACCCTAAAACCTAAACCCTAAAACCTAAACCCTAAACCCTAAACCCTAAACCCTAAACCCTAAACCCTAAAACCAAACCTAAAAACCTAAACCCTAAACCCTAAACCTAAACCCCCTAATACCTAAAAATAATTGTGGGGCAAAATTCAAAACCCTCAAAGTTAGGGTTAAATCAACATCAAGTGGGGTGGAATCTTAATATTATGGGGTAGAATCCTGAAATTGTTGGGTAGAATCCTGAATTATGGGGTGGAATCTTCATCAAATGTGGGGTTGGCATCATACACACTTGTCGGGCTATGTACAGTTTATGTGGGGTTAATAACACTAACTCAAGGTTGGTCATAGGGATACCCCTAGGGTGACTCAGGGATACTTCAAGGTGACTCAAAGGTACACAGGTCAACTCTAGCATAACTAGGGTAGTGGACTAGAGGACTACCCACAGGAGTACCTCAGTCAAGGACTAGAGGACTAGTAACCAAGGACCCTCAAAGTTAGGGTTAAATCAACATCAAGTGGGGTGGAATCCTTGATTATGGGGTGGAATCTTCATCAAATATGGGGTGGAATCTTAACCAAATATGGGGGTAGCATCATACACACTTGTCGGGCTATGAACAGTTTATGTGGGGTTACTTACACAGACACAGGGATACTCAGTGGTGAATCAAGGTTGGACAAGGGACTCAAGGATGGACCAAGGATAACTCAAGGTTGGTCAAGGTGACTCAAAGGTACCTCAGCTGAGACCATATCTGTGACTCAAGGTTGGTGGAGGACTACTACTAGATACCTCAAGTGGACTGGGCAAATTCAAAACCCTCAAAGTTAGGGTTAAATCAACATCAAGTGGGGTGGAATCCTAAAATTGTTGGGTAGAATCCTATAAATGTTGGGTGGAATCTCGGATTATGGGGTGGAATCTTCATCAAATATGGGGTTAGCATCATACACACTTGTCGGGTAATGTACAGTTTATGTGGGGTCAATCACACATAGTCAAGGTTGGACCAAGGTTGGACTCAAGGGTTGGTCTAGGGTTGGACAATGGGTACCTCCGGTACCTCAAAGGTACACAGGTTACCTCTAGCATAGCTATGACTCAAGGTTGGACAAAGGTATACTAGGGTGACTCAATGCTGGACTCAAGGTTGGACAAGGGAGAACCAATGGTACCCAAGGGATACCATAGCTGGGACTCAAGGTAGGACAAGGGATACCATGGTTGACTCAAGGTTGGACTCAAGGGGAGACTCAAGGGGAGACTCAAGGTTGGACTCAAGGTTGGACTCAAGGTTGGACTCAAGGTTGGTCTCAAGGTTGGACTCAAGGTTGACTCAAGGTTGGACTAAAGGTACCTCCGGTACCTCAGGGTTACCTCAAGGTTGGACAATGGACACTAGATGTGACTCAAGGGGAGACTCAAGGTTGGACAATGGACACTAGATGTGACTCAAGGTTGGATAAAGTGATACCAAGGGATACCATAGCTCTGACTCAAGGTTGGACAAAGGTTGACTCAAGGTTGGACAATGGATACCCTAGCTGTAACTCAAGGTTGGTCAAGGGATACCTCCGGTACCTCTAGGGGTGACACAAGGTTTGACACAAGGTTTGACTCAAGGTGTGACTCAAAGAGAGCCAAGAGGATAGCATTGGTGACTCCGGTGACCAAAGGACTACCGACTAAGTGCCTCTAGAACAATATAAGGGCTACCTCTAGGTGATGCACCTGTTTGCACAGAGGTATATCATTGCACACACAGGTAAGCCTAGTGGTCAACAAACCAAGGATACTCTAAGGTACCAATGATGGTTCAAAGGTACTCAGAGTACCAGAATTGAGACTTGATGACCAAAAGTACCAATAGCTGAGGTCTAACAATGAGTAATTGACTACTCTATAACATATACAGTACTAAGGTACCTAGACTAATATACTAACTCTATAGTATATAGTAATTAAGTAACTGAATTGACTATCTACAAATACTAACTCTTACTCAAAGTACAGTGAATATTGGAACCAGATACTGAGGAGTAACTGATTGAGTATGGTCCAGTACCTATAACAGTAAGAGTAACTAAGGGACTACTCTATGGTAGCACACTAAACTAATGTAGTACCAGTGTACCAATATAGTACCTATGTACTTAACTAGCAACTATAGTATGTATCTACTAAAGGACTACCTCCAATAGAGAAATAAGAGTCATCCAAAGGAATAAGAAATTTGAGACAAAAATTAACGATTTGAAAGTGAATGACAGTGTGTGTGAATTAAAATAGTTAGTGTAATGACAATGAGTTGAATAATAGTTAGTGAGTGTAATGACAGTTAGTGAGTGAATTACAATGGTTAGTGTATGACAGTTATTTTACAATATGATCATTGGAGGACTGCATTTGGTAATTAGATCCAGATTGAGGATAATGTATTTAGGTATGAATTTAGATTGTGAGAGTAATACTGACTTTGAGTCACTCTGAGTATCAGTGAGTGAGTGTATGGTACTTTCTTTGACTGATCAGAGCTATTCTTGACAAAGAACTTATTTGAAGGTAGACCTAGTGAAAATGACTTGATATCAGAGAAGTTTGGGTCATCAGTGTGAGTCCAAACATCAGTATCATTGTATGTGATCTTTAAACATTTGACATCATCTTTGAATATGTATTCATAGGATAGGAAGATAATGGTTACTTTGTAATCAGACGGCTTAATCTCTGTATCATTCTCACCGAGGAATTTGAGCTTTGTGACATACTTGATACTGGTGATGGTCCACTCATTGTCTTCCTCTCATTGAATAGTGTGAACATATTATTAGTAAGTAGTATGGCAAGATGTTTACCATCATCCTTAGTCATCGACATCACTAATCTACCAAAGACATTATCTTTGGATTGCCAGATATTTTTGGTACCATCGACTACCTTATCGAACAGGTGGTTATCCTTAGGTTTGAATGTAACGACACCATTCTGATCATTAAAGTCAAACTCATTAGTAGACTCAGTCTTTTCGATATCCAGGGTCACCTTGGTAAGTGTTGTTATAGCGGGAGTACCTATGGTTTCAGTAGTAGTAGATGAAGTCTGAGTTTGGGACTTAGCAGGGAAGTTAGGAATATGCTCTCTAAGTAGATTATCGTCTGAGATTTCGGTCCAGTCATCGGATTCCTTTTCGAAGAATTTAAAAGTACCATCACCCAGTAGGAGAGCAAGGTATTTTGCATCGTCAGAGGATCCAATCCTAACCTGGGTAGCATAACCATCACTGGATGTCCAGATATCAGTATTACCATCACAGACTTTAGTGAGTTTGTAGCCAGTCTTGGGTCTGTATGTTACGATAGAATTATGTTCACTGATATCGAACTTATCAGTAGACTGACTAGCATTTATGTCCAATGATACCTTGATGTCTAGTTTTTTAGATTTATTTTTATTATTAAAGACATAGAAACTGTTTGATACAAGACCTATTGAAAATATCTTGATTTCTGAATAATCAGGATCGTCACTATGTTTCCAAACCTCGTCATCTCCTAACTTTATCTTCTTACAGACGACATCATCATTGAATGTGTAAATAAATGAAAGGAAGACAGTTCTCACTGAGTAATCAGTCTTGGTGAGTTGAGTATCACTCTCATCGAGGAACTTGAGTTTAGTAACATCACGTCTCTTAGAAGTTACATCATGCCAGCCATCAGACCCTTTGAACAGTATGAACATATTATTAGTCAGGAGCATGGCTAGAAATTTAACACCATAAACAGTCTTCGACATTACTAAAGTACAATGGATACCATCCTTGGACACCCAGATAACATTGGTACCCTGAACTACCTTACTGAATACATGGTTATCCTTGGTAGTGAATGTAATTACATAATTCTTATTAGTATATTCGAACTCATTAGTAGACTGAGTTGCATTGAGGTCAAGAGTGACAAGTGTTCTCTTAGCTTTGGTAAGTTCCTTTGTCTGGTCAGAGGAATTTGTGACACTAAACTGGTCTTTAGGAAGATCCAGCTGAAGTGACTTTATCTCTGAGAAGTCAGTATAATCAGTATGTGTCCACAGTAGAGTATTATTATTGTATGTGATCTTCAAACAGTTAACATCTTCATTGAATATGTAGGTATAAGAGAGATCTTGTAGAGTAACCTGGAAGTCAGAGGACTTGAAGAGCGGAGTATCACTGTCACCAAAGAACCTAAGTTTAGTAACATCATACTTCTCAGAAGTTATATCATTCCAAGGCTTATTCTTACCAGACTTATGTAGAAGCACAAAGTTACGACTTTGCAGCAGAATGGACAGGAATTTCTCATCTTTACCAGAACCCATGAGCACTGCCTTGAGACCGTGATCTTCTGGTTTGGCAGTCCATATATCAAGTTCATCTATTGAACCACAACAGGTATGATCACCACATGTTGAAACACAAGGATTAGATTTGTATGTTTTTACAATTTTGTTAAACACATAGTCATCCTTAGGAGTGAATGTTCTAATATTACCATCCTTAGAGTAATGGAACTGATTGGTATCCTTAGACTTATTGATATCAAGAGTGACCTTGGTAGAGACTTCCTTTGTTAGATCTTGGAGATTGGTGATGAGGAATTTATTATTTAGAAGATCTAGCTGAAGTGACTTTATCTCAGAAAACTCAGTGTCATCAGTGTGAGTCCAAACTTCAACGTCTCCTAGCATGATCTTCTTACAGGTGATATTGGTGTTGAACAGTATGGTATAGGATAGATTTTGTAGAGTAACTGGGTAGTCTGACGTGGAGAGTTCAGTATCATCTTCAACAAGGAACTTGAGTTTAGTAACATCACGTCTCTTAGAAGTTACATCATGCCAGCCATCAGACCCTTTGAACAGTATGAACATATTATTAGTCAGGAGCATGGCTAGAAATTTAACACCATAAACAGTCTTCGACATTACTAAAGTACAATGGATACCATCCTTGGACACCCAGATAACATTGGTACCCTGAACTACCTTACTGAATACATGGTTATCCTTGGTAGTGAATGTAATTACATAATTCTTATTAGTATATTCGAACTCATTAGTAGACTGAGTTGCATTGAGGTCAAGAGTGACAAGTGTTCTCTTAGCTTTGGTAAGTTCCTTTGTCTGGTCAGAGGAATTTGTGACACTAAACTGGTTTGATGGAAGATCCAGCTGAAGTGACTTTAAGGATTGAAAGCTTTTATCATCAGTGTGAGTCCAAACAAAATCATTGGAATGTCTGACCTTTTTACAGTTAACATCTTCATTGAATATGTAGGTATAAGAGAGATCTTGTAGAGTAACCTGGAAGTCAGAGGACTTGAAGAGCGGAGTATCACTGTCACCAAAGAACCTAAGTTTAGTAACATCATACTTCTCAGAAGTTATATCATTCCAAGGCTTATTCTTACCAGACTTATGTAGAAGCACAAAGTTACGACTTTGCAGCAGAATGGACAGGAATTTCTCATCTTTACCAGAACCCATGAGCACTGCCTTGAGACCGTGATCTTCTGGTTGAGAAGTCCATATCTCCAGTTCATCTATTGAACCACAACTTGTACTACCACAACATGTTGAAACACAAGGATTAGATTTGTATGTTTTTACAATCTTGTTAAACACATAGTCATCCTTAGGAGTGAATGTTCTAATATTACCATCCTTAGAGTAATGGAACTGATTGGTATCCTTAGACTTATTGATATCAAGAGTGACCTTGGTAGAGACTTCCTTTGTTAGATCTTGGAGATTGGTGATGAGGAATTTATTATTTAGAAGATCTAGCTGAAGTGACTTTATCTCAGAAAACTCAGTGTCATCAGTGTGAGTCCAAACTTCAACGTCTCCTAGCATGATCTTCTTACAGGTGATATTGGTGTTGAACAGTATGGTATAGGATAGATTTTGTAGAGTAACTGGGTAGTCTGACGTGGAGAGTTCAGTATCATCTTCAACAAGGAACTTGAGTTTAGTAACATCACGTCTCTTAGAAGTTACATCATGCCAGCCATCAGACCCTTTGAACAGTATGAACATATTATTAGTCAGGAGCATGGCTAGAAATTTAACACCATAAACAGTCTTCGACATTACTAAAGTACAATGGATACCATCCTTGGACACCCAGATAACATTGGTACCCTGAACTACCTTACTGAATACATGGTTATCCTTGGTAGTGAATGTAATTACATAATTCTTATTAGTATATTCGAACTCATTAGTAGACTGAGTTGCATTGAGGTCAAGAGTAACCTTCGTTGGTGAAGGTGTAGTATCAGTAGGAGTACCTTCAGAGTAGGTGGAGTCTTCAACAGTTGTTGGACTAGGAGTAGGTTGAGAGTGAGGAGTAGGAGTAGGAGTAGGAGTTGGAGTTGGAGTTGGAGGAGTAGCCTTAGGTTCAATAGTATCATCTGGAGCTTCAGGCTGTGATTCCTTAGCTTCAGGAGTTTCAGGTTGAGTAGATTGATGTGTTGATGATTCTTCAGTAGATTGATGTGTTGATGATTCTTCAGTAGATTGAGTAGGTTCTTGTGGAGGTTTAGTAGATTCTTCAGTTTCAGGTTTAGTCTCATCTGGAGTTGGTGGTGTAGGTTCTGGAGTTGGTGGTGTAGGTTCTGGAGTAGGTGTGACAGGTTCTGGAGTCTCTGGTTTCGCTTCAGGTTCGGGTGTTGGTTTAAAATCCAGTTTTTTTGATTCAAATTCATTATTAAACACAAAGAAACTATTTGTAATAAGTCCCAATGAAAATATCTTGATTTTTGAAAATTTAGTATATTCACTATGTTTCCAAACATCATCTTCACCATACTTGATATTCGTACAGTTGATTCCAGGTTTGAATGTGTATTGATAAGATAGATAGATAAGGATAACTGTATAGTCCGAAGACTTTAACTCAGTATCATTCTCACCAAAGAACTTCAACTTCTTGATATCCGACGTCTGACTAGTGATATCGTTCCACTCATTATCCTCCTCTTTTAACAGTTTGAACATATTATTATTCAACAGTATGGCAAGGTATTTCTTATTATCCACAGTCTTTGTCCTAACCAATGTACCATTGACATTATTCTTGGATTTCCAAACATCCTTTGTACCATCAATTATCTTGTTGAACACATGGTCAGCCTTAGGTGTGAATGTAACTAGACCGTTCTCATCTGTGTAGTCGAATTCAGTGGTAGACTGACTAGCATTGAGGTCAAGGGTGACCTTGTTGACTGCTGAAGTTGGTGTAGTATCAGTAGGAGTACCTTCAGTACTGGATTGATCAGTTACAGATGAACTTGATTTTGGTTGTGATTCAGTGATTGGTGACTGACTTGCCTGACCTGCACTGGTACCAGTAGGATCTACTGAATTAACTGGAGTTGACCCATCAGAATCTGGTGTTGTAGAATCACCATTTACTGTCTGAGATTCTGCAAAATTCCATTGATTTAAGAATGTAATATAAAATAATAAATTTAATGTTATAATCCATCTTTTCATTCATGTTAATAGCTCAAAGAATTCTCACATTTTGGTCAGATAATATTACCAATGGGGAATGATATATCTTCAAATATCAATATTAATAAGAATTTAATAACAAATTAGTCAATCAAAATATTGAAAATAATAATTATACCTAAATAGTCTCTTTCGATACAAATCAAATTAATAATTTACTAAAAATAGATACTTAAGCTAATTCATACTAGTAATTTAAATAGTAAGATAGTTATTTACATAGTAACATATTTATTCAAATACTACATTAGTAATGGTATTAAAATACTTGTGATCTTAGATTATTTATTTAATACTACATTAGTTATGGTATTCGATTATTCAATTAATGTTTATAATAAAATAATATCACAAAAATATTCAATCTAACCTTAATAACCTATTAATAGTACTACAAAACTAACACCTCTAGTAATAGCAACAGAAACTGATACCTTGAATAAGATCTAGAGTAGATAAAACTCTAACTGATAAAAAGCTAGCTCCATCTGAGTAACACCTTGATAACAGTTATCATAAACCAAACAATATATAAGTAACTAACACATAACAAAGGACTAATCAATAATATAATAATAACCTTTTATACTAATAAACCTTATAGACTAATTAAATAGCTAACTAGTGTGAATCTAATAAATAATTTAGGTAAAACATTAAAGTGGTTGTAAGTGTGTGTGTGTGAATTAAAATAGTGAGTGTAATGACAATGAGTTGAATAATAGTTAGTGAGTGTAATAACAGATAGTGAGTGAATTACAATGGTTAGTGTATGACAGTTATTTTACAATAGTTATTACATGAGGACTACATTTGGTATTTAGATCCAGATTGAGGATTATATATAAACAGGTATGAATTTAGTTGATTGGTGTTAATATGGGTTGGTAAAGGTGTTTGACCAGCATTAGTAGATATAGAACCCGTTCAACTTGTTCTAGATGGTTGAGTGCCATCACCTTTTTGTTGAGTAGTAGGAGTACTTTTAGAGCCACTTCTGGCTGGGTGAGATGCAGGAGTAGCTGAACTTGTTTTAGGTGGTTCAGTTGCTCCACTAGGAGGAGTATTAGCAGGTTTTCCTGACCTACTTTGTGATGCAGGAGTAGTTATATGTTTAAAATCCTTTTCTATCTTCTTGAGTCCATCAAACTGGTTCTTGAGAAAGAATTTGTCTTTAGAAAGACCTAGTGAAAGTGACTTGATTTCACCAAACTTAGGATCATCAGTAGGTCTCCAGAGTAAATTATTGGAGTATGTGATCTTCTTACACTTGACACCATCATTGAAAGTGATTTCATAAGATAGAAACACAATGGTTACTGAGTAATCAGTAGATTTGAGTTCATTATCGCTCTCACCAAAGAACTTCAGTTTAGAGACATCATGTCTATTAGATGTTATATTGGTCCAGTTGTTACCGTCCAGTTTGAATAGTGTGAACATATTATTAGTCAGTAAGACAACTAGGTATTTAAAATTCTTGGTAACCTTAATCCTTACCAATGTACCATTGACATCATCCTTAGATTGCCAAACAACCTTGGTACCTTGAGATACCTTACTGAACACATGTCCATCATTAGGAATGAATGTAACCACTCCATTCTTGTCAGTATAGTCGTACTGACTGGTGGACTGACTATTCTGGATATCAAGAGTTATCTTTGTTGGTTCTGCTGGCTTGGTAACAGACTCTAGTGTTGTTACAGCTGCAGTTATAGGAGCAGGTTTGAATTCTAGTTTTTTTGATTCATTTTCGTTATTGATGACATAGAAATTGTTTGAAACAAGTCCTAATGAAAATGACTTTAATGATGAAAACTTAGAGTTGTCAGTGTGTGACCATAGCATGTTATTATCATATATGATCTTCTTACACTTGACACCATCATTGAAAGTGATTTCATAAGATAGAAACACAATGGTTACTGAGTAATCAGTAGATTTGAGTTCATTATCGCTCTCACCAAGGAACTTCAGTTTAGTGACATCATGTCTATTAGAAGTGATATTGGTCCAAGTACCAGCGAAGTGATGGAATAGTGTGAATGTATTGTTAGTCAGGAGTAAGGCTAGTATACCACTCTTGGAATCCAAAGTGTTAATACCCTTGGTAAACCTAATGCTAGCTAACCTAGCATAGAGATTATCCTTAGATTCCCAGATAACAAGATTCCGAATGATCCGTTTCTTGAATACCTTACTGAACACATGGTTATCCTTAGTAGTATATGTAACAACTCCATTCTTATCAGTATAGTCAAACTCATTAGTGGACTGAGTAGTATTGATGTCAAGGGCAACTTTGGTAGTTAGTTCTTTTTTATTATTAGAAGTATTTGTGACACTAAATTGGTTTGATGGAAGATCTAAAGCAATTGACTTTAAGGATTGAAAGCTTTTATCATCAGTGTGAGTCCAGACTGGAGTATCATCGTATGTGATCTTATTACAGTTAACTCCAGAATTGAATGTGTAAGTAAATAATAGATCTACTAAATCAACCTTGTAGTCAGAGGACGTAAGCACAGTGTCATTCTCACCAAGGAACTTAAGCAAAGAAACATCATGTCTCTGACTAGTGATATCTTGCCAAGGCTTATTCTTACCAGACTTATATAGTAGTAAGAAGTTACCACTTTGTAGCAGAAGGGCTAGGTATTTGGGTTCTTTTTTGGAACCCATGAGTACTGCCTTTAGTCCGTGATCCTCCGGTTTGGCATTCCATAGATCAAGGTCTTTCTTTACTATCTTGGTGAATAGATGATTTGGCTTAGGAGTGTATGTTCTAAAATTACCATCCTTCTTGTAATCTAGTTGATTGGTATCCTTAGACTTACTGATGTCAAGGGTCACTAGTGTTCCCTCATTACCAGGATTAGTGGATGTTATTGATTGCCTTTGTTGACTTTTTCCAGTGCCACTACTCGATTGACTAGTTGGAGTAGTACTTCCACTAGTAGGAGTAGATGTAGGTTTTGCTGGTTGAGTTTTGGCAGGAATTGTAGAACCTGCTCTAGATGGTTGAGTACAACCACTTGTTGTAGTAGTAGGAGTACTTCTAGAGCCACTACTTGCTGGGTGAGATGAAGGTTTTACCTTAGTACCAGTACCTATTTCAGGTGTTGTTGAACTTGATTTAGTAGTAGAGGTTTGACCTCTAGTAGGATTACCATCCGCAGATGGAATACCTCTACTTGACGAAGTTGGATGAGATTCTACATAATTCCACTGATTTAAGAATGTAATATAAAATAATAAATTTACGGTTATAGTCCATTTTTTCATTCATGTTAAAAATTCAACAAATTCTCACATTTTGGTCAGATAATATACCAATGGGGAAGGATATATATTGAAATATCAATATTAATAATAATTTAATAACAAATTAGTAAATTAAAATATTGAGAATAATGATTATACCTAACCAGTCTCTTTTGATACAAATCTAAATTAATAATTCAATAAAAATCGATATTATAACTAATACATACTAGTAATTCGTATAGAATTTAGTTATTCGTTTAATAATTTATTTATTCAAATAATAAGATACTTATGGTATTAAATTACTTTTATTGATTATATTATTCAATGTATATTATTTATATTAAATTAATATCACAAAAATAGTCAATCTAACCTCAATATCCTATTAATAACTCCATGACACTACACGTACAACTGTGATACATATAAATATAGTAACAGAAACTTATAACTAAAATAACATTATGTACATACAACTCTAACTGATAAAAACCTAGCTCTAACTGATTAACACCTTGGTAACCTTTGTTCTAAACAAAAATTATATAAAATTAACTAACAATTAACAAATAACTAATCAATAATACACTACCAAATAATACAATACCATCACTTATAAACTAACTATCTTCAATAGTTTGAATCTAATAAATAATTTAGGTAAAACATTAAGCAATGTTATAATGAATGTGGAAGTGAATGAAAGTGTGTGTGTGAATTAAAATAGTGAGTGTATGACAGTTATTTTACAATGTGTGTATGTTTTAGTTATCCCAAATATCAAATTTGAAGACTACATTTGGTAATAGATCCTGATTGAGGATCAGATATATATGTGTGAATTTAGCTGGTGTTAATGATTGTGATGTAGGTGGCTAACTACCGTTAGTAGATGCAGGCTTTGTTCAAGATGAACTTGTTTCACTTGAAGGAGTTCCATTACTATGAGTGGTAGGAGTACTAGTAGGTTTAAAATCCAGTTCCTTAGTCTGATCTGATGAGTTCATGACACTGAAAGTGTTTGTAAGAAGATCCAGAGAAAGTGAGTTTATTTCAGCAAATTTGGGATCATCATCATGAGTCCAAACCTCATCATCACCTAGCTTTACCTTCTTACAGCTGACACCACTGTTGAATATGTAGGTGTAGGAGAGGAAGACGAAGGTAACCTCGTAGTCCGATGTGGTGAGAGGAGAATCATTGTCAGTGAGGAATTTAAGCTTAGTAACATCATGCACATCGTTGGTTATATCTTCCCAAGGCTTATTCTTACCAGACTCTTGTTTGAATAGTGTGAACATATTATTATCCATTAGGACAACCAAATATTTATCACCATCCTTGGACTTAATCCTAGCTATTGTACTATAGATAGTATCCTTGGATTCCCAAATAACAGTATTTCCCTTAGATATCTTACTGAACACATGGTTATCCTTGGGAGTATATTTTTGACAATCGTCATCCTTGGAATAGTCCAACTCATTAGTGGACTGAGTCTTATCAATATCAAGAGTAATCTTAGCTTTGGTAAGTTGCTTAGTCTGATCTGAAGAGTTTGTGATACTGAACTGGTCTTTAGGAAGATCAAGTGAAAGAGATTTAATTTCTAAATAGTTGGTATCGTCATCATGATTCCATAGTAGAGTATTATCATACTTAATAATTTTACAGGCGACACCAGATCTAAACTTGAATTGATAGGAGAGACCAACAAAGGTAACCTCATAATCTGATGATGTGAGCTCACGATCATTCTGACCGAGGAACTTCAATTTGGTGACATCATGAATCTGAGAAGTGATATCATTCCAAGGTTGACCTTTACCACCCTTCCTAAGAAGCACAAAGTTACGACTTTGCAGGAGAATGGATAGGAATTTCTCATCTTTACCAGAACCCATGAGCACTGCCTTGAGACCGTGATCTTCTGGTTTGGCAGTCCATATATCAAGTTCATCTATTGAACCACAACAGGTATGATCACCACATGTTGAAACACAAGGATTAGATTTGTATGTTTTTACAATTTTGTTAAACACATAGTCATCCTTAGGAGTGTATGTATGAATATCACCATCCTTAGAGTACTGGAATTCATTAGTATCCTTAGATGTGTTGATGTTAAGAGTAACCTTAGCTTTGGTAAGGTGCTTAGTATGTTCCTTAAGATTTGTGACACTGAACTGGTCTTTAAGAAGATCCAGTGAAATAGACTTTAATTCAGCAAATTTGGGATCATCAGTATCTTTCCAAACCTCATCATCACCTAGCTTTATTTTCTTGCATTTAACTCCATCATTGAATGTGTATGTAAAGGATAGTTTGATTAAATCAATCTTGTAATCATTCTTGGATAGCTCAGAATCACCTTCACCAATGAACTTGAGCTTCTTGACATCATGTCTCTGAGTGGTGATATCTTCCCAAGGTTGACCCTTGCCGGACTTGTAAAGAAGTTCAAAGTTACCCCTTTTGAGTAATATTGCCATGTGTTTGGGGTTTTTCTTAGAGCCCATGAGTACTACCTTGATTGCGTGATTTTTTGGATTGGTCATAAATATGTCAAAGTATTCCTTAACTATATTACTTATCAAGTGATCATCCTTTGCAGTGAATGTCCTATACTCACCTTCCTTAATGTAGTCAAACTGATCAGTACTCTTATTCTTCTTGATGTCAAGATTTATGAGTGTTACGGAAGTTTTTGAATCAGATTTTGTTACAGAAGTAGTAGAAGATGTGGCCTTAGGAATTTCAGCTGGATTGGTTTCGTGATATTTTAACGATTTAAATTCCAGTTTCTTGAACTGAGATGTACTTTTCATGAAAAAATTGTTAGTAATAAGACCAAGATCAAACGCAGTTATTGTTGAAAACTGAGCATTTTCATCATGTTTCCAAAGAAATTCATCTCCATACTTGATGTACTTACAGTTGACTCCAGCTTTGAACTCGTATGTGAACCTAAATGAGTAACTAACTATACTAACTGTATAATCAGTATTGGCGAGTTCAGCCTCACCTTCACCAAAGAACTTAAGCTTAGTAATATCCGATCTATCAGAAGTTATATCCTTCCAAGTACCACCACACTCTTTAAACAGTTTGAACATATTATTTGTCAGTAGTATGGCTAAATATTTAACATTATTGAATACCTTAATAATGACTAATGAACCAAAGACATCATCCCTTGATTGCCAAACATCTGTGGTACCATGAGATACCTTATCGAACACATGGTTATCCTTAGTAGTGAATGTGACGACTCCATTGTCGTCATTATACTCAAACTCATTATTGGAGTGAGTAGCATTTATGTCAAGGGCTAGCTTGATATCAGATGTTGGTGTAGATTTATCATTAAGTGGCTTTGGTCCAGTTTCAGGAATCTCAGAATCAGAAGTTTCAGTCATCACTTGAGTTTTAGGAGTTTTAGTCTCAGTCTCTGGTTCAGAGACAGGTGTAGTCTCTGGTGTAATGACTGGAGTAGTTTTAGGTTCGGGAGTTACAGGTGTTGAATCTTCAGATTCAACCTGATCTTCATCCTCTTTCGTTTTATCACCTTCCTTCGATTTGGTCTCTTTATCACCATCATCTTCTTCTTCATCTTCTTCTTTATCTTCTTCTTTTCCAGAAGATAAACTCCTTAAAGTTATTTCTTTTTTCTCATCTGAGGGACTGACAACAAAAAAGTTGTTGTTACGAAGGTAGATATAAACTCCTTTTATAGTTTTAAATTTGTCATCATCACTATGACTCCATAAATGTTTATCACCAAATTTAACAATATGGCAATTAACTCCAGAATTGAACTCATAACCATAAAGTAAATTATTAAATGCTACCTTGTATTTTTCAGGCTTTAACAAGAAATATGAGCCTGAAGGATCATAATATGACATCTTAAGTTCGGATATTTTTGGTACTTTTGAAGTTATATTGTCCCATGAATCACTGTTTGGTGGTTTGTGTAACAATATTACATCATTGTCGGTTCGTAATAAACCCATGTATTTCTCATCACCTGTAATCATCAATGTTACCTTGGTTGAATATTCACTAGTATTTGTAGTTTCCCAAATAACTGTATCTGATCCAATGGTTTTTGACTCTATCACTTTATTGAATAAATAATCATCTTTAGCAGTAAATGTTCTAAATTCATCTTTGGTATAAAAGTCAAATTCAATGGAACTCTCAGTCTTGGTAATGTCGAGTGGAACAAAATTGCTCGTTTCTATCCATTTTCCATCTGAAAACCTCAGATGTTTAATATCACCATTAGAAAGATGTATTGTTACATTTTTGGTCGATTTCAAACGAGGAACACCATCAGTAACAACTTTAGTACCATATACTTTTGGATCAGTAGTCTCCCAAATAACTTTATCAGTACCAATCCTAGCACCCTTTACTATTTTAGTAAAAATAGCATTACCTCTTGCTGTGAATATTTTAACATTTTTCTCATAATCTTGAGTAAAATCAAAATCGTCAGTGCTGTCAGTTTTTCTTATATTGAGTGTAACTGGTTTCTCATTTTTCATGGCTTCCAATACTTTGGTTTCATCATTAATACCGACTACATACATGCTATTTCTAACGAGATCAAGATAAACACCCTTTATTTGTCCCAATGCTTGATAATCATCTTGTTTGTAAACTACTTTATCTTCGTAGGTAATTTTACTACAGAGGTATTCATATTTAATCGTACAACCAATTGACATATGATATAAAGATATTGTATATTGATCTGGTTTTGCAATTTTTTCAACATCATTTTGCTTAGTATACACCTTTAGGTTGAAGAATTTATGCCTATTGCCAGTTACGTTCTGAAATGGTTTACCCTTACCAGTGCAGTGAAGAAACACATATTTCATGCTGGCAAGAAATAGAAGAATTTGTTTTTCTTTAGTACTGGTATCTATCCTTAATCTAACCTTGGTTGCATAGTCACCTCCAGAATACTGCCATATTACTTCGTCAGGACCCGTAGTCTTTGGATTTGTTATTTTGTTAAATCCATAACCATGCTTACAAGTGAATGTTTTGTATATCCCTATATCAGCGTAATCAAACGCAGTATCAGCGGTACTCTTATTAATTTTAAGTTCTATAAGTGTGGCTGTGGGAATAGTTACTGAAGCTGGTTCGATTGTATTTTCAGGTACAGGTTTTTCAGTTATAGGTTCTTCAGGTACAGGTGTTTCAGTTATAGGTTCTTCAGGTTGTGTTTCAGTTATAGGTTCTGCTGGCTCTGTGAGAGTAGCTGGTTCAGCCTTAAGAACCGTTTCATCTGAATGATCTATATAGTTTAATGAGAAACTGAATCCTGAACTGAAGAAAACCCATATACTATTATTATTTTCATCAAATAGAACTATCCTTGGTCTTCCTCTATATGGATACTCAGTGCTCTTGAAAAGTACTTGATTCTTGTATCTTAGTTCAAGATATAATGTATGGACTGGATAGTAATAGCCAAATTGCCATTTCTCATAAAGTAGCATGGAGCTGTGGACATTTATGGGTTTGGCACCTGAACCATCAGTTTCGTCAGAGGTTAAGATTTTCAGATTTTTCATGGACAATTTGGAACCAAATCTGTGATAAGATTGTTTGCAGATCCAATCAGGAAATTCATATTTAAAGTGTTCTAACTTATCATAAACTTCAGATATGTACCAACCTCCATTGAGTTTATAGACTGCAGTCTTGTTCTTGAAATCAAACTCAAATGTGAGAGATTCTGTATCAAAAACAATTCTTTTAGGATATGGACCACCAGATTGTCTCTTGCAAACAGTTTGACCACGATACATAACCTCTGAACATCTGGCCGTACCAAAATCATACAAGTATATTCCATCACCATGATCATATACTGTGTAACCAGCAGAAGAAGATTCCTCAGAACTAGAAGGGGATTCCTCAGAACCACCAGATTCAGTTACAATAGTGATATCTTTGGGATGCATAGATGGATCTAGTTTAAAGGAATAACAGTGAGACAAATCTTTCCTAAGAACCCATATATTACCATCATAAACATATGTATAATAGTATGGATCAAAGTTCAAATATAATATGGCACCAAAGGAAGATTCATGAGATGTATAGGATCTAAAGTATATAGATACAGGATATGGTTCACAGGACTGTTTCCAAACAACAATATCATTATATAGTAATTGAACACACATAGAATCTTTAAGAATATATAACAATGAATTGGGATTTGGATACATGACGATATCATAGGAATCACTAGTGAGTTCAGAATCAGGACCAAGAAGTTTAAAATTTGAATGGAAATTATCTGTAGATAAGGCAGTTTGAACTTGTTCATTAGAAATAGATCTCCAGTTGTTATCATGGAAAATGTATGTAATAGTCTCTCCTTCAAATTGAATGTTAAATAAATTTTCATTTTTTTTAAAAGTGAATGATTTTGGATATTTATTATCCTCTTTTTTCCACACTGTAACGTTTTTATAACTTATTTCGATACATTTTACTCCTAGATTGAATTTGTATCTCGTTTCACAATCATTTTCTTCGATATTATAATTAGTTAAACCACTTTGTTTAAATTTATTGCTATAATTGCGATCTTCAGTTATGATTAGAATATCAGAAGGAGGCTTTTCCTTCTCTGAATCATTACCATTTGTACTGGCCAGTTTTCGGCCATAACATAGCAATAAATACAAGAACAAAGTTCTTAAAATTTTTACTACGTAATTCCGCCTTCCATTATATATCAAGTTTTACGTCAATCTTTTGATCTATTAATGATGGGGATGTAAGAAACAAATTACTAGCCAATTCAGTAGATATAAATGTAAAATTATATAAATTAATTGTTGATATTTTATAATAGTCTAATATAAACTTAGACTTCGCTTGTTACATCAATTAAATCTTCCTTTTCAGCTCCAATTTATTTTGTTAATGTTACTAATTTATCTTCATTTTCATGTTACAGATGATTTTGTGAATACTTTCAACATTCCTTACACTATTATTCATATAAATATGATTGACAATAATTTTAAAATTTGAATTATCATATATACCATTAGATGTATCCTTTAAGAAATGCTTCAATTGAATCTTGAATAGATCAATGTTATAATTTCTACATGAATTAGTTTATTATTGATAAACATATATTGTTACGAAAATTAACTCATTTTCTGAATAAAATTATTTTCTATAGTAAAATTATTATATTTATACTTAAATAAATCAAATAGCTCCTTTGAATTAACCTTTAATTTATATTTTTGATATACTTTATTATAAGTTATATTTACCAATAAAACGTTTTTTCAATTTACTACCTCAAATTGTCCTAAAATATAATTATTAATATATAGTTAAAATATGTATATATTCTGTGTATAGATATTCTGTATTAGCAAAATACTTTGTAGAATTTATTTGTTAAGTTATTAATAAAATTCTTTTTTTCTTGAGCGTAATTTACTTTGCTCATATTTATTAATTTTTTTTATATAAACACAAAAATAACTTTTGAATGTAACAGTAACATTTAGTCTACCGTTTATATTTATAAATAATGGATCTTCTTTTTCATTAGTTTTTTCCCATGCAATCATGTCTCTAACCATAAATTTACAACATTTAACTCCTCGGGAAAACGTATATCTAAATGATTCTGCACCACTTAAGGTAATATGATATTCATTTTCAGTTAATAAAACCTCATTTCCAGATGAACTTATTTTGAAAATTTTTATATAGTCTGGAGCTAAGCTTTCTATCATAATCCACTTTCCTTTATATTGCTTAATTAGGGTAAATACATTATCACATTCAATAACAAATCCAAAATAAATATTATTAGTAGTTATTTTCTTTGCGTAAGGCGTACCAGGCTTATGTTGATAAACCATCTCGTTATCACAAAATATTTGTTCAAGATTTGCTAACAGCTTATATGTTTTATGGCCCTTTTCACAATATATCCATTTATAATCACGCTTTGTCATTGGAATTAGCTTCCCTTTTTTATTCTTCTTTATTAAAATAATTGAATTAGATCTTGTGTGATAAATTTTATGTATTCTAGATTTATGTTCATCTTTTGATTTTTTTGATGATTTATCGCTATCTTCTTCTTCATCCTCCTCTTCCTCTTCCTCTTCCTCTTCCTCTTCCTCTTCGTCCTCTTCGTCCTCTTCATCTTCATCAGGTTTATCTGCTGGTTGATCTCCGTCTTCAGGTCCACTAGGAGGTTCTGGAGGTTCTTCATCTTCATCTTCATCTGATCCAATCTCTACTGGAATAGTTTCTGGATGTAACTGTTCTGGTTCTGTAGTTAGTTGAGTAGTAGGTTGTGTTGGTTCTGTTTGTTGTGATATTCGTTTTAGTATGTGTAGTGGTATACGTTGTAAAACAATATAACCTGGTGGTGGTATAGGTTGAGTAGGTGGTGTAGGTTCTGGCACATAAGGTTGAGTAAATTGAGGTTGAGTTTCTGTTTCTGGTTGAGGAGATTGATCTTGAATTGGTTGTACGGGTTGTTGTACAGGTTTTGGAATTTGTAGTTGTATTGGTTTTAATTCAATAAATTGAGTTTCTGGTTCTGGTTGTAGCTCTTGTACAGGTTGTGGAGATTGATCTTGTTCTTGTAGCATTGATAGAAAATAACCCTGACCTTGATCACCTTGTCCTTGAGTAAATTGTCCTTGTTGTTGTACAGGTGGGAAAGGTTGATTAGGCCCGTAATAATCTGTACCTTGTTGAGGTTGATGTTCTTGATAATCAGTTAGAAATTGATAATAATATGATAAGTGCATAGGTTCTTCTAATATATCAACTTCAGGTTCTTCTAATGGTACAGTTTCTAGTTCTTCTAATGGTACAGTTTCTAGTTCTTCTAATGGTACAGTTTCTAGTTCTTCTAATGGTACAGTTTCTAGTTCTTCTAATGGTACAATTGTAGGCTGTACAGTTTGTTCTTGGAATGGTAAAATTAGTTCTTCTAATGGTACAGGTATTTCTTCTTCCCCAATAATTATTTCATTAGAATTTTGGAGAATATCATCTTGCCGTTGATCATCTTTAGATATTTCAGTTAGTTCAGTTACTTGAAAATTATCTTCTTCCTGATCAGAATCACAATCCACAGACCCTATTCCTTTAACATCTTTCGATTGATCATTTGGTTGATCAGCACAATATACATATCCAATCAATATAAACAATATTAAAAATGCATATATTTTGCATTTCATATTTATATAATACAGATAAATTTTATTTAAAGGGGATCTACAAAAAATGAAAAATATAAAGGGATATATAAAATCAAATTAATTAAGTCAAATCTAATGTGTGTATAATATATAAAATATTTTAAAGTAGGGTGTTTTTATAAAAAATAATAAGATCAATATGTAATATGAATATAACAGATATTTATCATATTAATAGAAAATTTAATATTTTGTTCAATTTTCATTTAATTTTAAATATATCATTTATATATTCTAATTAATATATTATTCAATAATAGATTATTAAATTTATTACATATGGAATTAATATATACAATAGATCACCTGTCATTATTTAAACTAATTAATATGAATAATGATTTAGTGTTTATCTCTCTTAAATTCCATTTTCTTATTTATTATTAGATTATTAAACCATTATTTATATATTAAACATCAAACTAATTTATTGCTTTAAATTTCGAATATTTCAATGATATTTGTCATATAAATGAAATTTTTATTCAAATTATAATTTATTAATACTATGGAATATATTAGTTTGCAATTCAATAATCTTATTTCATATCAGGATATAAAACCTAATTATATATTGCTATTTATATTAGTTATTAATGTTTAGATTATTTCTTTTTTGACTTTGTAAATGAAGTTTTATAAGTTCCGTTTTTTTTGTTAACTACTCTTGTATATTTATGGAAACGTAATACAACAGAATTTAGTGAAGATATAGAAAATCCACAAAGATCTGTATCATTTTTAGTTTTTTCCCATGCTACTATATTTGCGACTTGAACTTTGATACACGAAATATTTTTCCTCATGATATATTTGAAGGAATGTTTTAATTTGAAATCAATTATGTATTCTTCACGATTCATTTCAACCAGATTTCCTTCACTATCATGTTTATAAAGTTTGATAAAATTTGGAATTTGGTAAGTAAGTGAGCTCCAATTTTTTTTGCCTAAACTCAGTGTAACAAAATTATCACCGATTAAAAGTATAAAACTATCATCACATATATTATGGGTTATTAATTTCGTATAAGGACTTGAATGTTTATGAATAAAAATTGGCTTACCATCACAATGTATTTCCTCGAGGTTTGCTAAAAATTCATATTTGGTGACATAAAAATTTTCATATTTAATTTCATAATCACCCTCAGACATTGGAATTAAATTACCCTCTTCATTCATCTTCATAAATTTAACTTCTTTACACTTTTTTAAATCTTTAGGTGGTTCCTTCTCTTCTTCAGGTTCTTCAGGTTGATCTTCTTCATCCTCATCACCACCTGCACCACCTGGTTCATCAGATTTATCTGGTGGTTGATCTGCATCTCCAGGTCCACTTGGAGATTCAGTAGGTTCCTTTGGAGGTTCTTCACCTCCATGTTCTTCATCTTCATCTGATCCAATTTCTACTGGAATAGTTTCTGGTTCCAACTGTTCAGGTTCACTAGTAGGTTTTATGGGTTCTATTTGAGTAGTATGTTGAGTAGTTTGTGTAGGTTCTTCGGTTGGTTCTTGAGTAGGTTCAGGTTGACGAGGTTCTTCAGTATGAGTAGGTTCATGTGTGGATTCTTCAGTAGATTGAGTAGGTTCCAAACTAGAGTCTTTAGAGTCTTCCTGAGTAGGTTCTTCAGTAGAAGGTTCTTTAGAGGATTGTTGAGAAGGTTCCATAGTTTGAGAAGGTTCAGTAGCTGCTTTAGAGTCTTGTTTAGTAGGTTCTTTAGATTGTATAGGCTGTGTAGGTCGTCTTAGTATTTTTATACGTGGTCTAATATTCGGATGAATTGGTTTATGCTCTTTAGGGTGAGTACGTTGTCTTGGTATTCGAGTAGGTTGTCTTGGTATTCGAGTAGGTTGTTGAGGTGTCTCAGGTTGACTAGTTTCTTGACTAGTTTCTTGACTAGGTTGTTGACTAGGTTGTTGAGGGGATTCTTTAGTTATAGTAGGTAGTTGAGTAGGTTGTATTGGTGGTGGTATTACAACAGGATAACTAACTGATGGATATTGCATTGGAGGATATGTTTGAGGTCCAATAATAGGTTCATAATAGAGTACAGGTTGAAGAATAGGTTTATATTCCATATAAGTGACAGGAATTGTTTCATGTTCTCCATACTTATTTTGTTCTGCTGATATCAAATAATATTTTGGAGATTCTCCTGGAACCGGTGGTGGCAAAGGTTTAATAGGTGGTATTGCTACTATTTGTTGATATATTCCATATGGTTCTTGTGGAGGAGGTACATAATATAATACATGTAGTTTTTCTTTTATTTGATTATCATCAGGTTCTGGTTCTGTTTGTGGTTCTGGCTGTTCTAGATCTGTTTGTGTTTCTACATCCTTAACGGGTTCAGTCTGAGTTTCAGTTTGAGTTTGAGTAGTTTCAGGTTCAGGTTGAGTTTCAATCTGAGTAGTTTCTTGTTCAGTCTGAGTTTCATCTAGTACTTCAGTTATTTCTTCAGTCTGTTCTTCTTGAGTTTCTGTTACCTGAAAATTATCTTCATCATCAGAATCACTATAATCTACTAATGATAATCCTCCAATTTTTGGAAGATTATCTTCATTAGAGTTAGAACCCTGTGTGTTAGTAGGTTTATCTGAACATCCAGAATATCCAATTAATAGTAATATTAATGTGTATGTGTATGCAAAACATATATACATTATTTATTAAATTATTACACATTAATTTATTAATGGGGGATCTGAAAATATTATAATTGAACAATATATTAATTATATTAATATAAATTTAAGTCATAAATTTTGACATAACAATATATATAATATATCAATAAATTAAATTATAATAAAATATATTATTTATTATCTTATTCGGTATAATAATGTTCAAAAGGTTCACTTTTTTTAACTAATACTTTTGTAAACCTCTTAAAATTTAATTTCATATAATTTCCAGTCGTTATAATAAATCCTATTGGATATTCACTCTCATCCTTTTTTTCCCATGCCTTAATTGTTTTAATTTCAATTTTAGTACATTTTACTTCTTTTAAAAATTTGTATTTCAATGATCCACCTGTAGTAAGGTCAATAGTACATTCTTCAGGACTTATTTCAACCAGATTTCCTTCACTATCATATTTATAAATTTTGACAAAATTTGGAATGCTGCGAGAACTTGTTTTCCAAATACCTTCAGAAAATCTGCATAAAATAAATCCTGATTTATTTCTAACAATAAAACTGTTTTTTATTCTATTATATGTTAAATAATTGCAATATTCTTTTCCTTCTTTATATTCGTATACAGTTTCTCCATCGCAGTCTATTTTCTCAAGTTTATCATATAATGTATATTTTGTAGTATAAGTGTTATAACCTGTTATTTCATAATCACCCCAAGACATTTCAACTAAAACACCTTCTTCATTCTTTTTAAAGAATCTTATTACTTCACAAATTTTAACCCTTTGATCTGGTTTTTTTCCTTCCTCCTCTTCCTCCTCTTCCTCATCTCCCCCTTCTCCAGCCTCTTCTTCAGGTTTATCTGGTGGTTGATCTCCATCTCCAGGTCCACTAGGTGGTTCTGTAGGTTCTTCTTCTTCATCTGATCCAACCTCTACTGGAATAGTTTCTGGTTCCAACTGTTCAGGTTCACTAGTATGTATGGGTTCTATTTGAGTAGGTTCTTCTGTATCTTCTTGTGTCTGTGTTGGTTCTTTAGTAGGTTTAGTTTCATCAGATTGAGTAGTTTCAGGAGTAGATGATTCATCATGTTCTTTAGACTCATCAGCTTGAATTTGTGGTTCTCTATTTCTAAATCTAGGTGGTACTTCATAACGTCTTCTGCCTTTTCCTCTGGCTTGAGATTGCTGCTGTTGTTGAGGTTGTTGATCTGGAGGTTGTTGATCCCGAGATTGTTGTTGAGTTGTTGATCCTGATTGAGTATAACATGGTCTTAATTGTTGTGGTGGAGGTTGATGTATTGGTTGAGATGGTTGTGGTACAGGTACCTGTGGTTGTATTGGTTTATCTGTATGAATTGCTTGATAAGGTCCATAAGGTTGATGAATAGGTATTGGATGTTGTGGATGAGGATAACGTGGTTGTGGTTGAATAGGCTGATAAGGTTGTTGTATATGAATTTGTTGAGGAGGTATATACTGTGGTGGTTGTGGACCATGTAGTTGTTGTGGTTGTTTTATTGGTATAGTCAATGGCTGTGTTATTTGTGGTTGAATTGGTATAGGTATAGGCTGTGGTATAGGCCCATAAGGTTGATGAATTGGTGGATGTGGTTGATGTTGAGGCCCATAATAACCGGTACCTGGTTGGGGTGTTGGTTGAATAGGTGTTGGTATAGCTAAATGTTGTGGTTGTGTTGGTTGATATTGAGGTACTGGATAATATGGTTGTGGTTGAGTTTGATAATATGGTTGAGGAGGTATATACTGTTGTACTGGTTGATATTGAGGTGGTGGTTGGTATCCTAGATATTGTTCTAATTGGTATGTTTGAGGTACAGTTAATGGTTGATAAGGATCATAATGTGGTTGATATGCTTGAGGTAGTGGTAATAATATAGGTTGACTAGGAGTAGGTTGATATGGACCATATTGTGTTATTGTACCTGGATGTGGTTGTATTTGTGGATGATACTGTTGATATCCTGGGTGTGAACCATGTAGTTGTTGTGGTTGTAGTGGTATAGTTAATGGCTGTGGTTGAATTTGTTGTATAGGTATTGGTTGATATCCAGGTTGATATGATTGAGGTTGCGTAGGTGGTGGTATTGGTATAGTTAATGGTCGTGGTACAGATAGAGGTTGTGGTTGAGGTTCATTTGAAGATGGCCCATATTTATCAGTTTCATTCGAATGAGTTGTTTCATTTGTTTCAAAATTATCACATTGATCTCCAGAATTTTCAACATTTTCCCGTATTGTAACTATCTTTTCTTCAGGTTTTTCAGGGTCACTAGGATATTTGTCATCACATTTCACATATCCAATTATTATGAGTATAAGCAAATATCTATAGGATTTCATTTATTCATTATTTCTACTCGCAGAAATAATTTTAATTAGATGGGGGATCTGATAATTAAGAATTTCATAATATATAATGAAATGTATATTAATCAATAATTGATAAATTAAAGGAATTAATCTCAATATAGATTTTTCCATCCATAAATAATTAAAAAGTAATTCATTAATATTATTTATACGAGTTATAACACTGTTTAAAGTTTTCACGTCTGATGTTATACGAATACTAATAATTTGTAATTTCACAGTATATTAAATTTTATCATTTAAATAAATAATGATTAATTTGTTTTATATGTTTTGATATATTGTAATACATATTTACGACCTCTCTTTAGAAATGTTTTAGAATATTGTTTGAAAATGACAACAACATTTAAGTTAACGTTGATAGTTAATGCAATTGGATAATTGTCATAATTCGTTTTCTCCCATACTAACATATTTTTAAACACGATCTTATGGCATTTTATACCATTATTAAATTTAATCATAAACCATTTAAATTTAGTTATTCTTAATTTATAATCCTTTTCACTTATTTGTACTTCATTTCCAATAGAATCTATTGTATATATTTTTAGACAATCAATAATACGTCGGACATTTGTTTTGAAAATACCATTATCGCATGAGACAAATACATATGAATTTTCAAGAATAATTAAAAAGGTCGTATTTTTGTAATTATAAACCAAAACTTTGCAATATTTATTTCCAATTCTATGTTGGAAAACAATTTCATCATCACAATGTAATTCCTCAAGGTTTGCTAAAAATTCATAACGAGTTTGATATTGAATTTCATATTTAATTTCATAATCTCCTTCAATCATTTCAATTAATTCACCTTCTTCATTCTTTTTCATAAAAGTAATTTGTTTACACTTTTTTACAACTTTGGATGGTTTTTTCTCTTCCTCATTTTCTTCCTCATCTTCATCTCCTTCATCTTCAGGTCCTTCTTCAGGTCCATCTGGTGGTTGATCTCCATCTCCAGGTCCACTAGGAGGTTTTGGAGGTTCTTCTTCTTCATCTGATCCAACTTCTACTGGAATAGTTTCTGGCTCCAATCCAGATGGTTCAGTAGTATATTGAGTATGTTGAGGACTAGGTTGTGTTGGTTCTTGAGGTTCTTGAGTATGTTGTGTGTGAGTAGATTCTTTATTAGATTCTGTTGTTGGTACAGGATAGTATGCTTGAGGTTGAGGCTGATATCCTTGTTGTTGTTGAGTTGGTTCCAACTGTTCTGATGATGGTTCAGCAGGTTGTTGTGGTTGAGCATGAGTAGTAGGTTCATCAGTTTGTTTAGTAGTTTCAGTAGGTTGAGTAGTTTCTTGAGTTGTAGGTCGTCTTAGTATTTTTATAGGTCGACTAATATGTAGATGACTCGGTTTATCTTCAGTAGTTAATTTATCCTGTAATAGACCAAATTCTTCCAGTAATTGTGAAGGATCTCTTAATGGTCCTGGAGCTGGACCCAAGATACCAGGTCCAATATTTGAAGCTTCTTTAGTAGGTGGTTGTATAGTTTGTGTAGTTCGTCTTAGTATTTTTATACGTGGTCTAATATTCGGATGAATTGGTTTATGCTCTTTAGGGTGAGTACGTTGTCTTGGTATTCGAGTAGGTTGTCTTGGTATTCGAGTAGGTTGTTGAGGTGTCTCAGGTTGACTAGTTTCTTGACTAGTTTCTTGACTAGGTTGTTGACTAGGTTGTTGAGGGGATTCTTTAGTTATAGTAGGTAGTTGAGTAGGTTGTATTGGTGGTGGTATTACAACAGGATAACTAACTGATGGATATTGCATTGGAGGATATGTTTGAGGTCCAATAATAGGTTCATAATAGAGTACAGGTTGAAGAATAGGTTTATATTCCATATAAGTGACAGGAATTGTTTCATGTTCTCCATACTTATTTTGTTCTGCTGATATCAAATAATATTTTGGAGATTCTCCTGGAACCGGTGGTGGCAAAGGTTTAATAGGTGGTATTGCTACTATTTGTTGATATATTCCATATGGTTCTTGTGGAGGAGGTACATAATATAATACATGTAGTTTTTCTTTTATTTGATTATCATCAGGTTCTGGTTCTGTTTGTGGTTCTGGCTGTTCTAGATCTGTTTGTGTTTCTACATCCTTAACGGGTTCAGTCTGAGTTTCAGTTTCAGTTAGTACTTGAGTAGTTTCAGGTTCAGGTTGAGTTTCATCTAGTACATCAGTTTCAGAAGTTTCTTCAGTATGAGTTTCATCTAGTACTTCAGTTATTTCTTCAGTCTGTTCTTCTTGAGTTTCTGTTACCTGAAAATTATCTTCATCATCAGAATCACTATAATCTACTAATGATATTCCTCCAATTTGGGGAAGATTATCTTCATTAGAGTTAGAACCCTGTGTGTTAGTAGGTTTATCAGAACATCCAGAATATCCAATTAATAGTAATATTAATGTGTATGTGTATGCAAAACATATATACATTATTTATTAAATTATTACACATTAATTTATTAATGGGGGATCTGAAAATATTATAATTGAACAATATATTAATTATATTAATATAAATTTAAGTCATAAATTTTGACATAACAATATATATAATATATCAATAAATTAAATTATAATAAAATATATTATTTATTATCTTATTCGGTATAATAATACTTAATTTTAAATATATAATAACTAATCTATATAATGATATATATATTAAATTTACAGTATTAATAGGTTAATCTTGATAGTATCCATGAGGTGTTCTAGTTAATATATGTCTATATAATCCACGACCTTTACTAAATATTCGTATGTAACCGTTGAATAAAATAATTACTTTTTCTCTAGCAGTAAAAGTCACCGAAAATGGATGGTCTTCACCAAATTTTTTTACCCAAATGACCTGGTTTGCAACTTGAACTTTAGTACAGTATACTCCTTTTTTAAATGTAAACCTAAATCCTTCCAATGAAGTAAATTCAATCCAATAATTTCTATCATGAATTTCTACTTCTCTTCCAACTGAACCTTGTCTGAAGAATTTAATGTATTCTGGAATTTTACGTCCTCTTTTTGTTACCCATTCCCCTGAGATATTTTTTATTAAAAGAAATCCATATGGACGGGTAACAACAAACGCATTATTTTTTTTGTTATACAGTAATGTTTGAAAGTATGGCTTTTCAGGTCTATGTTCATAGATAATTTTACCGTCACATAGTACTTGTTCAACATTTGCGTTAACATGATATTTCACTTTGAAAATATTATTAAGTATAATTTTGCACTCTTCCTTAGTCAGTTCAACCAAACTTCCTACAGCATCCTTCTTTAAGAATTTGATTTCTTTACACAGTAATTCCTCTTCATCTTCCTCTTCTTCCTCTTCTTCAGGTTTATCTGGTGATTGATCTCCATCACCAGGTCCACTAGGTTCCTTTGGAGGTTCTTCTTCATCATCTGATCCAACTTCTACTGGAATAGTTTCTGGACGTAACTGTTCTGGTTCCTGAGTAGGTTGTGTATGAGTAGGCTGTGTTGCTTCTTCAGTAGTTTCTTTAGAAGGTTCAGATTGAGTTTGTTGTTCAGATTTTTCAGTAGCTGGTTCAGTAGGTTGTTTAGGTGTTGATACTTTTGATGATTCAGTTTGAGAAGGTTCTGGTTGTGGTACAGGATAGTATGCTTGAGGTTGAGGCTGATATCCTTGTTGTTGTTGAATGTGTGGTATTGGTTGTTGAATGGTTATTGGTTCTATAAGATATCCTGGATAATACTGTGGTGGTGTACCATAAGGATGATGAATAGGTACTGGTTGAATTGGAGGATATTGATCATAAGGTATAGGTTGAGGTTGAGGCCCATAAGGTCCATACTGAGGTGTAGGTGTTTGATATGGTGGATAATAATATATAGAATGATATCCTGGATACTGAAATTGAGGTTCTATTAAATAATATCTTGTAGGCTGTATTGGTCGTGGATGTTCTGTTTGAGGTTCTGGTTGTTGTAGATCTGTTTGTGTTTCTACATCCTTAACGGGTTCAGTCTGAGTTTCAGTTTCAGTTAGTACTTGAGTAGTTTCAAGTTCTGGTTGAGTTTCAATCTGAGTAGTTTCAGGTTCAGGTTGAGTTTCATCTAGTACATCAGTTTCAGAAGTTTCTTCAGTATGAGTTTCATCTAGTACTTCAGTTATTTCTTCAGTCTGTTCTTCTTGAGTTTCTGTTACCTGAAAATTATCTTCATCATCAGAATCACTATAATCTACTAATGATATTCCTCCAATTTGGGGAAGATTATCTTCATTAGAGTTAGAACCCTGTGTGTTAGTAGGTTTATCAGAACATCCAGAATATCCAATTAATAG
Organism: Theileria annulata; assembly: GCF_000003225.4. Taxonomy (NCBI): domain Eukaryota; phylum Apicomplexa; class Aconoidasida; order Piroplasmida; family Theileriidae; genus Theileria; species Theileria annulata. Next base: position 1,812,451 of record NC_011098.1, on the reverse strand, counting down.
TAATATTAATGTGTATGTGTATGCAAAACATATATACATTATTTATTAAATTATTACACATTAATTTATTAATGGGGGATCTGAAAATATTATAATTGAACAATATATTAATTATATTAATATAAATTTAAGTCATAAATTTTGACATAACAATATATATAATATATCAATAAATTAAATTATAATAAAATATATTATTTATTATCTTATTCGGTATAATAATGTTCAAAAGGTTCACTTTTTTTAACTAATCTATATAATGATATATATACTAAATTTACAGGATTAATTTAATAAATTTATAATTTATTTAATATTCATTAGAACCTTCTTTATTTGGTTTACTGTGTAATCTCATAAAACGTCCTCTAATAAAAGAATATACTGAAATATAATTATCATAATCTAGAACTACATTCTTTTTGTTTGTAACAGATACTGCATTTGGAATAGGTTTATGATCATCACGCTGTTTCCAAACTAACTTTTTATTAACTATGATTTTAGTACACCTTACACCTATCTTAAATGTATATTTAATACAACCTTTGTCTGTTAAATCAATATAATAGTGTTCACTACTCAACAACAGGTCATTTCCTTGTGAATCATGAGTATACAGTTTAATATAATCTGGTGCTTTTATTGCAAAATGTTTCCAGCGTCCATTACGTTGCTTAATATAAAAAAATGCTCCATCATTAAAATACAATGTAAATCTGTTACTTTTTTTGTAATAAGTTAGTAATTTGCAATAATTCATTTCATACTTATGAATATAAATTGTTTCTTTATTATATACTATTTGTTCAAGCTCATATTTGAGTTTATATTTAGTCATAAATTTATTCGAAAATACTTTTGTGTAGTCATTTTCAGTCATTAGAACTAACTTGCCTTTTTTAGTTTTTTTATAGAATTTTATAAGGTCCAATTCTTTTTGTTTTTTAAATAGTTTATCTTTTGCATCAGAAATTAATTTATCTGATAATTGATCATATTCTTTAATTATCTGGGTAGGATCTCTTATTGGTGTAGGTTCATGTCCTGGATAATACTGTGGTTGATCTGGTATTGGCGGAGGTGGATAATAGGGTTGATATGGTACATAACCGTGTGGTTGATGTGGCTGTTGAGGAGGAGGTTGATAAGGTTGATATGCAGGTGGAACTGAATATACTGGATATTGAATTCCAGGATAAGTTACTAGTATTTGTTGTGTAGGCTGAGGTTGAGGTTGTGTAGGCTGAGGTTGAGGTTGTGTAGGTTGATAATATCCTGAGTAATACTCTTGTTGATAACTTGGTTGTTGATATTGAGGTCCATAATAACCTGTACCTTGAGTTGGTGGTTGTTGATAATACTGTTGATAATATTGTTGATAATATTGTTGATAATATTGTTGATAATATTGTTGATAATATTGTTGATAATATTGTTGTGGATGAGTTATTGGAGTTGGTCCAGTGTGTTGTTCTTGAGGTTGTGGTTGTACAGGTGGATAAGTACGTCCTCCATAATATACAGGTATATGTTGTTGATCGGGTTGTGGTTGAATTGGTTGTCCGGATTGTGTTACTTCAAAGTTATCATCTTCTGTATCAGAAGATTCTGAATATCCAGAATATTGATCAGAACAATTTGAAGATTTAAGAATAACTAATATAAATGTGTATATGAATATTACATAAATATTCATTCTATAATTTATAATTAATCCATGGGGGATCTGGTAATTAATATGATAAGATTTCATCAAATAATTTTAAACTCAATAAGATTATTAATCTTAATTTTAAACTAATAATAATAGTGTAACATTAAAATCATCAATTTTTAAAAAATATAAAATAATTTCATTAAACAAAATTTATACGTATTATGATTAATAAACTCAAAAACTTATTTTATATCATAATGTGAGAAAAGTTGAAATATATTACAAAATAAATATCGATATGAAAACACTTTTGTTTGTGATAAACATGTTCATATTGGTTTGACTAAATTAATGTTGCTTTAATTAGAAGCTCGGTACATCTAATATCAGATAAAATGGTTAGTATAAAAGATCCATTATTCGTAATTCAAACATTAATTATCAATATTCAAGAATTCATTTCCAAATTCATTTTTAAGTGTTAATACGAATTTAGAAAAATTGTTATGTATTTCCCATTACTAATTAGTAAATATAGATTCAAGATGTTAATATCAAAAAATTGTTTATGTTAGTAATTTGGAAACCGTACTATCTCTTAGTTCAATTCAAAAATGTTTCAACGAAATAACACATTTTAAAGGATACATTAATTAAAATATGTTATCATTACATCATTGTAATGATCAATTTTCATTTTACTAATTATACGATCTTTAATTCTTTTGAAAAGTTCTATTAACTAATTCATTAATTTTGTTCAAACTATATTATCTCAATCACGATCTTCTAGTAATTACATGTATGAAACCTGGTTTATCAAAGCAATATGTATATCTAATTAATATTATATCTATATATTACACATCTTTTCATCATATGACTATATTATTCTCTTTGGAATCTATTAATTTAGAATTTGTTTCAACAAAAACATATATTAAGAATTAACTAGATCTTAAATGTAAAATTTTAAATTAATATATACTATTTTTATAGAAAATATTGATACTTTAGATGTTAAAATTTAGATTTGATATATCAAATATGATAATCTATAAAATAGTTAAAAGTAGGGTGATTTAAATCAATTTTCAGTAAAGAATTAATCCACAATTGAATGATTATAAAATAATAAAATAATAAAAATAAATTACTTTGAATCTATAAAATTTTCCTTATTTATTTATTTTTAATTATTAATAATTTGAAAACTCCTTTCCTCTTTGCAAATATTTTGTTGTATTGACCAAAATTAACGATGAGATTCATTTTAAAAGTGATACAACAAGAAATTGGAAACGGATCGTCATCTGTTTTTTCCCAAACTGTTTCACCCCTAACCTCAATTCTAGTACAAGCTATGCCTACTGCAAATGTATATTTGTACGATTTACACGCAGTTAGATCCAGAAAATAATCTCCTTCAACTAGTTCAATTTCATTTCCAAAATAATCTTTTATGAACATTTTCATGAATCCGGGTATTTTTCGTCCCTCTGGTATCCATTTCCCATCAACACATTTAACTACAACATGTCCACCTTGACGTCGTAGAACAAATACAGACAATGTTATATTGTATGTTAACAATGAGGGATATCCGTTTTCAGGCCTATTAGTATAAACAACTTCACCATCACAAAGTATTTCCTCAAGGTTTCCTAGAAATTCATATTTGCTTTTATTTGAATTTTTCCATATCACTTTGTAGTCTTCTCCTTCAATCATTTCAATTAATTCACCTTCTTCATTCTTTTTCATAAGAGATATTTTATTACACTTTTTAACAACTTTAGGTGGGTTTTTTCCTTCCTCATATTCTTCCTCCTCATCATCTCCTTCAGCTCCGTCTTCAGGTCCCTTTGGTGGTTCTGGAGGTTCTTCATCTTCATCTGATCCAACTTCTACTGGAATAGTTTCTGGCTGTAATCCTTCAGTAGTTAGTTGATTATGTTGAGTAGTAGCTTCTTTAGTATGTTCTGTAGAGTCTTCTTGAGTAGTTTCAGTAGGCACTTCAGTAGGAGGTTCTTTAGTTTGTTGTTCAGATTTTTCGGGTTCTTGAGTAGTAGCTGCTTTAGAGTCTTCAGTAGTAGGTTCTTTAGTTTGGTGTTCGTCTGATTGATCTGAGCTGGATTGTGAAAGATATTTATTTTGACTATAAAATTTTGTATTATGTCTAGCAAAAATAGGATTATCAGGTCTAAAATATCCTCTAGGTTCTGGAAAAGGTAATTTCGGTTGAGGTTTTGGACCACTGAGTCTAAATTGAACATGAGGATAACTAATTATTGATGGATGAGTTAAAATCCTTTCTTGTTGTATGAAAGGATATGTGATATATCCTTGGACATGTTGTGGAGGTCCATATTGTGGTATTGGATGGGGTATTGGACCATACTGTGGTTGTTGAGGTGCAGGCTGAGGTGGTGGTAGAGGATATCGTGTTACAGGTGGAGGTTGCAACATTGGACCATAATAAGGCTGTTGAGGTTGGTATCCTTGATATGGTTGATGTTGATGTTGATGTTGATAATATTGTTGACTGGGTTGTTGAGTAGGCTGAGGTTGATATTGTGGTCCATAATAACCTGTACCTTGAGGTGGTTGAGTTTGATAAGGTCCATATCCTGTATAATACTGTGGTGTAGGTTGTTGTTGATATCCTGGATATTGATATGCTTGTTGATAAACAGGTTGAGGTTGATAATAAACAGGTGGATAAGGTTGTTGTGGCTGAGGTTGATACTGAGGTTGAGGTTGAGGTTGCGTTGGTAGTGGATACTGTTGTAAAGGTGGCATAGGTTGGGGCCCATAACGAGGATAATTATGATCAAAACCAGTTACATAATAGTTTGCTGGTATATGTTGACTCATAGGAATGGGTTGTGTTTGATACTGAGGACCATAATATATCATTGGTACTTGTTGTTGTTCTAATTCTACAGTTTCTTCTTGACCTTGATTTTGTTCTTGCTCTTCTACAGTTTCTTCTTGACCTTCTTGATTTTGTTGTTGTTCTTCTACACTTTCTTCTTCCCCAATAATTATTTCTTCAGAATTTTGGAGAATATCATCTTGCCGTTGATCATCTTTAGATATTTCAGTTAGTTCAGTTACTTGAAAATTATTTTCTTCCTGATCAGAATCACAATCAACAGACCCTATTCCTTTAACATCTTTCGATTGATCATTTGGTTGATCAGCACAATATACATATCCAATCAATATAAACAATACTAAAAATGTGTATTTATATGGGATACATTTATTCATTTTGAGATTGTCATAACTTTAATCCATGGGGGATCTAAAAATTAAGAATTTATATTCATTATCGGATAAATTCATAATGATTTTTTAAATCTACAAGAATATTACTTTAAAATTTAATCAGCATATTTTAAATAATTAAAATTCTTTATTTTCAAGCTAGATACAAACTAAACTACCCATTCTGATATGATACTTGTAGTTTTTAATATTTCAGAATGTTTTATTAGTAGGGTGTCTTAATTCAAATAAGAAGTTTGTTAATATTTAAAAGTAATATGTATAATATTTCTGTGGTATATTAACATCAAAATATGATAAATACATTAAAATATCATATTTAATCTTAACATGTTTTAAAATTTTACATTTTCTAGAAAACAATTTTAAACATATTCCAGACCTTTTCGAAATGAATAAAGCATAATTACTGAAATAAAACACAATTCTACTACGTTTACTAATAATGTTTTTGGATAATCATTTTCGTTCATTTCCCTAGACTAATATAGCATAAAAATGTCTCTAATACATTTTAATCCATCAATATCAGAATTTATCGAGCCCTTTTATTAATGTCAACATTATTATTAACATTAGTGTGGGTATTAGTACTATAACACAATTCATCTTCTAATATAATCTTTATATGATATGGAACTCATGTACATGATTATAAGATTTTCCATCAATATTTTCAAAATAATAAATATGTCTAGACATTTAAATATATTATCAAATAGTATTTGATAATTAAATGTCATTAAAGACATGAATTTCTTTTATCATTGTGATATTATGAAATTAAGTTATATTTAATTTTTTTTCTATATTGTAATCAAATTTAATTATTAGTTCATTCGTAGTCAATTCAAGATTTATACTTGTTGGATATCTTTTTCTAGTTTCTGGATCATCATAATTCCATAATTCCCTATCATTATATTTAATTGTGTGACATTCAACTTGTGGCTTAAATATGTATGAGAATGAAGTTTTTAATAAGTCTACGTGATATTCAGTCTTTTCAATTTCAGTACCATCTGATTTAAGAAATTTCATATCATTCATTCTATGTCTTGTATGTGTGATATTTTTCCAAGGCTGATTTTTACCACTTCTGTGAAATAGAATAAACTTTTCATTATTATTTAGTACTATTATATACTTTTCCTTCTTACCCTTGCCCTTTAAAACTATTTTTCTTGAGTTCTCATTTGAGTATCCTTCCCAGACTTTCATTTCTTTATATCTCGCCAATACAAATTTAAAGTTTAATCTCACAGTGAAAATTCTAGTATCACCATCAGTTTCACATTCATAAAGAAATGTTGATTCATCAGTATCAAGATCAAATACTATTCCATTTTCTGTTTTTGCCCATTTATTTCGTGTTTTTGTGAAATGATTATATGTTCCATCTACAAGTTTTACACTAACATATCTACAACTAAAAAATACTAAAGCATCTACAAATATTTCTTTACAAAACTCAGAATCCTCAGAAACCCATATTTGTTCGCCTTTTCTTTTTACTGACCCAAATAAATAACCATCTTTCGCACTAAATCTAATTACATTCTCATACTTATCAATCGTATACCAATCATTTTCACGGTCACGCTGTATGTCAATATCAATTTTTATACATCTAGAAAGAGCATTCAATTCTTCTGGACTCAAATATACAGCCGGAGCAGGTTCACCTCCTACGGCACCAATCGTTTCATCTTCAGGTTCTTTTTTTTCATAATTATATTTTTTTGATTCCCAGTGATTATCCTTTAGTATTAATTTAATAAAGTGATCCACAAACCTAAGTAAGATAACATTTTTTAGTCTATGAAATTTCATTGATATTGGATAAATATTTGAATCAGGAGATTTTTCCCAAATGGTAGTATCCTTATATTTAACCATGGAACATTTTATATTACTTATGCTATATTCGTATTCTGATTCAGCCATGGTGACACTATATCTTGTATTAAAAACTTCAGAAAAATTTGCTGAATTAAATGGATCAAATGGATCTACAGGTTGATATCCAATTAGTTTAATTTCCTTTGGATAATTATTAGGATGTACTGGTACATGTTGTGGAATTGACCTATCACTTTCCATATCTATTTTCTTTGATTTACCAGTTTCATTTACAATATTAAAATCATTCATAAAAAGATCTAGGTATATTCCCTTTAACAATCCAAACTCTGGTTCTAATTCATAATCATAAACTACTCTATCCGAGTAAAGTATCTTATGACAATTCACTCCATCTTTAAATTCATAAATAAGAGATAAACGTGTCATGTCAACAATACAGTGACTCGAATCTATTTCTTCACCATTTCTATTAAACATCTTCAATTTACTCATATCGGTTCTAGTATGAGTAATATCTTCGTAAGGTTTTCCTTTTTCAAATTTTCTAAGCAATACAAACATACCACTCTCGAGTAAAATAGCTAGGAATTTCGGCTCTTTCTTGGAACCCATGACTACTGCCTTTAGTCCGTTATCATTGCGATGTGCGGTCCAGATTTTATTATCTCCCTTTTCTATTTCACAAATACATCTACCAGGCCTAGCATTGAATGTTTTTAAGTTTTCACCTTCTTTATAATAGTAAATATGTCTTGTAGTAGCACTACTGATGTTAAGAGTTACCGGTATTAATCCACTAGTTGCACCTTCACCAGCTCTATCAGAACAATACACTACTGTAATACACTGATAAACCAGAATAAATTGTAGAATAAATTTGTATATCTTAGTTATTTTCATTGGTCAATAATATTTTAATCTAAAATTGGTTTCTGGGGAAACCATATAGATAATTATCATGTTGTGATTAATTATTTTTCAAGTGTGTAAGTTGTTTCATATACTTTCATCAAATCTATATTGATTAATAACCTTTAATTCTTATAATACTCACGTGCACAAATAATAAATATTTGTGCACACAATCATAAAATTAGATCTCAACATTAAGAAATAAATTGTCAAAAAATATTGAAATATATTGCTTCGTAACAACATTAAGTTGTTATTTTTTCTTTCATTTTTGCTAGATATTAGTCTATAAACACCTATTACTCACTTATAATTTTAGTTTATACACTATTCTTAATTAATTTTTAAAATATTATGATTATCTATTAATAATATATAAATGTGTATAATAAATTCAATTATTCAAAAAATTTTACTACCATCAACATTAGTATATGATTATAGTCGAACTATTAATTTGTATTGTTATTAATAAATTATTTATACAAATATTTAAAATAAACATTAAATAAACAATATTAAAGTTTTATATCCTTATTTCAGCACACATTATTACTGTTACACCACTTTTAATGTATTAATTATATCTTGAACTTAATGTTTTGTTCCTTTTCTTTCCAACTTAAAATTTATCTATTTACCATTAGTAAGCCTAAAAAATCATTAGTAATGAGTAATTAATCATTTAAGATATATAAACTTACGCATCAAGTAATTTTACAATAGAATAATTATATTTATCACTATGGCTTATTTTTAGTAATTCGCTACTTTTATCTTGATGCCAAGCACCGTTTTTATAAGCGTAAAAGGTTAATTTGTCATTAGGTGAAATAAAAACTACCAAATAAGGTCGTTTGTTAATTTGATGATAAACTCTGACGAATTTTATATGTTGAGGAAGAGGAGGAAATTCTACGATAGATTGACCGGAATAAATTTGGTCCATATAAAATTTGGACTTATCTGAAGTCCAATGTTCATAACATCTGTATTTTTTATTACTATGTGTATAAAAACTTAATATAAATGTTTTATTGAACGTTTCTACACCATTTGGTCCTTTACAATGAAATTCCAATGTATACCTGTAATTCGCATCATTGGTAACCTTCGCAATATCTATTGAAGTTTTGAATCCGTTTTTACAGGTATAATAATTTAAACTTTCAAATAATTTCTTTTCATATAAAGGATCATTTAGAGGTGGCATAAGTATTCTATGATATCTCTTTTCAAATGTAAAAGCAAAATACAGCCTTTTATTGTAAGTATATACTAAATCAATAATTAGAGGAAAGTCATTATAACTGTAAACATATACTCCATATACCTGTTCCTTGTTAGGAACATTTAATGGGAAATTATTATTTTTATTTTCATAATTGCCTGGAACAGCATCGTCTTTTACATGGGTTGTCAGAATCCCATAACCATAAACACCATCATTTCCATATTTAAGGTTATTTAATTTGTATGAACCAAGGTCATAATACCTTAATACAAATTTTTCTAGACCATTTCCTGATAAATGAAGTTGATTAACAGAAACATTCAATGAATTACTAGTGTAGTTTTGAGTTTGTTTTATATCTATATCAACAGCTTTATCAGAACCAGGATGAAATTTATGATTTATGTTAGAAATGTTTTTACCTGAAAATATAGCTTCTACACTTAGTGATGAATTGTTTTCATTCAAGAGTATAATTGTTGATTTTTCAAGATTTAAGTGGATTACTGTTGGATTATTTGATACCCAAAGAACAGAGGCAGAGATCAAAAGTTGATCAGAAGTTAGAAGAGGATCAAAATATATTAGTTTATCAAGATAGTACAATTCCTTTAACAAGAAAGGTTTAACAGGTTTATGCTTGTAAAAATTATCAGAGTCATCTTTGTAAACATTGATTTCTACGTTTTCCTTGTTATAACTAAATGTTTTTCCAATATCTAATTCAAAACAATTAGAACTCAGCACAAATAAGCCAATACCCAAATATAACAAAAATGTGTAAGTATTCTTCATCGAAATTAACAATTTATATACACACTACTATATCTAACCATTTGATATGGTAGTCACATTTAAAATATTAAACTCGTATTTTTTGTTAATACATAAATTATAATATACATATATAACTGATTTTCTCTTGATCATATTTTATAGCACTGTCGCAAATTATTTTATTATGCCCTACATCGAATTCTCAAATTTGCCCAGTTATTAAATATCTAATACAAATTTAAATTTCTAAATTATTTATTATTTTACTTTTATTAATAATAAATTTTAACTGTTCTAATGTTACCCCGTTTTTTATTATTAACATATTTATTAAACTAATCTATATTCCCATTGTTCGGCCTTAAATGCTTCCATTAACATCGAAATTATTTTTTCTAAAAAATACACTTATATGAAATTTATTAAATCAAATATTTTAATTTTTATCTCTTATTATTATATCTTCTCCAATTATTAATCTTCCATTTGTTTTCCAAATCCTTCCATTTATGAAACCTTCATTTATAAAATAACACAGTTATTATAGATTTAAATTTAATTTAACGTATATAAATAGATAAAAATAATATTTGTTTATATTCTATCGTTTCATTTATAAACAATTTTACTTTATTATCCTATTTTTATCATTTCAAAAAGTTTAAATCTTATCTAAGAATCTAATTTACTTTATTCAAATAGTATTGGTTCCATATTTTCCCTTGCTTTGGATTAAATGTATTATACAATTATAATATTGATCATTAAATAAATATATATATAAAATAGAATAAATTAAGAATGACTGAATTAGATGATTAAAATCAGTTTTCCATTGATTCTTGGATCATTTTAGATAACGATTCATCCTGTAGCATTTGTTCCTTGTCGCAAGTCATTACTAGTTTCCCGTTATTGAGTATCCACAGTTTAGTGCAAGACTTGAGTGCGTTTACGTCATGTGCAGCTATGAAACTTGTACAGTGTTTGAAATACTGGCTAAGGAGTTTATAGATGGGAATGCCAATTTGATTTGTGGTTTCTTGTAGAGGTTCAAATGATATTGAGGATCTTGGAGTGACTCCTGAAATGGGCGTCATTTGGTCATCAGAACAATTATCAGATGGTGGTTCATCAATTACTATCATCCTATAGAAATTTCTATATAACATTAGTCTAGAGAACATGAGTGTCCTCATTTGTGTGTTTGATAGAACCATATCGAAGTCTACACTTTCGTTTATTGTCTTTGATAACCTGAATCTGGTTCCAAATATTGATGATCTTCTACATGTGAATAGATTCGGATAATAAACTTTCTTCAGATATTTTGGAATATCCTTATGGTAGTAATCGGGGAAAATAACGAGATCTAGTGGGCAGTCTGATAATTTGTTAACAAACTCAAGAAGACCACAATTATCCAGAGCCTCATTAATCTCATCATCACTAAATAGTCTCCTTGGATCCAAGAACCTTCTAATAGTCCAACCTTTGAAAACAAATGGAAGCTGAGGAAGTACACCAATAATTAATCGCATAATATCTCTTGGCAAATGATCAACATCAACTCCATCTAGTAAAACGGAACCCTTTCTTACATGTGGAAAGTTGACTAAAAGAGATAATAGAGTTGTCTTACCAGCTCCAGTTCTGCCAATGATTCCGATAATGTCAGAACGCTGAGCACTGGAGTTGATGTTAAATAACAAAAACCTTTTTTTCAGTTCACTTTTTTGAAAATTGTCAATGTTATCCACTGTGTTACTAATTTCAATCATTTCCAAGTCATTTACACAAGTCGATTCATCTGTTTTAACTTGTTCCAATTCATTATCTAGCTTATCATTTGGTTTGACTTTATGTGATAAGCTATCATGTGACTTGGATAATACAAACACATCTTCTAATCTTATGAACTTATGAATCGGATCCATGTAGTCAGAAATGTCATAAATGTTAATTTTTGGTTTAAAAAATAAACTTCGAAAAGACATTTTATTTCTCAATGAATAAAACTCTTTTCTTCTTCTGGAAAGATACTTGAGTTTGATTCTATTAGGATCTTTAGATTCAAATAATTCATTATCCACATTCGTAAAAGTTATGGTATTTGTATTGTAATTAACAAAGTTCTGTTCATCAGAAGTATTTCTTGTATCAGGAACTGAGTCAAAAAAATCTGAAACTTCCAGTGCGTTAATCTTTGATGATTTTTGATTTTCAGATGGATTATTACCATTTTTACTAGAGACATTATTAATTGTTATACCCTCCACATATATATTTTTAGGTGGCTTAAATTCCAACTTTTCGTCTTCTGGTATGAAATTGGCGAACCTGATTACTGAGCATAGGTACAGCTGCAATTTAGTGAATAGTCTGAGTAGTTTTGAGAATCTGTTTGTCACATTGAGTGAGAGTGAGAATGCCAATCCGTAGTATCCAATTTTAATTTCATATTCTACAAATTTGGAAATGGTTATTGGTGTCAGAATAATCAAGAAAATCATCACCGAGAAGATACATCTACACATAATGGATGTCCATGTAAAAACTGCTCTTTCCATAAACCTTGATCTAGCATTGTAGTCTGCATGTTCCACAAACTCCGTTACCAATTCTGTTTCCTTTCTATAACTGCGATAGACAATTGAACCTGAAATCGTGTCATTTAATACGCAATTTAGTCTATTTGTTGAGGCCATGTATGCAAACCTTATGTTCGAGAGTCCCTTTAGAAATGAGAATACTGGGAATTTGATTATAAAAACCATTGCTACCAGTACAAAAAGCACGGAAGTGGGTAACAAATAAACCAGCATGATCATGTGAATGACCGTTTCAACTACTATGATGAACGATTCGAACAGATAATAACCAATTGTAAGGTCAATGTACAGTGTATCACAGGACAAAAACGTGAATACGTCTGATATATATCTCTTTATTTTAATTTTGGCTGAGGGTTTGTACAGTGCAGAGTCGAGTGAGTATTCATGGATGTTTAGTGATGCTTTGAGTGATACTATTGTCATTGAAACGACCACTGAAACTGAGGCGATGATCACAAAGATAGATACGTACGAAATCAGTGTCAGGGACTTAGTGCTATATTCCTTGATAAGTGAGTGGACAGAATCACACTTTTCTTTATCATCCACAAAGTTCTCCAAGTTTTTGAGGTGATCGTTAACAAAGTTTGATAGCTTCGATGCAAAGACATACCTAACGTTGTCTAGAATTGTGAAGGATATCAGGAAGAACAAAAAGGCGAAGAATGTGTACCCTGTAGAGCTTATGTACATCAAGAGTGGCTTCAATACTATACTTTTGATGGTTATCTTACTATCAAATTTGTGTGATCCATATCCACTTTTATCGTCATATTGGTCTCTAACTACTGTTCTACGTGGTACTCTTTGAAAATCCACTGATTTACAGTTTTTATACAACTCCATCATACCACTTTCCATGACATTTTCATCATTGTCATTGTTATCCTCCATTTCCCATTCTTCTTTACTTTCTCTAGTCAAATTTTGGGTTGTACCATCAGTACCACCACCACTACCATTTGTATTAAATTTAAGTATAAATGTTCTTAAATTAGACTTTAGAATAAGTTTTCTATTGAAAATCATGTAGATTTTAACATCTCCAAAATTATTCGGGTTTGATGTTGACAAGCAGGTTTCCAATAACCTTTTGGTTGCCGTAAGTACTACTGACAGGTCTGGTTTACGCAACAAACCATTTTTAGAATTGAACAAATTGTTAAATATGTTGCCTCCTACAAATGGATCTAAGCCTAAAAATACTGAATCTAGGCACATTAGGAATGAAAGTATTTTAGACTGTTCTTTTGTCATTTTGCTATAAATCATATATGCATAGACTGCTCTTGCAAGCTCCACTCTCACACGTTGTCCACCACTAAGTTCGAATCCACCATCAAGAATAGTACGTAAATCTTCTTCTTGCCAGCTCGATATATCAGTCTCGAGTTCAACTGCTTTGATGACTGAGTTATATATTTCTTCATCAAATCTATGTCCAAATATTATGTTTGATCTAATGGTTCCTCTTTTTAACCATACATCCTGTGATGCATAGAATATAGGCATTGATTTACTTAATGGTTTTACAGCCATTGAACCATTGACCAGTGTCATTTCACCCAGTACTGACTTGATAAAGTTAGATTTACCACAGCCTTGAGTACCTGTGATTATTGCAATTTCACCCCTCTTAAGCTGGAAGTTAACATTCTTCAAATGAACCTCATTATTATCATTAGTGAGATCTTCTCTGCTAAAAACCCAACTGAAAGAGGCGTTTTCAAACTTTATCACAGAGTCATCAGAGAGTGAGTCTCTCTTCTGTTCCGGGATTTTAAAATTTGAATAACTTAGCTGGCGTTGTTTTAAATAAATAGTGCGATTTGACAAGAGTTTGTTTTTGAGATTGGGGTCAACTAAAAACTTATCTGATTGATAATAGTTTGGGGAACAAGTTCTGATGAAGAATTCTATGCGATTATATGAATTAATAACAAGGATCAACATTCTTAGTGTGAGTGGTAACATAAACATTGGGTCTATAATTTTGAGTAATATGAACAGTAGTGTTATTATTGAGGAAGAATCAATCTCCTTTAAATCTGTTGTATTTTTAAGCTGCTCTACAAAGTCATTAATTATGATCATGAGTGCACATGATACTATTATTATGTACAAGACTTTATTTACTAGCGATAGGAAAAATCGGTATGTTATAAAGACTAGCTCATCGTTTCTGACATCTGTGATCATGTTTTCTGCGATATCCTCCATTACGAGTGTTCTGATTATTTTGAAGTTTGTTATGATTTCGTACGATTTGCTAATTCTATGGTCCCTCAGTGCGTAATAGAATTTTAGGAGGAAGCTATTGAATATTTCCACAAATATCATGAATATAACAAGTGACACTGAGATTATAGAGACTTTGAATATTTTAATTTTCATTTGCACATGGATTAGTATGATTCCATATATGAAATTGGTTAGGAAGTTGACGATATCTGTCAGGTTATCAAATATTAATGTTACATAATAACAGTCTACAAATTTATACGAGTACATTTTGGGTGTGGTATCTAAATTTTTATGTCGTCTCGCTGAACACAGCATAGGGTTTTTGGAACAGCTTGAATCTGGAGAACAACTATGTAACACATTATTACATGTATATTTTGATGAATCATTGTTTGAATAGTTTCTTCTAAGGCACAGACCATGGTGGAATATTGTAATTCCCAGTGAATAGTCAACCATAACTATTAATCTTTGGATATAAAAGGTTACATGGTCTATACAAATGCCTTTGGATAGTTCCAGCACTATTATCACCAGAATCAGTCCGAATATAGGGCCGTAATTGAAAACTTCTGATATCATCAATTTAATCAATTTACTCAACAAAATTGCGATACTCATACTCAAGATATTCATTGAAATCATGCCTATTGTTGCAAGTAATATTCTTTTCCAGAATGTGAACAGAATAGCTCTGAAAATAATAAGTTTCTTGGGTTTTTGTTTCTTCTTATTTTTTCCCAATTGATTTCTCTCAAATTCCTCCATTTCCAATTCAATCAATGAATCACTTACATGTTTGGAAAAGATTGGTTGCCAGTATAGTATTTGATCCGATATTGGCAACGGGTGTAACTTATATGGCTCCAAATACTTCTTTGAGAGAATTCTAATCCACTTGGTAATCCAATGAAAGAACAGAAATCCGAATATATTTTTCGTTCCATAGTATGAAACATCTTTTCCTTCGACTTTACTGCATTTTTTTACATGATTGATTTCACTTTCCCAGAAATTACAGTCTTCAGTTTTTTCCTCCTTTTCATATTTATATTTTTCATCACTTAGGAGTGATTTTTCCTGAGGTTTTCCCATTCTCCTCCATAAATACTATACGTTGATTTACGATTTGACAAAATGATGGGATAATTTATATTATTACAGGCAAATAATATCCTATTTTATAATTATGCTTTTATTTAAAATTACAGGTTATTTTAGGGTATTAAACATTAAATATTATCAAATTAGTTTATTTCGATGCACATTAAAATATTGGCTCTTTTACCAAATCATCGTGCTGGTTAAATTACAGTGATTTAAAAAACTATTATAAACACATATTATAAATTAAACTTTGAAATTATATGATTAGGTGCTAAAACAAGTGAAAAAATTATTCTGCAATTCCCCATTAGAATCTGGTCAGATAGACTATTATTACCGAGTTGAAGTTCGATCCTTGTCCACAGTATTAGATAGTCATCGCTTTATTAAATTGTGAAATTGGTTATTGAGTTTTAAGAACAAGTAATTGAGTGAATGTGCATTAAAAACTCAATATGAATATGTGAGAATTACAAAATTTCCAGTTACATGGGACAATTAAGTGTAATAAAACAATAATTATTGATCTTTAGACAACCATCAGTGTATGATTATCCAAGTTTAATGGTATTTTCGTCTATAAATTTATATGGAGGAACTTCAAGGTTTGCTGGTGCTGGTCCTAGCCTAATTCTACCTAAAATTAAAATTATCATTAAAAAGTTAGTAATACCTGACGAATCATAGTGAGATCCATGGCATGGACAAAAAAATCCTCCATAATTTCCTCCTCTTCCAGGAATACATCCCAAATGTGTACACACTCCTATATTTACCAACCATTCCGGATTCACATTCCTTTCACTATCTAATTGTGGATCTCTCATTTTATCATATAATTCATCATCTTTCCTATATTAATTTATAGAGAATTATTCATACTATATTATCTAAATTATTTATATAAATGAATATTCTAGGTGGTATTGAAATTACTTTGCTCTAGCGATTTCTTCAGCTGTTCTTCTTCTGATGAAGACTGGTTTATTTCTCCATTTGACGGTAATTTGATCCCCAGGTAACATTTGGCTGACATTGACTTCAACTGTGCCTGCGGCTGCGACATCCTAAGGAAATTATTAAACTAAAAAACAAACCTTGCTAAGCCAAAAGAAGTGAACAAATTTACAAACTGATGATCTCAAAAAGGCGAAAAGAAAGAAAAAGGCAGTTGCGGTCATGAGATAAATGGTTGCCTTTCTATTAGTTCCACGTGGAAGTCTATACTCTCTGAAATCAGGGAATGTTTCTGGAAATGTTGATTCTGGAACTACACAGTTCTCGGCATAACCGATTGGCCTCTGATTACCCGGGGCCAGTTTTCCAACTGAAACTATTGTTGGTTCGTGAGGAGAGTACCATCCACTTGTCCTAGTAAAATTAGCTCCTGAAATAAGTTCACCCTTTGATAGGTCTGGTGTTCTTGGAAAAACGGGTTCCCATACTTTCACATAATGTGCATATCGAGTTACACCGTTGTTTCCAAACAAATGTCCATGTCCGTGAGGCGTTACCAAATCACTAAGTTCTGTTACGGGCCCGGATTTTTTATATTTTGTATTATCTAAAGACCACAGTTTTGGGTTATCTGCTCTATCAAAGGCATTTCTATATAATGGCATTTCGCTTGCAGCTGGCACTAACGTTGGCCTTTTAATTTCATGCCGCAAGTTTCCACTAAAATACCTCTTAAAAATTATCAAATAATTAATTCTACTCATTTTAGAATCTTGTACAATATTACTTTATTAGTGAATAATGGATAGTTTATTCTAAAATGTGTACATTACATCAATGAACTCAATATCAATCACTATAGACCCATTAAAAATAATTAATGAATATTATTTACTAATTAAATATAAATATATTTATAAATAATTGTCTTTCACTCTGGGGTATGTAATATCGACGTTGAATCCATGGTGTGTTAATCTGTTCAATTTATTCCATCTTTGAGTTTCTTTATATATAAAAATTTATTTCCTAATCTATTAAAAGTCTTCTTTTTTAATTTTTTCTAATTAACTTATTTATCACAATCAACATAACTTACACCTTTACACTACTAAACATATATTTTGTATTTTTAATCAATTTAAGATTATTAATATAGTTAAAATACTTTAAATTCCAATTTCATACAATAATAATTAATTACTTTAATTATTTTAACATTTCACTCAAATTTTTATTAATATTTTATATTAACTTAAACTTGATTTTATTTTAAATTCATGAAATATGAACCCCTTACTTGTATTAGATACAAAGATGGGTTCACATCTTCCACTTATTTTACTGACTATTTACTAACATCTTCCATTACTGGCAAAATTTGCCAGTGGGACTTGATAACTGGAAATCAGATTTCGGAATTTCAAACTAATCTCAAGACCAAATTTTGTATTCCTTACTCTCAAGGTACACTTTTATTCCATTAATCATTCAATTATAGGTATTTGTGATAGATTTGATAAGTTAGTTTTACAAACCAATGATCATATTTCTCTATTCGATATCAATAACAAGACTGTTGAAACAATAGCTCAAATCAACACAAAATGTTTTGCAAGGTCAAGTCTATTACATTCTTCAAGTCAACCTCTTATAATTTCTCCTTCCGGATTAAATTCGATAAAAGTTTTTGATTTAAGAGTTAATTCAGGTATTTTTACACACCATATTATTTAAACATCAAGAGTTATACAGTTATTTATATGTTTAGGGAACTCAAAATTTATTGAGGTATTGGAGATTGGTCCAATTAAGATAAATCATCCTAAAAAGAGTGAACTGGGTATGATTCACAATTGTCTACCCTTTTATTCTGTTGGAGATTCTTGTATAATATCTACTTACGAATCTGGTTCAATTGTTATATATGATATAAGAAAGCCAAATGAGCCATTTGTGCCCATCTACATTACTGATTCTTTGGAACCCATACCCTCATTATCGGTATGGAACAATGTTTTCTTGGTCGGAGACACAGTGGGTAATATTTCTATGTTCTACGCATCAAAGGACAAGGGGATTGTTTTGATGAAGACGAAAAACATTTCTCCAGAGTCTTTAAAACCTCCCGGCATTAATAATCTTTCTATTAGATCTGACGGTGCTGTTTTGGTGGCTGGGTGCTGGGACAGATGTATTAGGGTTTTTGAAACCAAAACTCTTGATCTCAAGTGTATTCTCGATCCTCATTACTCTTCAATCGTTGATGTTTCCTACAGTAAAACCTCAAATCAATTTTCCACAGCCTCCAGTGATGGTAACGCTAACATTTGGAACCTTTTCTGATTTAAGTTGATTCATTTCATCAATTTAATGTATCATATATTATATTTTACCATTATTATAGTATTTTAAGTTAAAATTGAATATTTTTAGCGATTAGACCACTAGTCTGAAAGTGACATATCTTCCAGCTGTTTCGCTGGGTCGAATTATCTTAACAACCTGAAAATATATAATTTTAGTTTAATATTATTACCTGACCCTTGGATAGGCCAAAGTATCTTGCTACTGGATCTGCAGATTGTATTCTTGGAATCTGGCTCTCCTTAACCTAAAGGCAATTAACCAAAATAAATAGTACCTTATATTTCTGGAGGAGATTTTGTTTCTCTTCCATCGTCAGGGGAATATGTTTTGGTACCAGCTCATGCTTGGTTATATTTACCAAAAGCTCAGTTTCCATGAAATTCTCTATTATATTCTTCGGATATGCTTCCATTATTGCCTATTACAATATACACAGGGTATATAACTATTTACTATATTTACTATATAACTATGTAAAAGGGTATTTAGAGTGTGTTATGAATTAAATCACTACTTACATCTTTAGCAAAAGGAGTTAAAACATTTTGAGTTACTAAAATGGCTCTATGAATATCGTGATCTTCCATACGTTCGGTAAGTCTGGAATAATCAGTTTATTTAATATAAACAAACTCTCTAATAGGTTTGACACCAGTTTTCTTCTTCTCATCAGCGAAGTAAACCAGCAGTTTATTTTCGGCTGCTGTCCTCAGTGATGCAACTAGTAACATTTTAGAACGCCTAGAAACCATTTAAATATAGGACAAACTAACACTTTATCGTACATTTCATATCTAGCCTTAAATTCTGCGAAGGTTTCCAGTTTTTCTTGGCTAGGTATAAAGTAACCGCGATCTTCTAGCATTTCACAGCACGTCCTTCTACATCTAAACAACCTCCCTTCTTCGTCGTCCATTTTTATGTTGTTACAAAAATTTTAAACAATATAAAAAATTATATTTAATAAAACAAAAAACTAAAAAAATACAGATTTATTAATTCATTTAGATTATTATTCATATTGGGATAATAAATCCATCATTTATTATTTTATAATATTAATTATTCTTTATTTTATTTTTATTTTTATTTTAATTTGTATTATAGATTTAAATTCACATTATTTTCACCTTTAAAATGTGTTATGATGAAAATTGTTTTAAAAACAAATAATGTAGGAGAAAATAACCTTGATAAATCAACTGATAAAAATGAATCCACTAAAAATGATATAAAAAAACCCCAAAATAATATTTTAAATCTAGCTTTTGGGTTAAAGGGTGATAGCTCCCTTGATAGTGACCATGAAATTGACGGCAAGCATTTTTTATCTAGAAATAAACCTGAAAATTCAAAGCCTGTATTCGATTCTCTTAAAGCTAGAAAATTTGCAAAGGCTTTAGAGTCTTCTGATAAGGCTAATTGTGGTCTTGAATTGGACCCTGAATTATATTTATATGATGAGTTAGTCCCAAATAGAAACACCGAAGAATCCGTTAAATTTAAGTACCTTGGATTTGTAGACGAATCTAAAAACACACCTGTGTCAGATTTGACTGATGATTCACAAGAAGGACCAGGAGAATCTGTTGATAATAAATCCGAAGAACAAGTTGAGGCTAAGAAAGAGTCTCGGTATATGAGTAAGATGGTTAATGTTGCTAGAAAACGTCAAATGGAGCGTGACATTGCCTTTGAGAAGCAGCTTCTTAAAGAGGAGCTTAAGTCTGACTCTAATATCGGAGAAGTGTTTATTACGGGTGCTTACAAGAAGAAGCTGGAAGAGCGTAAGCTTTTGGAGGAAGAGCAAAAGAAAAAGGAAGAGTACGACGCTGTTCACAGCAAGAACAGTCTTACAAAGTTACACACTTATCTTTTAAAAACGGGTTTTGCCAAAAGATCATCCACCGATAATCCTAACAATTAATTTTATAGTTACTACTAGTCGATTATGTATAATTACTCAAAAGCATATACAGTGTTAGTATACACTATATTATATAGTTAAATGTTATCAAGATGTGGGTTTTGGGTATGCAGTATTCTGGTTAATACATATGTTTTCCAGGGTCCTATCCTGTATCCAAGAGGTTGTATTCTGACTATATCACCCAGTCTTGCTTCTTTGTATTCATCATGTGCCCACACCTTTTTGGTCATTCTAAACGTCTTCTTGTATCGAACCACATACATATACCTACAACAACATATATTTAGATAAGAGTACCTATCACAAGCAACCCTTATTGACTTTGGGTGCTTATCATTTATTACATATCCTATTAGTTCATTGTTAGGTAGGCGGTTCTTTATGACTAAACATCCAGTTATTAAAATTGGTGTAATTTATTTAAAGTAAAATTAGACATATATATGGTTTTACATGTTCTCAGGTAACCGGCAGTATATCTTTGCCATGTTTTATAATGCCAATGTTTACATATTTTACTTAAAAACAACATAAGACTGAATTACACATAAATATGGTACAAATTCATCAAACTACTTGATAACTCACTCAGTTAACATAAATTAAATTTAAACATAAATGTGTTATTAATTATAAACTTCTTTATGATATTATAAGGAATCTCCATGGGGATTCATTAAACAATATTTATATTTTTACTATTTTTATAATAATCATATCACTATTTTAATAAATTATTAATTAAAATTTAAATAGTAATTGTTTTAATAATCACAGGTATTCTATTTTTAACTACTTCTATCATTAATGTATGTTAGTAATCTTTTATTTATTTTAATTTCTACTTTAGACTAAATATTCTAATTTTCTTTAGTAAAATATTAAAAATGATGTTCCCTGGGATGATGGAGCCTCCAATGGAGCCTTTATTATCTGACAATGTACGATTATGCCTTAGAACTGTTGGATTTGTTTTAATTTCATGTGCAATATACTTTTATGGCGATATGTTGGATATGCCAGAGGCAGTTAAACTTGTCTAATATTTTAAATTACACCTCGTACATTATTTGACACACATTCATATTATTCCACATTTATATATAAATTATAGATTAATTAGTTAAAATGAATATATAATTTCTATAACTGTTGTGTTGTTGAATTTTACATTATGTATAAAAGTATTTTAAAATGGAATCATGGAATCTTTTTGAGTTTAATATAAATTAAACAAAATTATAATTTAGAAACATATTGTAGTAAGAGACCAGTTAAACTTAGTATTTTTGGAAGATTTTTATTATATAATTTTGTAAAATTAGCTAGTTTATTCTATAGAATCTTTTTATACCAGATCTTATTTCCCCATAGTTATATTGCATCTTATAACCCAATAGGTAGTGAATAAACAGTATATTTACTCTGTATTATTATTTCTTCAGTTTAGAATTATCCTTTCATCTTTTTCATAACCTTTTTGTACGTTAAATATATCAAATCCTTCCAAGTTTTCCAAAGATGTTATTCGGTACCCTTATATATTCATATACTACAAGATTCGTTTATGAAGTTTATCTATCAAATTCTTTAAAATATTTTAGAAAAAATATATACATGTTTTAGGCGCAGTTTTAGCTCCAGGAGCAACCGTTACCCCAAAGAATGAACTGGCTAACATTGTTCATCTCTCTCAAGTCTGCTTAAACGAGCCTAAGAGTAATGAGAGAACATACGTCCAGTTAGTTGACGGAAACAAAGTCTATAACCTGTGCTCCTTACAAAAAGATGTTAATGAACATGTTTGTTTTACACAATTCAATTAATTATTTTTATCTTTAACTAAATTATTAGTAATTTTAACATCTAAAATAGTAGTTTAATTGATGATTTTAGGCAACATTGGACTTGTTCTTTTCCACTAGCGGTGACTTGAAATTGACGACAAAGGGTGGACCAAACGAAGTTCATGTAATTGGTTATTTCGAACCTGAAGACGACGCTTTCCTTTCAGACAGTGAAGAAGAAGAGGAAGACGAAGTTGATGAGGACGAAGTAGACGAGGAAGATTCTGATGATGAACCATCCTCAAAGCGCAAATCTTCTAACAAATCTGGAAAAAATTAAAATGCCCTTCCATCAGTTTTTATTGGATTATTAAGGCAAAAAACCGCAGATTAATCTTTTCCTAATTTTGTACAACGCCATTTATGTCATAGATACACAGTTGTTATTACACAGTTATTGGTAAATGTATGGAATTAATCATATTTGTTCCGGTGATGATATTTAAGATATTAAAAATAACTCTATAACTAATGTATTAAAATTTATTAAAAAATTAATTTACACGGCCCTATATGGAAAATTATGTAGGGAATTAATAAATGTACTAAAATTCATAAATCATTATTTTGATGCTAAACTTTTGCAACAGTTGAAAAATTTTAATGTTAATTTTTGTTAAGATTAATTGGAGCGATGTTTAGAAGCGAAGATCGTAAGAAGGAATACAAAAAGATTTTTGAGGACCCTCGGAGAAAGAGGGAAGATATCCAATCCCAGATAAGGAAACAAATACGTGATAAAAATTTACAAAAAAGAAGATCACAAGGTCGACCAGGAGATCAGGAGGATTTACTTGACCAATCACTCCAGACTTCCACCTTGGATTCTCAAAATGACGAAGTCAGGGATCTAGACAGGGAATCTATACTAAATAACGATTATTGGTCACCTTCAGCACTTGCGCCTTATGTGAATGGCCTTAAATCCTCAGATTACAGCACACAGCTAAAATGTACTCAACACTTTCGCAAGCTCCTGTCACTTGAGCTTGACCCTCCTATAGAACATATCGTCAACACTGGCGTAGTTCCCATTTTCGTTGAATTCTTGACCAGATACGACGCCCCTGAACTCCAATTTGAAGCTGCCTGGGCTATTACTAACATTGCCTCTGGCAATCAACAACAAACCAAAGTAGCAACTGATAACGGGTTAGTCATACACAATTATATTTATAATAGTATATATTGTAGAATAGTATATAATATGATTTAGTGCTGTTCCTAAATTAATAGCGCTTCTGGAAGCGCCTAAGGAGGATGTGAGAGAGCAGGCGATTTGGGCATTGGGAAATATCGCAGGTGACTCTGCTGAATGTCGTGACCTGGTCCTTAGTCTTGGTGCCTTAAAGCCCTTGCTTTACCTTATGGCAAACTCTCAGAAGGATAGTGTATTAAGAAATGCTACATGGACCATTTCCAACCTTTGTAGAGGTAAACCCAAGCCATTCTTCGATGACATAAGACCCGCAATACCATACTTGGCAAAATTAATAGAACACCCCGATTCAGAAGTATGTTTCACAACTATACATAGTATACCATATATTCTAATTTATAGTATATATTATGTATATTGAGGGATAATGATGTATAGGTATTAACAGATGCTTGTTGGGCTTTATCGTATATCTCTGACGGATCTGAGGAGCATATTCAGGCAGTTTTGGATTCTGGAGCATGTCCAAGACTAATACAGCTTATGGATCATGTTTTACCAGTAATTCAAACACCATCTTTGCGTACAATTGGAAACATCGCTACTGGAAATGACAGGCAGACTCAGGTTATAGTTGATTCAGGCTGTATCCCCATCTTGTACAAACTTTTATTTTCTGAGAAAAAAACCATAAAAAAGGAGGCCTGTTGGACTCTTTCCAATATTGCCGCAGGCACAAGGTCACAAATCGAGTCATTCTTACAATCAGATGTTGTAGAAAAACTTATTGAACTCATGTCTTGCAATGACTTTGATATTCAACGGGAAGCAAGTTGGGCGATTTGCAATGCGGCATCAGGCGGTGATCTTAAACAGGCTGACAATCTCGCCTCAAGAGGATGTATCAAACCTATTTGCTCTATTCTAACTTCTACAGATACTAAGTTAATTGGAGTTGCCTTAAGAGCTCTAGAAAATATACTGACAGTTGGTCAACACATTATGGACATAAACAGCTTATCTTCAAATCCATACGCTTCTGTAGTTGAAGAGGTATTCATATATATACCAAATCTTTAATAATGTTTTAGTGTGATGGAATTCGATCTTTGGATGTTTTACAAGAAAGCAAATTGACTGCGATTTATAAAAAGTCAAGGAATATACTTCAAAGATTCTTTCCTGATGACTATGTATTCAATGAAGATGAATTTACAAATACTAGCGATCAGTTCAATACCATCGTCCCTGAAGGAGGGTTTCAGTTTTAACAATTCATTTAATACTAATATTATCTTCTCAACACCACATTTCAATGTTTCTCAACATTTATTTCACCATTCCCAACTGGTTATCTATTTTAAAATTCATATTTAACAGTCATCTACTATTTTGTAATATGTTGATACGTCTTACTAATTGTCACATTGGTCTAAAAATTGTCTGGTGTGTTATTATTTTTGGATATCAGATTCATTAAAAAATGTTAATTTTCATTAAAAATAGGATTTAAAGGAGTTATATATGTTTTTAAATACAAATTTATAACTATTATCATTTAAAATAGTTCATATATGTACTACCAATTTTCCAACATCCCACCAGATCATGTGGATCTAATAAATCCATTTTTTGATCTAAAAATCCTAATTTCCCCATGGTATATATTATATGATAATATGATTGATCATATATTTGATCTATTAGGGGTTAAGGTATTGTTGGATTATAATTGTTTATACATTGGATGTATGAATATCAGTTGATTAATCTGTATTATCCTTTGTTTCTATTAATAATTAATTATATTCTTATTCAATATTTCAAAAAATTCATATTTAATAATATTATACTCAAACTTGTATTAAACAAAGATAGAAAAATGAGTGGAGAACAATCATCATCTACTAGGTTATCCAATCCCAAAGAGAAAAAGGAAGATGACATCAATAAACAAATATTAGATCGTATAAAAAGTTTGAAGGATACTAAATTTTCAGGTGAAATAACTGATTATGTTCCGAAGCTAATAGTTGCATTTGTTTCAATGATGTCATTTTTAATGACTTACCAGATAAATACTACTTCCAGTTATATTGGGTCAGGATTAAGAGTTCCATCCCATAATGTAGGAATATATGTAGCTAAAATAACCAGTTACAGAAGTTTTTTAATGATGCTTGGGTTTGGATTTGCATATTTAATCTATTATATTTGTACTCTGGTTTCTAAAGAAAACTATGATGCTATTACCCTTACTCTTAAAATTATCAGTCTATTCTTTTTATATTTATTGATGGTTTCTAGGTGGTGTCTTTTATTTTCTAGTTTTTTAACAAAAAACTTATCATATAATGTTTATTTCTTTTTAAGTACAGATGCTCTAGCAGCTGGCGCATTCCAAATGTCTCTTATTTTACTTATTCCACAATTCATCTTTATCATCTTTTTATCTATTCATCTGTTGGCTTTACTATTCTTTCTAACACAATTTGTATTTGATTTATTTTTGTCTAATAAACCGTTAGTAATGTTAAGAATACAGTTTTCAATGTGTCTAATTGTTAGTTATATAGGAATCGGTTTATGGGCCTTTTATCTATTTTATTACTATGATGACGATCCTAAATCTTATAAAGAAGAATTATATAAACAAAATAAAAATATGAAAAAAGCTAATAATATTTATCAAAAATTAAAAGAAAAATCAAAAAAAGCTAAAGAAATTATTGATAACTTAACTAATAATATAATGGCAAATGAATTTAACATCGTGAAAAATGATATTCATGAATTAAGTTTGGTTTCAGACCAAATTACAGATTTAACAAACGGTTTTGGTAATTTGTTAAACGAACTAGTTCAATTTATAAAAGATACAAAAGAAATAGTTAATAAATTTAAACATAAGGAAAATAATTCAGATTATGATGAAGAAAAGGATAAAAAAAAATTCATTTCTCAGAAAACCAATCATTATGATGATAAATATACTGAAAAAGTCAGTGGATTACGTGCATTATTTACTAAAGAAAAAGATAACGATTTGTCCGATTTATTTGGAAGATTATTAAGTGTCCAAGGAGATTTAGAAAAAATATTAACATCCTTCATATATGGTAATGCATCTAATGGTCTAAAAAACTTTTATGCTGATTTTAATGAATACATCAAAGAAACTAAGTATTTAACTAACCCGTCTATTTCATCATTTAATTTGGAAAATCCTTCTAAAAGTCAAAACGATTTGAATCGTATAGGTTCTGAATTAAAAGCCTCTGAAAATAAAATAAATGCAAAAATAAGTTATTTAAAAACAAGCGTTGAAACTTATATAAAACAGATTGAAAAAAACGTATCTGATTTGGAAAAAATAACTAAATTAGAAAATGAAATCACAAAAATATTATTTGAAAAGCATGATCACATAATATTTTGTTATGTTATGATTGCGATAGCTTGTTTTTTTAGAGATTTTTTCTATCCTCCAATCATTCCACACGCTCTTTTAATTGAATATGAATCTCAAAAAATATTATTGTTAGGAATTATTTTACAGTTGTTATTTTGTTTTCCAGTGTTTATTTTGGATGAAATTCTCAACATCTTTACTCTTTTTATGGAAGATTATTTTATATACTTTTGGACACTATCTGGTCCTCCATTCATTGTTTTGATATTCACATTTCTAGCAATTCATACAAAAATACCTTTTTTCCATTTAATAACTGGATCTACAGGAAGAGTATTCATATTGATTTTATTTTTAATCCCCTTTTATACTTTAATGGAGTCTGTCAGTTATGCATATCTTTCACATCATGTATTTTATCAATTGGGTTTCTCTCATAAAAATCTTTTATTCTTATTATTTCATCAACTTTTGGAAATGTTCTGTACATACTTTTTTTCAAAATTATCAGCTGGTTACAACCATGCCAGAGTTAGATTAGGTCATTGTCTACCAACTTATACTACTAATTATGAAATGGATTTTTGGCAAGAATTGTGGTCCATGGTAAAATGGACCTTACAATACACCTTTAAAGATATATTGTTCTTTTTCAGAACTAATATTAGACAATATCTTTAACAAGATTTATAATCTGGTCAATATTTTCGTAATATATATATATACCGTATTTAAAAACAATGAAATATTTCATATTATTATAATAACACATTACATTAAATTTATTGATTTTGTAGAAATAAAATTAGATAATATAAAATTATTATTATATATCATAATATGATTGATCATATATTTGATCTATTAGGGGTTAAGGTATTGTTGGATTATAATTGTTTATACATTGGATGTATGTAATATAAGTTGATTAATGTGTATTATCCCTTGTTTCTATTAACAATTAATATATTGTTATTCAATATTTCAAAAAATCCATATTTAATAATATTATACTAAAATTTGTATTCATCAAAGATGAAAAAATGAGTGTGTATGACACACTAATATTGGGATAATGAAAAAAAATGTTTTAATTTGTTATATCAAATGACTGAAAAGCAATCAAGTTCAACAAATCCAAATAAAAATGGATTTGAAGATTTTATAAATAAGTTACAAAAATCCACTGGAGTTAGTGATATACATCAAATCTTGTGTAAATTAATAGTTGGATTTGTTTCTATGTTATCATGTTATATAAATGATCAAATAAATGTCAGTTCTAGTCTATACGGAAGAGGATTCAGAATACCACCTAATAACCTCTCTATTTACATTTCAAAGTTGCATAGTTATAGAAGTCTTTTAATGATGGTTGCTTGTTTTTTATATTATATTATTAATCTTATGATTATTGATTTTTGTCCAAAAAATTTTGTTAATATTGTTCGAAATTCGTTCAGTTTGTTCTTTATTTATTTACTAATTATATCTAGGTTCATGTTGTTTTTCTTCAGTTTCTTCACTCCCAGTATATCATTAAGGATATATTATATTTTAATCATAGAAGGAGCGTTTTCTGGGTTTTTACAAATGTCTGTAATTTTACTTGTTCCTCAATATTCCTCAATAATGGTAATATCCAAAGATATAATAGCTCTATTGTTATTTTTAATACAACTCTTTTATGATTTTATTCTATCACATAAACCTTTAATAATGATCAGAATACAGTTCTTTGTCTCTGTTTTACTAAATATTATTGGTTTTGGTTTATGGGCATTTTATCTGTTTTATTATAATAAAAACGAACCCGAATCACATACAAAAAAAAATTTTGATTTTGATTCATTAAATAATATCAATAAAACAATTAAAAATTTAGAAAAAGGCGTTGATATTACGAACAATTTTGTATGCAAAATTTCAAAGTTATTGAATGGTACAAACATATCAGAATTAAATATGAATAATATAACAAATGAATTAAATCAAAAAATTGAAAATGTAGCTTCCCTTGATTCTACATTTAGAAAATTAGAATATTATATTAAGGGAGAAAATTGTATAAAAGAATTTATTGAAAAATTAAAAGAAGTTAAAATCTACAATAACGATCTAATTGACATATTAATTCAGGTGGCAAATCAACTTGATAAAAACGCTGACATTGATAAAGTTTTAAGCTCATTTTTCGAAAAATTTAACGGGAAAATCACTGCAAATAACTTTATATTTGATATATTTGAGGAAATTAGAAAAGAGAAAAAGATTGATTTGGAAATATGTAAATTATTTGATGAGTCTAAAAAGGAGTTTAAAAACCAAGATGATAAAGCAATATTAAAAAACCTTTTAAAAGAATTAAAATCAAAAAATGTTTCTAAAAAATCTTCATTACAATTATTAATTTACCTAAAACAAATATTCTACAAAAAAATAATGTCGAGATATAAACATTATAATAACATTGATGAAATTTTATCATTGATAAATTCTTTTCTTATTATATATACTGAGTTTATCGACAAAAACTTACACATTTATGTTTATACCAGTGTAAGAGCTATAATAAAAAGTTTGCAAAATATTGGATCGTCAAGTAAGTATAATAAGTTTCGAGATAAAATCAAAACATTAATGGATAAATTAGATCCGGAAGATACAAATGTAAATAATAACGAAGTCACAATTTACACTAATTTCAACAAGCTATCTGAATTATTCAGTAAAATTGATATCTTAAGAACAAATATTAATGATTTGGAATCTACTCAAATAATAAATGATAACAAAATGTGTATAGATGAATATATAAATCTATTAAAAAGTGTAGATGCGGTGTATTTATATAGCCATAAAATTGATTTGAGTAAAATTATGAATGAAATTAAGGAATTATATTCCAAATACGAAAAAACTGAAAATAGTTCTAATGAAACTTTAGAATCAATTAAATTAAAATTACCTGGATTATTAGATAATTTGAATAAAATAAAGGAATATAATGATAATATACAAAGTGGATTCAAAGATTTAAAATCAAGTTATTCGAATTTTAAAGAAACGGAAGA
Organism: Theileria annulata; assembly: GCF_000003225.4. Lineage (NCBI taxonomy): Eukaryota > Apicomplexa > Aconoidasida > Piroplasmida > Theileriidae > Theileria > Theileria annulata. The sequence goes on along the minus strand of NC_011098.1, from coordinate 1,781,993 downwards.
ACAACTCAGAAACATATTATTTGTTAGTTTTAGGAAAGCACTTTGTCCATTTTTAATGATTGTTCCAACCTGTTTTTTTAAAGATTTTTTGTATCCTTCAATTCTACCATTTGCATTATTATTGAGGTCTGAGTCACATTATATAAACATTGTTACTAATATTTTTCACATCGTATTTTGTTTAGCAATATTCTTCATATATTTATACTCATTTAACATTATGGATTACGTATGGGATTATTTTGATTATTTATGGTTAATTTCAATTATTCCATCTACTATATTAATAATTACTCTATTAGCAATACATACAAAAATAGGGGTTTTCCATCGAATCACTCTTTCATTACGGAAAGTTTTTGTATTATCTTTGTTTTATGTCTTATGTTTTACGGTTATGGAATCAATTAGTTATGTCTGTGTTGCAGATTATGTTTACAAAAAGTCCGGAGATCCTACTCATAATCTAAAATATTTGCTTTTTCATCATTTATTAGCCTTGTTTTGCAGTTATATTTTTTCAAAGTTATCTGTTGGATATAATCATACAAGAATTGAGCTCGGTCACGTTGCACCTTATTATCAAACGGAATTGGATCTAACTAATTTGCAAGTATTCTGGTTCTTAATAAGGGGCACTTTCAAATCCACATTTAGGGATATTTTATTTTTTGCAAGAACGGACATTAGAGAATATCTTTAAAATAATTTATAATCTCATTATTATACACATTAAATATAACTAATTTAATTAATTATTACGATTTAATCTAAATATATTTGTTTCAGTTTATTCATTAGAAACATTTTGATAATACTAAAAACAGGTCAATATATTTATCCATATTAATTTCAAATTATACACACATTATAATTTTAGATCTATATTATTAACCAATAAATAATATAAATTACACATACTAAAACTATAATTGATATAAAAATATGATATGTCAGGACATATTATGATAAAAATCTATTTATTAGCCTATTTTTTACCTTTAAATTATTGTTTCCCCATTCAGGATCTATAATTGATTATGATTGATTTTTAATTTCTTAGTATTTAGTAATATAATTTATAATTATATATTTCATTTTACATTAAATGTATGATATTTTATATTTCTATAATTAAATATATTTGTAATAACACGAATTTTATAATAAAATTTATGATACACACCAATTATTTTGTCTAAGATATTATATAAAGATGACTGGAGAACAATCCCTTTATAATCTAGAACAAGAAAATCAAAATAAAAATCATCGTTTCAAAATCCAATCTATTGTTGGTTTTCTTACAGTAGTTATTTTTTTAACTACTAATCAGTTGAATGTTTATTCAAGATATTTCTCAGCTCTATTTCGAATTTCACAAGTTAATGCACAGATTTTTATAAGCAAATTGTATACATTTCGTACTTTTTTAATCATTTTAGGTTGTTTATCTAAATTTATTATTTTTAAAATACCAGTAGATAATTCCTTTCTTTCATTAATTTCATTATTTTTAATTGTAGTTTGTAGATTAATATTTCTACTATTACTCTATTTCACACAAAATTTAGCTATAAACGTATATTTTTTATTGCTTTTTGAAGCGTTTTTGTTTGGATTTTTCTATACAACTTTTATTTCCAATGTTTTCGGACACATTTTAATCATTATAATATTCTTAGATCTTGCTAGTTCATTTGTGTTTTTCACACAACTATTTCTCAGTTTATTTTTAGAAAACAATCCTCTTTTGATTATTAAATTACAATCATGGTTATCTTTAATATTAAGCATTGTTGGATTCTTTCTGTGGTACTATTTTCTAAATAAATTTCATAAACCATATTTTAATGACACTCAACAAAATGTTGACAATATTAATAACCATATCCGGAGACTAGGTATTTTTTCCCAATCAACAAATGAGTTTTCTACTAAAATTAATGATGAAATTGAAAATTTAAAAGGAATTTCTACTATTAAACAAAAAATAGCTTCATTCTTAAATGAATTCAAAATATTTGTCAGAGAACTTTGGGAAACAAAATATTCTCATGTGAAAGAATCAAATAATAAATCTAGTTTGGATAAGAAAAGATCAGATTATCTGTTAAACAGTATAAAAAAATTAGTTTTGCTAGATGATTTAATATCGACGATTGAAAAATTGATCTCTTCTGGCAAATCTAAAATACTCGAATTTTTATCGGCCAGAGAGATTTTATATGTTAAAATTAATTCAGAATTTAGAGCACTAAGAGCTATACGATTTAAAAATTCATATTCAGAAGAAATTGAAAGCGTTATTAATTCTGGAAATGATCATTCTAGTAGTTTATATAATACTTCAGCAGTTATTTCGGATATTTCAGCAATACTAGAGGAATTAAATATTCTGGGAAAGATTAAAAAACTTCACAAGATTCATGATGAATTGAAAAGTCTATCAGAACAAATCACTAGTTTCAAAGACAATATGAATTCAATTAATGATTACAAGTTTTCAATTAAAAAAGCAAAATCAAAATTATCCAAACTTCTACGTATTTTATCATCCATATTAGAAACTGTTATGGAAGAGGATGTTTATGAATTTTATTTCCTTGAACAGTCATTCGGGGACAAGAGGAAACTCCTTGTAGAAATAGAACTAGAGTTTAAAGCAATGTTCGATGATTATTTATCGAGAATACAACTAATAGAAACAAAAGGTACTTCAGAAATACTAAAGTCCTTAGATTTAGTATACGATTCAGAATTTAAATCAGTAATGACATCTATTGTAAAATTAAACGATTTAGTCAAAGGCATTCAAGAAATAAAGGAGGAATTAATAACTCTATTTGAGAAGATTCAAAAGTTCAAATTTAATCTCCCAATCAATTCCTACGCTTTATTTGAGCAGTGGAATAAGGACCCTGAGTCTCGTAATCTTTTGTTAGAATCCGAATACAGATACTACCAAATTAAAGATTTTCATAACTTTTATTTGAGTTTAAATCATGCTAAAGTTTTGGATTTAGTTGAAAATTTTGAACAAACTGCTGAAAAATTAAATGAAAGTCTAACAGAGTGTTCTACTGTTATTTCTGACAAAATAACAACTATTGAACAGTTAATCAATGATTATGAACCATCAAAAAATGTTTTGGAAGAGCTAAAAATTGATGAGACTGCAGACAAAATAACATTGGATGAACATAAGAATAAACTTAGTTCCTTAATTAAGGAAATTATTTCGGCTTTAGAGACTGAAAATGTGGAAGTTGAAGATGTTTTAAAGGATCTGGTTGAAAAATCTTCAAATGAAGTTGATATTATTTTAAAGAAATTGGACTTACTTGTTACGAGTAAAAACGAGGAAAGTATAAAAAAGTTAAAAGTTCTAAAATTACTAGAATTTCCAGATGTTAAAATTCAGATTGAAAAAGAATCTGGATTCTTCGTTCTTTCACCATTATTTCTTTATTACAGCATTATATTTGGACTATCTTCATTTTTCTTTGAGTTTTTGTTTCCAAGGTTTATCCCTTATGGTCTTCTCGAACATGATATATCTGGTAGGGTTAACCTTATTTTACATCCATTCAAAGTTTCCGGTTCCATTATAATGTTTGTTATTTATTATTTCAACAGGGATTTTGTAAACTGGACTAGCAATTTCAACTCATATTGGACACTAATCGTTCCTCAGTTTTTAGTATTTTTATGGTCAATGTTGGCAATTCATACAAGAGTTCGAATGTTTACTTTCATAAGGAATTCAATTTACTCAGTTAACATTATGGGTTTAATATTGGTTATTTTAAACAGCTTTACTGAGGCCGTTAGTTTAGTTGGTTTAGGTTACGAGTTGTTTTTAATGGGTGAATCTTCAAAACTACTAGAAATTCATTTTATCCTATCGTTGTTAATGCGATATTTTTACTCAAGATTATCAATAGGGTACAACAACGCCAGGATTAACATGGGACTAATACCTCCACGGTTTATCCCCAATATCATATTAGCTAATCCAGTATGGTATTGGATTAGAGAAACTATTTGGAGATCATATAGAAACGTATTTACTGATCTATCTACCAATTTGGCTGATATTTTAAACAATCCATGATCTAATTTCTAATCTTTTTTTATACAAAATTTATACACATCTACATTAAATCTCTACATTATTCAGTTTCTCAAGTGATATTAGTTAATTTAAAATTTATTTCGGGAATTCAAATTAAATATGGTTATTTTGGGTAAATTTTAGTTAATCTCACAAATTAGCTCAGTTTAAGTTATTTAAACTTGAACCTATTTCATTTAAATCTAATATTTTGGATAAAAATTTATTAAGACCAATGGAAGGAATAACTGTTTCAAACTGGTATGAGAAATTGTTCTGTACTAAATGTTGAAAAATATAAAAATATTAATTTAAGTAATAGAAGAATAAAATTAAGAATTATTCTTGAAATTATAATGAATATTAAAGGTTATATATATTTATTTCATTTGGATGGAATCTCAAACAACGGAGAAAGGAAAATATAAAAATTTCATAGATTATTTTTTCATTTTATTTAAAATTTAAACATTTTAAATTTAAATATTAATAATATACTTATTTATGAATATGAAAAATTGTGAACTGTGTAAAATTAAGCAGAACGAATCTGACAAGGCTGTTTAATTTAAAAATTAGTTATGACTAGGAAATTTAAAATTAAAAAAAATTTGGATTAAGCTTGTTGGAGATAATTTAAGAAATTGTTTTTGTCGTGTCATATTATGTACGTCGTTTAGTAGTGCAATCTCCGGAAGTTCGATGGCATAAAATTAAATGTAAATGATGCATAACCCTCACGATAGAGAGGAAAATAATAACAGCTTTTCTCAAGGGGAAAGTCTTGATACTATAAGGGCCAAAATAGACCAGGATCCTTGGAATCAGGATCTGTACACCCAGGCTATAAAATTTTCCTTTACACAAAACGATTTTGACTCAGTTGACTATTTCAGAAGACAGTTTACGAAGTATTGTATAGCAGATGACACCTTTTGGCTCTCGTATCTCGAGGAAAAGAAGGTCTCTACCCCTAAATCTGAGATTATTAAGTTGTATGAATATGCTGTAAAAAATGAACCATCAGTTTACATTTGGCTCTCATATTTAAGGTTCATCTCGGAAAATAGTAACACATTGTCTGATTTCAACCATTTGCGTGCTCTTTTTGAGTCAAGCTTGGAGGTTTTGGGCCTTCACGCCCTTGACGGTCCTCAGCTGTGGTCCGAGTACCGCCATTTCGAGCAGAAATTAATGTCAAAATTGCCTAGAGATGAGCATGGAAGTCAGATTGAGAGGATAAGAACCCTTTTTTACAGGCAATTGGAGCTCCCTTTGGCCGGTTTACCAGACTTGCTTGATGAGTATTTGGTATGGGAGAATGAGTTGCCCTCTGAGTATATAAAGCCAACTACAGAGGGCGAGGCTGCTCACAAAAGGGGCTTTGATGCCTGGGAGCAACGCAAGTGCTTTGAGCTGAAGATCCAGTCAGACTTTCACGAGATGATGAGTCGAGATAATATGAACTCTTTATGGAACGAGTACATTGATTTCGAGCTTAAATGTGGTGACATGCCTAGGATTATGATAACTTATCACCGCGCCTTGGACGATTTGGGGTTCGAGCGTGACGATTTATGGATAAACTACGCAAATTATGCCCTTCAAACCAGTTACCAAAAGTCGCTGTACATCAGCGAGCGTGCCTGCAGACACATGCCTAGATCCCTTAACATTTGGATTAACTATTTTCTTTTAGTTTCGTCTAAGTCTGAGAATGTGCAAGACATCCTTGAACTTTTGGATAAGTCAAAGACTGCAGTTCAAGACGTGAACCACAGGATAAGTCTTCACATTACCGCCGCAGACTGTGTGAGGAGAATTGACCTAAAAGATGTTAAGAACTGTAGGTACATTCTATACAAGTGCTGGTCCGACCTTGATCCTGCGTTCAGATCACGGGCTGTTTATAGGCTTTTAAGTTATTGGAGCAAGTATGAACTTAAACTTTTGTCCTTTAACGTACCTTCTGAGTATGAGCAAGCGGTTGGAAAACTGCTTGAAAGGTTTAAAAATGATTCATTTTGCTGGCTATATTTGATTGACACTGTTAAGGGCTTGAAGCCTGAGAACCCGAACATGCCTAACATTGTTGCCACAATTTATAAGAGTTTCTGCTCACTTGTGAACTTCAGGTCAGACTTTGAACCGAATTCACTTCACACCCTTGTGATTTGGCTTTACGAGCTTGCAGTCTCAGTGGTAAATGTGGGTGACGTTGCTGAGGAGTATATTGACTACGTCCAGACCTCAGGAGTTGTAGAGGACATTAAACGCGCGCACAAGGTTGTTGCCATTCAGAGCACTCCAAACTTGAGGCCAGAATCCTTGAGTCTCAGTCACATTTTGAAGCGGGACAGACGCAGACGTAAGGTTGAGACGTTTTCAGAAACTTCATCCGACAGTGGAAGCTTTTCAAGCATTATTAGAAGACAATATAGTTTCCCGCCTGGAATAAGGTCACCAACAATATCCATGAAGGATGCCGAATATCTTCCGAAATCCCCTAAATTAGGCTTCAGAGAGTTTGAGCTAAAGTCGCCCAAACTATATGCTAAAGACTTTGAGCACAGGTCTAATAACCTCACCTTAAAGGACGTTGAGATTTTAACTAGGGCTACTTGGTACGGTTCTGAAAGTGCAGACCCTTCAATCGCGCCTGCAGTTCCACCTACGGCTCCAATGCCCCCACCGTCCTCACCAGTACTATCCAGGATCACTTCCAGACTTTCAAATTCTGGTTCCTGTAGTCCTGAACTCACTCCAGAACTTCGCTCCTCAAAGGAACCAATTCATCCTCCACCCCTATTCTTAACCTCCGAATCCACCTTTAACAAGCCTGATTCCGGACCCACCCATCCAGGGGTTGATGTACCTTCTAAATTTCCTGATCCAATTTCAAACTTAGAATATAAGGTTAATTTCTCAACCGCAGACTCCGAGTCACTAGGAGATCGTGTCAGCAGTGATGCTGACAGTCAAACTGACAGACAAAACTCGCCTATTACAACCTATTCAAAGGACCCTCCTTCAATTCAAACTTCAAATACCATGTTCTGTTCTACAAGTGATTTACCACCGCCTTCAGATTTTAATTTATCGGGTGGACATTATCTTTTGAGTAAGAAAAATTGTATTATAAACTGGTTAAAGGGGGATTCTGAGAATTCAACAGCTTTTATTTCTGGCTTTTCCCCAGATCAACTCCCCCAACTCACTAAGTTCTTCTCCAGTCAACCTGGATTTGTGGAACTTAGGCCCACAAAGAATAACCGCACTTGTTACGTGGAGTTTTCAACAAACTCTGAAGCTTTATCTGCTATCGATTCCTGTAAAAATAAGTTCACAAGTCTCTCAGCTCAACTCTCAAAACCCACAAAACCTCTTTTCGAGGACAAGGTCGTCTTTGTAAGGATGCTTAATACCAAGTATAATTTAACCAAGCTGAAGCTTGTTTTGACTGATTTCTTCAACATCAACGGCTTCAAGGTCAAAGAAGTCCGGACCTCTCATCCCACCCATGGTGAGAACGTTGATGACTTGGATAAGTTGGGATTTTATGTCGAGTTTGGGTTTGAGAATGCTTCTAAGCGTGTGATTTACAAGTTTATAAACGAATACGGTTGGCCCATTAACGTCAACCACGACCAGCTGGAGTTTCTAATTTTACCTTCAACTCCTATGATTAATAAGTCCGGTTCCAATTTTCCAGAACCTAGGGATGATTCTGCTAACTCAACTAACACTGAGGGTTCTGAGTCTGGATGCGAACGCGAGTTTTATTTGTGCAATCTGAACTACACCACCGATGAAACGAGGTTGAAGGAGTACTTGGAGGAGAAGTTTGGTCCTATTAAAAGCCTAAAAATTTGCAGGGACTCTTCTGGTAAATCAAAAGGGTATGCTTTTATTGAATTTGTTAACGACTATGCTCTTTCTGAGCTCCTTAAATCCTCTTTAATTCTTGATGATCGTAAACTATTCCTTTCTAAAACCAAATCTAGTCAACATTCTGTCCTTTCAGACAATTTCAAACAACCAAAGGACAAATTCTGTAAAAACAAGTACAAGAAGCGCTACAAGGAATACAAGCACAAGCTATTTGAAACATACTCAAAGTTAAAAAAGAAAATTAAGCTCAACTAACTCACTAATTTGTTACTTACTAAACTACACATACGTTTTAGTCTATACTATGTACATTACAAATCAAACTATCTACCAAACATAAATTAAATTTGACAAATGGTACACGTTACATGAAATTGTTAAGAAATTATTCTAGTGTTTTCCTGGTCAACATTTTGACCTTTTTGCGATATTCTTTAGGATCATTTTTAAGTTGAACACCCGCGTCGACGTTTGCGGGAGATTCTAAATTAGGTTCTCCTACAATATTTAGTGAAAATGGGTTAGTTAATTGAAAAAATAAATAGGGTTTAAAAATAACTAGAATAAATTAAGGGTAAAAACTAACCTAGCATTGAAATTACACTTATAAGAATGGTCTCAACTCCCAGAATAGGTCTCCATCGCTCATTAGGTAGCTCCTGTTCATTGTACCTGTCGGAACCTGGTGGATGCAGTATACTTATGCAAACTCTGCCGTCTGGATATATATTCGGGTGCCACATTTGATTCTTAAAGAACATCTCGGGGGGATTGTTTGGGAAGTCTTCAGGAAATGTCATGATTACGGTGAATATTCCTCCTTCATAAGGGGTTTCAGAAGGTCCTTCGAAGCAAACTCTCCACTTGAAGTAATTGTCGTCTTCTAAACCGACGGAAAACATAGAATTAACATCTCTTGTAATTTCTAAACGAATTATTTATTCTTACTATTATTATGTAAAGTACCCAAAAATTGCCGCTTAAGCAATTCCCTTGCGATAATGCTCATTTCAGAACATCAACAAACATTAAAATAAATTAAGCAATTACATATTTAATAAACTAAAATTATGTCTTTATAATGTTAATATATGTCTTAACATTCTTAGTAATTGTTGTTTTGATTCTTGGGCTATTTAATAAGGAATCCTTGTAAAATCATGTACACATTAACGAATAATTGTTAAAATTAAAAACAAATAAATATATTTACTTAAAATTTACATTCTGAACTCAATGCGCTCTCATTATACGATTGCTTTTTGTGTCAAGAATTATTTAAAATATTTGATATCAATTGCCGAATACTTTAATTCATTTTCTTTGTTCACAGATACTAATAAAATATCTTTTCCAGGATTAATATCTTTATTTTCGTCATCTTTGTGTCCTATGAATGCTAAACATCCTTCTTGTTGGACTGGATTTTCAAGTTCCTTGTTGTAATCGTTGATCATTCTGTATACATTTACCCATTCGTATAAGTTGTAGATATTTAGATTGTCCAGCAAATACTTATCTTTTATCCTAAAGTCCACGAAAAATTTGTTTTTAATAGGCAGTTCTATGTATTCAACTTTCTCCTCCACACGACCTGGTGGAAAATACCCTGGCGCTGATATACACCAGACCAATATTCGGCCAGTTTCACATGGACAAATTACAAACTCTTCATACGTTCCCAAGAATCTTGCTCTATACGGTTTCCTTTTATTTACATGACCCTTGAACTTTTCTAAAAACTCTAATATTTTCCTCTTTTTCGTTAATTCTGACGTTTCACTTGGGTCATAGCTGTCTGACAGTGATAGCAATCTTATTCTAGAGTCCTTAGTTGTAACTAGAATAAAGTTTTCCTTTCTATTCCACTCAATTCCACAAACCTCCTTCCCATCCTTGTTGGGTCCTTTGTTATTTCTACAAACAAAAGACGCTAGTAGGTCTAGGTTCTTAACATCGTAAACTTTAACTTCACCATCTTCAGTACCGATTGCATAATAATTATGACCCTTGGATATGCTTCCCGCTGTGATACATTTCCCTTCGTTGGTTACTTTGGCTACACTTACAAGATTATTTTTTGTACTCTTTCTCTTCTTTCCATTATTCATATCTACCAATTTAAATTTTTCTATAGTTCCTGATAAACTTGTCACTAAAATTTCATTTGGGACTGAAATGTAGAGCGCTTCTACAAACTTAGTTTCCTTTAACTCCAAGTGTCCCAAAAGATCAATCTTGACCTTTTTATTCCTCTTTCTAAACTGCTTTTTGTACTTTGACCCAGGAACATTCTTGAACTCTCTTTCGTTTGAGATATCACACAAGTTACTTAGTTTCCAGACCTTAACCTTATCATCATGAGATGTAGTCACTAGCACATGGTCTATTTTGTCACTGTCAAATGACTTTGGCATTATATGAACGGACGAAATTGGAGATTCGTGAGCTTTGAAAGTCAAATCAGGCCCAATTTCCATGGTAGTCCACTTTAATATTTTCTTATTTTTGGGGTCAAATTCCTCATTGTCATCCAAATCTTCGAATTCTGTCTTTATATGCGGGCTTGAAAGAACCCAAATATTTACAAGTCCTTCTATTGTTCCAGTTATCATAAAGTTTCTATCTCTTGATTTGTGGAACACACTTACTTGATCATTTTCTGTTGGAAAATAGTTTTCATAAGGATTTTCTTTAGCAGATCTATGTGATTTATTGTCTACATCAGTATTTTTAACATCTTTTTTCACATCTTTCATCTTTACAATCTCTAGTACAGGTTCCTTTTTTTCATCTTTTGGCGTTGGTATTTCCAACTTTTTACTTATCTTTTCTAACTTATCCAAATCAACTATAAACTTATCCAGCTTTTCTTTAGATTGGTCAATTATATCAATTACTGCTTCATTTATTTCTTCAACTTCATTTGTTTTAATAGGTGTGCTCGTCTTTTCAATCACAATCTCAGTTTTCTCATTTTTCTCAATTTTATTAATTTTCTTAGGTTTTTCAGTTTTTTCAGTTTTTTCAGTTTTTTCAGTTTTTTCAGTAATTTTTTCGGGACAATAAGAGTCTTCCATTTTTTCAATCTCTTCTAAAATTTCATCCTCACTTTTATTAGATATATTCAACTCCTCAGTCAATCTTGCAACTCTATATTCGTTCTGAAAATTAGCTACACAATGTGCTTCCAGACGCTCGGTTCTGTTATAAAAAGCAGATTTTCTGGCATAGTGTTTTGGATCACCCGGTGGAATAACTGAGTCATTAAACATGTATTTACTTAAAGTTCCAGGTTTTAGTTTCGTTTGGTAACTTTTTTTAATATAATTAACATAGGCTTCGTCATCTATAGTTTCGTCACTTAAGCTTCTAGTATAAAACTCTCTGTTTTCTCTACACTTTAGGCTATCATCGATGTTTAAACTCTTTTGTCTCAGATATGTTTTCACATCTTGTAAATCATTGATCTCTTTTTCAAATGAGTTTTGAGGCTTAAGACGTATAAAGTTGTCGTAAAGAGATTCCATTTAATTCCAGATTTCTTACCAAATTTTTATTTTATATCATAATATACATATAAATAATATATATATATAATTTTATGTTATATCTAATATATATTTCTACGAGCGGAATTTCGAAATCATTGATGTACTTTAATCAGTAGATAAACCCAAAATAAAATCAAAAATATATAATTGCATTATACACATTCATATATTTAAAATTTTGGTCTAGTTTAGGATCACCTTTATGATCGAGTAAATTTCTAATCTAAAATTTTAGTCATGTTGCTCTGGATGACCTCTAAAATTTACTTAAATACATAAAAACTTTATCATTAATATATTTTAGAATGCTAAAATGCTATTTATATATTTATATTTATTTTTTTGTGAGTTACGTTTACACACTACATTTATTTAAAGATTCCACTTTTAATAATTTTTAAAATTTTATTTCCACTTAATGTTTAATTTATAAATAATTATGAATGTATTATTCGATATTAAGCGAGAAATTCGATGGCAGGATTCTACTTGATTTCAGCATAAACAAACCTCTCGACTCACACGGTGATCTTTTCTACAATCTTCTATTGAAAGATGTAACTGACGAGGTAAGAACAAGAACTATTATTGCCTTTATAGAAGCTATACAATTCGATAGTTAATGTTCGAGATAACAAAACGTCTCTGAAGAATTTATCGCATCTGATTTATCTTTTCCCCTGGTCAATTCAACATAAATTCCTCCCTCCTACCATTAATTCTAACATTTATGAAAGTAATCTTGAAAATGGCTTGGCTGTTCCGAATAAGGAAAAAAACCTTTTGAAAAAAGGTAATGATAGAACATTTCCATTTCTAGTTCACACATTCACCAGTTAATATTTTCTAGAGCTGGCCAATTACATTAAAGGCTTTAAAAGGTTAGGTATGATTTCAAGTGATTTACTGAACTTGAGGTTGATTGGGTTTACCAGCAGGAACAACTTGGTTTACTCGAGGGTCAGGGAGCTTTGCATGAATGACGTTGAGGTCAAATTGGTTTGTAAAATAGGGCTCAAGATAGTTGAATACCTCGGAAAGGTTGTATTTTTTGACAGGAATTTAAACATTTTACTACTGAATGGGATTTTTACTTACATAAAGTTTGTATTAATTATTACATTAATTTTTAACTATTTTACAGGAACGACATCATCATGGCAATTGTTTACTGAGGAGTTGTATTTTAAATTACTTGGCCATCAGCTCCTTGAAAAATGGCTTAATTTCATTTTTGAGCAGTTTATATATTCTTCCTTTATTTCCAGTTGTTTTTATATGCTTTACTATGCACTTTCTCAGCATCTTCAGTTCTCTCGGGTTCAAATCCCGCCTCTCGCTACTAGCTTCTAGTTGGTGAAGTGTGTTGACTGTAATCGTTAGAACCATTGGCACATAGGATTTGATAAACTTTATAGTGTTGTAGTTGATTATTGAGTTGGTAAATCTGATTAAAGTTTTCAAATCATCTCCGCAATAGCTGTTTACAACATAGTAGTTAAATTGGTAATAGAAATAAATCAGCAGGTTTATGTTCCTGCTTACATTACCAGCCAACACGTTAACCAATTTCATCAGCATATTACAGTAATCTCTTCTTACATCATCCTCTTTCACCCTACTTATTAGCTTCAAAATTACTTGAACTAGTCTCAGTACTTTATCTTTAACCTTGTCAGTTACAATATTTTGGTTCAGTTTATACACTATTAAATAGTTTAGTATCAAGATATCTTCAACCGATTTAGAAAAATCCTCGTCAACACCTTTTTCTATATAATCTTGCTGTTTATCTAGTAGCGGCAGGATTTTTTCAACCAACTCTAAATTTTGGTCTCTACCAGCACTGATCAGCGCCAAAAGTAATATCAACTCATTTGAATATTCTTTAGATTGAAAAATTGCTGAATTTCCACCCCTTCCAATCTGGTTATCCAACGTTATTAGAAAAATTTGATTATTTATGTCAAGGTTCTTTTTTAAAAATCTAAACAAATTAAAATACTAAATAATTATTTACCTGTTCACTTCATCAATCTTCTTTGGAGCACTTAATAGACTACTAATGTTCAGAGCACCTATCACAGACAACATTAACTTGTATAATTTATCTCCATTACAATCCACTTTAAATTGGAAATTTCTTGAATTTAAATAATACAGTATCAAATTCGATATATATTTATTATCTATTAACTTCACACTATTATACATTAACTCAATATTCTCCTGTTTTACTACCAGTTTATTCAATTCTTTATCAGACTCATCGGCATTTCTGGAATTAAAATATGACACAATAGTATTCTCTAATATTGTGGATAATGAGAGGCCAGTGTAAATATCAAAATTTTTTACTTTCAAACACTTTATGTATTGGTACAGAAAATACACATTCCAATACTCCTCACCTTCATTATCAGATCCACTTGATTCATTAAATGCTTTAGATTCATTCTTCTGTTTTTTTAGATAGTTTAACAGCAAATTATTCGTTAGAAGAAAAGTTTCTTTAAATCCTTTATCATCTTTATCTGTGCCTCTACTTCCATTACCTGTCCTAGTATATTTATATATATATTCTGTGAACACTGAATAGTATTTAGCGAACATTTTAACAACTTTCATCCTGCTTCCTGAATCTACTACTGTTTTAAGCCAGACTATTATATCAAATACGTTTTTTACATTTGAAACCACTGCTTTACAGGATTTTGAGACGTTAATCAACAATTCGTAATTTAGCACGAATAACAACAGTTCCAACAATATTGTTATCCTTTCTACAAACACAGCTGAAGGCGAGGCCAATTTTCTAAATTTCGTATTTATGTTAGTCAACAGTATATTTATCACTTCTTCGTTATCAACTCCAACTATATTCTCCAACAACACTACTACATTCTTCAATTTCTCGTTATTTATCTTCCTATCTGTAATTAATTTTTTGAAACAATACATTGAAACCTCTTTATTTAGATTCGAGTAGTACTCACTTAGCTCTGTTGAACATAAATTACACAACTTTTCACTCAAGTTTCTGGAATAAAACAACTTAATCCTCGCCAAAATAAATCCCACAACCTCCTTACTTGTACATTTATCTAACAGTTTCATTAACAAATGGTCTACTTCCATCCTAAATAATCTTCCTTCACCTTCTTTTAATTCTTGTTTTTTATCATTTTTAGGATAGAAATTAGCTGAAACTCTAAATTTATCATTGTTCACCAGCATTATGTTGTATATTATATTCAAGAAAATCATTTCATTCTTGTCAGTGTTAAAATTCTCATTCACATAAACATAAACGTTGTAAACCACTAATAACAAGCTCTTGATCAAATCTTGCTCATTTTTCAGGGTTTTATCTTCACTATCTTCAAGTTCTTCTTCAGAGTCCACTTGTGGACTAAGTAGTGAAAGCAATTTTCTTGAAACAAGAACCAGCTGCAACAGCAATGACAATCCTACAACATCGTCAGACACTGAAATTTTTGAACAAAATGACACGAATTGTTTTGCTAGCTTTGTTACATTCAACGCATTAAACTCCAGCCTACTCAGGTACGCTACCACAATGGTATATAGTCCCACATCAAACTCCTCCATTATCTTTAAGTTATGCATTATTTCGTTACTATTAACTTCTAGTTGATTTATAGCACTAAGAATTGAATAATTATTCAAATAATTAATTTCAAATGGTTTCTCGTTATCTGATTTCTCATTCATATCATTTTTTACACTACTAGAATCACTTTCTGAAATTTTAACCTTTTTCTTAGAATTACTCTTTAGTGCATCTTCAAATATCAACTTACGTTTCTGCACTCTTTCATCGCCCGTTTCTATATCTTCTCCACCTTCACTCTGTTTACCTTTTGAAATGAAATTGATATACTTGAAAACTGAACTTAATTGGCTTAGGCTGTTATACTGAAGTAACAAGTTTTTTAAAAATCTTTCAAATTCACTATCATCACTTTGGTTTCGTTTGTAATAACAGGATATGTCTTGGAGCAGTGACATAGTTTTCTTTTCCGAGTTATTAGTTGAAAAGATTTGAAAATCTTTTTTTAGGAGTTCAAACACCTTTTCTATATTCTCGTCAACTAGCTCCAATTTTACATTACTTACAACTGTCAATACTTTCCAGTAGTAGTCCAACTCTTGTCTCATTGGTTTACTTTGTTTATTCTTACGTTCCTTGTGGTTACTTACCGTTGTTCCAATTGTTTCATAGAAATGAAATAATTGACCGAATATAAACTCCATTGATTCAGTGATGATACTTAATAAGAAGGTTTTATCCCTAACCACCACCAGTATGTTATAATATGATTTTATGGCCACTAATGGCCCTTCGGATTTATTCGTCTTACTATCTTTCTCACCACACTCAATAACGAAAGACCTCAGCTTAGTGCAAATATTTTTAATAGTTTCTTGGTTCTCCGGTATGTTTTCAACTATTTTCGGCAATAACAAAAACAATCCATATATTTTTTCTTTTTTCCCACTTTCCTTTTCTTCTTCCTTTTCTTCACTACTAAAGTTACTCATCAACTGTAGTACATTATCTTTTACGCTTCCCTTAATTATTTCAAATATATATTCCTCAATCTCAACCACTCCATTAGTTCCATTCTCCATACATGTCTCAGAACCATTTACCTTTAATTTTTCCTTAAACTGATCCAGGTCATAAATGAACACCAAGAGTTGTTCCAAGAACTTGGTGTTAATAGCCCTTTTTGAAAATTTGATTACACTCAACAACACTCTTATTCTCTTCAATATTAGAAAACAGATGTTACCTTGCACCTTCAGATCATTTCCATTACTATTGCTTAAACTATTCAGAAAATCTTGAAATATACTGATATCAGCTAACACCAGGTTAGTCAATTCACCTAATTCATTACTGCTAAACTGAATTAGGTAGTTTTTATCATGGATTTCTGAACCATAGTTAAAATATAACTCTGAAGTTAAGCGCAAAATGCTCTCAACTTTCTCTTCAAGTGATTCCAAATCATTTTCATTTAAATTCAAATTTCTTTCTTTGATGTTAAATTGTATTAATTTTAAAAATACTGGGTTATAAACCGACAGTTTTGCTCTTTTTTCTATGTTCACTATTAAACATCTAAATAGGTCATAATGGTAGCCTTTTAACTCCTTTTTCAGCTCTTCATTACCATTCTTTTGAAGTTTGTTAGAAGTTAAATAGTTTGAATAATCTTGTAACAATTTACAAAGCAAAAGAAATATTATATTTTTAACTTCATTACTTCTTTCTGTTATCTTGGAAGATTTTTGATATAGTTCATGTGGTTTAGTGTATCCTAAAAATAATAAATAGGCTTCCACATCTTCTTTTGACAATTCTAAGAGATTCTTGTCATTGAATATTCTTGTTTTATCAAGAATACTCTCATAATCCATTTTCTTTAAACATTCTTTTCTGATTCCTATGGATTTTATTGTTATTTTTACTATATATAAAGTTCATTTTATGTTAAAATATAGATTCTAAAGAGGATATTTTAATTTCAGGTTCAAATTATATTTTTGAAGAATCTCATAGCAACATTGATATTTTACAAATGGAAAATTTAAACACAATAAGTTATTTCTTATATAAAACACCTTTAAAAAATATAATACACCGATTTTGAAAAATAGAATTTAAACAATGAATTATATGTTTTTCTAATTAATCCATTGAAAATAACCCGCTGAACGTCTTTTTATTATTTATTCTTTAAAAATTTTAAAAATTTCATCTACACATTTATTTAAATTAAATTATGAGTTTAAATGAAGATAAAGAATCCAAATGTGTTAGCGATTCTTCAAATCATGATTTACCTGGTGTTAATGATAATATTTCCATTAAAAATGATTTAGATTCTATTAATAAATCGGATAACTCTGAATTTAAAGAAGATATTGAATCGGGATCTAACATTTTAAACTATTTTGGCTATTTTGAATGGATTAAGGAATATTTTGACTTATCTACTTCTGACTACCTTGAAAGATGTTTGGCTGCTCTTTACCCATATATGTGTATAAAGATAACACCAAGAACTTTGTTTAATAGTTTAAAGGATAAGAATAGGTCAATAAGTATTGACATAGAGAAGTTTCCAGTATTTTCGAATTCGTCATCTGATGATCAAATTCATGTTGATTTACACAATGAAGATGAAATTGAGTTAGATTTGTCAAAAGCTGGACAGAGTAGAAAGAACTCCAACTCTATTATGGATGGGATCAAATTGGAATATCAGTCCAAGTTATACAAAACTCTATGCTCAATGACACAGTACCCTGACCTTTACGGGCCATTTTGGATTAATATCATGGCCTCATCGTCATTGTTCTTTTCCACTTGTTTTAGTGAAAGATTGGCTTCAGTTAAAACTTTGTTGCCGCTCGTGCCCTTGTTTGAACTTATTTTCCTTTCCATTAGTTGCACCCTTTTGATGGCAACATCAATTTTTTTGTGTAATTACTACTTTGTTAGGAAAATAAATTTTAAGGATTTTATCAGTTTCATTTCAGTTTGCGGTTACACACAGATTCCGCTAGCTCTTCTATGCAAATTGTGTATTTTAATTAGTTTGTTAATGTTTTTTCATCCCCTTCATTTCATACTCCTATCACTTAAGGTTTTCACGTATTTTTACTTGTTTTTTTCCACATCTATCACTCTTTACATTTCCCTTGCGTCTCTAGATAACCCTAAAAACACATTTAAATACAAAACTTCGTCTGTTTTATCTTCATATCTTGTTCAAAGCTTGTTTCTTACGCTGATACAAAAGTATATTCACTAAAGAATTTTAATATATTAATTTGTATTCTTATACATAGTACAATATATATTATATACTATTTGTAATTTAAATTATTTACAAAATTTGTTAAATCTTCTCGGCTCTGGATGGTATTTGGGAGAATCTCGTCCTTCAATTCTGGGACCTTGCTGATTAAATGTCCAGCAGTATCCTTGGAAAATATGAAATATTTGAAGTTCTTGAGCAAATAATTACCAGAGTTTTTATCACTGGAGTCAAGCAGGTGGCCAGATAAACCATTCTTCAGTATCAAGGAAGAACCATAAAGTGTCATTGGCGGTATTTTGAACAGATCATACTTTGAGCTTTTATCAAAGTTATTAATACCAGTGTTTATTGGATCTGGGAAGAACTGAAATGGATAATAATCTTTGGTGAGATCAGGTAATGATCCGCCAAATCTTTTCTGGAGTTGGTTAGGATTATAAAGTGATAGTAAAGTCTCCGATGAATTTTCCCTTAAAACAATAATCTTTTTTAAAATACGATCAGGTAAAACCCCTTTCAAGGACTTCATTATCATATTGATCAAATTTGGTGAGTTTATCAAGAAAATGCTATTTAACCTTCCTCTATACTTGGAGTTCATTATTTCAGTCAACTGAATTATCATCTGGACTGGGAGCTGAACAAATCCTTTGTTATCACAATCGATCAAAACGTTGTAATTCTCGCATTTACCACCAACATGTAGGTATCTAAAGAATTGTTACCATGATAAACTATATAATATATAATAAATAGTCGAAAGTATAATGAATATGATACCTCAGGAAAAATTCGAAGCAAAACACAACCACTTTCACCAACTTCTCCATTGAAAGATGCTGTAACTTGAATACATCGGCCACCAGAGTTGGACGACACCTTTTGTCCCTTCCGAACCAATACAAGCATCCTTGATTCAACTCTTCTTCTATATCCATTAGGGTTGCCGGTAACATATTGGATTTTCTAAACTTGTAATTCATAAGCAGATGTTCCAAAGTCTTCTTGAAATCAAACTTGCTTGAATACAGAAACCTTAAAAGCTCCGGTTCCATTGAATAAAGCCAATCTAAATCTTCTTCTTTATTTGAACCATTTTTCAAAGCATAATCGTTAGCGATAAACTTCATAAAATCTTCCACTATGCTCTCTTCTTGATCAGATATTGGAACATTGTTAAATATGTTACGATTTTCCCCGTTTACTATTTCATCAGGTGTAGGCTCATATAGTAAAACAGTCTCGTCCAACGCGTATAGATTAACATGTGAAGTAGGTATTTCTATATTTCCGTAGAGAATTGAATGTCTAGAGTTACTCTCCATTTTTATGATAAATAATTTTTAAATACGATAGAAAGTGACGATAGGTGTTGATAGCCATTTTTACTGCAAGAAATCACAGATGATTATACTAAAATAAATATTACGATAACTTAGCATTTATTTTACACACTTTATTTATATTTACAAAACCTAAACGATTATTTCATACGATTTATAAATATTTTACAAGTTAAAATTGGTAAATTTCATTTTCATTTAATAATTAATTGTTTATGGTGCATACATAAACTTGTTTTAGAGAAATTGGTCGATAAAAAAATTTTATATGCATAAAATAATTATATACAAATGAATTATCAAAGTTAATGTCAAATGTGTAAAAATTTTAACCAAAAATTTCTAACAAGTATGTTTGCCCTATGGAATCCAGTTATATTTTTGATATTTATTTACTAATGTTTAAACATACAATTAGTTTATAAACACCTTTTCATATCACTCAAAATGTAGATTTAAATTATTTAACTCAAATATGTCTATCTCTGGCCTAAATATTTATTCTAACATATCAACTGATCACTGGATTCTTGATAATTACTCCAACGAAACTCAGGATAAACATTACTATGAAAGTCTACCAAACTTAGAAAATTATTTTCATTATTATTGGACAGTGAATGATTCAAATAAATTGAAACCTAAATCGAAAACTAAAAATTTCACTGGTAAGCATATTTATCTTCTTTTCATTACAAATCAATATAGATAAACTTTCTGAATCACTGAGTGAAGATTTAATTCGGGTCGCAGTATCTTTGGTCAGTTTTATAGATGATTCTAGTTCATCTAGTTTTTCTACTGGTTTCTCATATGAATTTAAAATATTGAAGAACTCAATTTTTAAAATAATACGTGATTCTATGTTCTTGAGTTTTTATAATATCCAAAATGACTCAAAATTACTTCCACATCGATGTTTTACCATATATTGTAATAAAGGTAACTTGAATCTTTTCATTTATTTTTAGATCTTAACTTCTACGAATTCGTTTATAGATTACTAAAAAATACTTTCTATAACACTTTAAATGGTAAAAAAGAATATGTTTCTGATGAGTTGAGTTGTATTTACACCCTTGACCTATCTTACTATGGTGGGACCTTTGGACCTAACTTTTGTTATACAAACCGTTGTTATTTGGGGACTTGCTGTTGTAGAAGTTGTTCAAAAGTGATTGATTGTTTGGATAAAAATCATAAAGATCCCATCTCCAGTGAAAACCTGGTAAAATTATTGACTAATGAACAAAATAGTTTGGCCAAATTCTTTATCCATAACAGGAAATGTTCAACTTTGGAATATGAACTCCTGAAGATAACTTTTAATTCCTTGGTACTAAAGGATAAAATTAAAGAAAAATTCAATTTGCTCCTGAATGATAGGAATTCGTCCTTAAAACCCATATTTACATACTGTTTTGTGTTGATTAAAAATTTCGAGGCCTTATTTAACTGTACTTTGGACACTGACAAAAACACAGTAAATTTTGCCTCTCTAGCACTGGATCTACTTTCGGAGTATTCTGAAATATGGGATACACTGGACCTTCCATTATTATCATTTGCTTTCCTAAAACCTTGTGGTCCTAGTTTTGGTAAATTCAATTCATCAGACTTCTGTTCTGATTACCATGTTACTGATGAATCGTTTTTACAGAGTTATTCTTACTCGCCAATGGAAATTCTTGCAAATCGCTTTAGTAATCTCGCCACAATATCAGATGGTCTCTTCGACGAGAATTCTAAATTACTTTACTTGCAAGAATCAGTTAAGAAGTATTCTAAAGGTGACCCAAAAGAGGTTTCTAATGATCAATTTTCAAGGTATTTATTATGACTAACATAAATGTTCAGAGAGATGATAAAGATAATCAGAGGATACACGTTGGATGAACTTAAGGTTCTAAATCGTATGGCCTATTGTGAAAGTTTGAAGGACAAATGTACTAACTTTGGGGAAAATTACCAAAAGTATCTGGAAAAAGCAACATGTTTGAGACAAATTACTGATTTTTCAAGTACACTTGGGATTTATCCAGAGCTAACAAAGTTTTCTAACACCCATAACTTGTGTCCCTTGAAGAAGGTCAACGGTCAAATAATTTGCAGAACTGGATTGGAATCTTTGGTTCTTACCGAAAAAACTATAAATGAGCTTAATTCGTTTTTTTCTGAAGAAATTTGTCATTTTTCTAAGGGAAACAAAAGGCCTTCGATAGGACTAGTTATAAAAGGGGATTCGGGAGTTGGAAAGACATCACTAGTTCATTGTATGGCTCAGGAGATGAACAGTTTATTATTTTTTTTTAATATTTTGAGTTTTCTGAGGCCAGAAGTCGGACTTTCAGAAAAAATTCTTCATTCCTTCCTTTCTAAAATCTGGACTCATTTTTCAGGCTCTAAACAGGGTAATTGTTTCTTGTAATTATAAAATTTAGGGCCTAGAAGGGACTTGGTGAAGTGTGTAATACTGTTAGAGGGGTTAGAAGCGCTAAAAGGAGAGGAAGGATACCTTAAAAGGCTAATTTCTTTCATTTGTAGAGAGTTGGATGAATTCAAACTCAGATCTACTTTTGCCTTGGATTATTCAGTTTTATTTGTAACAACATGTCAAGAACACTCTGACTTACCGTCTGAACTTCTCCAAGTATTACATTACATATCTAACTATTCTTAATTAGGAAGGAAGATTTTCTGAAAGGTTGGAGTTGGCTACACCAGAAATGGATGAAAATTTGGTAAGAAAATGTTTCGAGTTGTTTTTGAATCTGAGGTGTGATATTCACGAACAGATGGACAAATTGATTCAACACATTAAGAAGAAAAACTACCTACCCCTTTTAACACCTCTAAAAATAGCTGAAATCTCTAGAAGGGCAGCTTTACAAGCTTCCACGGACATAATGAGCAGATATAAAAATTCAGGCGATATGGAAGATTTTGAAAAGAATTTAATCAGTTTGGAAACAATTATAGCAGCATTAGATTCCACATTAAGTTAGTTTTAAATGATAGTTTACTGATAATTGGATTCCGTGAATTAACCTCTGGAATCTTTTAGTTTCAAATGAACCTAGGAAAAATTTAACCTAATTTTCCTTAAACTGATTTTTATCGTGATCATTAATATTTTTAAATTTGAAAAAATTAAAAATAAAGAGGGTTGATGGGTTTTATCCAGAAGAATTATGTTTGATTTTTCGATCTGTACCACTGCTTATCGCAACTCCATTACAAATGTGTACTATTAATTTTGTACCATAGATTTATATTTACGAATTATATTTATAAATGACTAAATTTAAGTTATACATCAATCTAATTTGTTATTATCAATAGCCTATTTAATAGGATAGTTCCATTGAACGATGGCAAGATTTAACAATTCACTGGGTATAAAGGTATTTTCAGGCCAAACTAAAATTTCTGAAATACCAATTGAAGTTTTAAGGAATTTAAATCTAAAAAATCACAGGAAGGCAGCTAATTACAGGGAAAATGAACCTGATCAATCACTGGATTCTCTTTATAATGACTTTTCACTCAGACCGCCAATAAATTATTTGCTAAAGAACCAAGGATTGAAATTTGACAGAATTTTGGGGGAATATATAAGTTCCTTCAAACACAATTTCAAAGAAGATACCAATTTAAGTGTTTACAAATTGTTCGGAACTGATTTCAACTTGGTTTATTTAAACCCTAATTTGATTCCAGAGTACCAAAATTCAAATGATCCCAGTTACTACCAGCTGTTCTTATCCTTACTTAGTTCCGTGAACTCTGTTTTGGTGGATCCGAATAAATCAAATTTGGACGATCTAAGAATCTCATGCGTCAATTTGGATAGCTGTTTGTTTTCAAGAGAAGCAGATAAATATATTTCTGATATTTTAAAATATTACCAAAGGATAGGAGCTGTAGAACTAAGCCGAGACTACCAACTAAACTATGAAAATGTTAAAGGAGTTTCTTTGCTGGATAGTATTAAGTTGGTTAGGATAGGATCCTCAAGATCAGATATAGGATTTTCATTTTCCCCTTGTGGCTTTTTAATGCCCTACCATTTGGGTATTTTGAGTTATCTGTGCGATTACAACGTCATAAACTGTACAGTTCCACTATCAGGAGCCTCCTCAGGCTCACTCTCAATCTGTTACAGTGTCCTTAAGAACACATTCATATACTGTATGAACGTTATCGATTCAGCCACCACTAGGTTGAGACAAAATTCTGTGGATGGGGAAAATTTAATCAAAGGCCAAAACCTGGATACCATCGTAAAGGATTATCTATATGACACATTGGCTGAAGGAAGCAACGAGTTTATAAATTCTAGAATTGGAAAGATTACAGTGGCATATTCGGTACTTAAGCACTTAAAATTCAGGACTAGAAGCTGTTCTAATTTTACTAGTATTTCTGACTTAGTTGACTGCTTAAGAGCCAGTTCATACATCCCAATCTACTCATCTAAAGAGCCGTTGATTTACAAAGGACACCACTGCTACGATGGACAGCTCGGTCTGAATAAAAGTTTGGGTTGCCCAGATACAGACTCAAGGAGAACA
This sequence comes from Theileria annulata, assembly GCF_000003225.4. Taxonomy (NCBI): domain Eukaryota; phylum Apicomplexa; class Aconoidasida; order Piroplasmida; family Theileriidae; genus Theileria; species Theileria annulata. The sequence goes on along the minus strand of NC_011098.1, from coordinate 1,757,654 downwards.
ATAAGGATAAACCCTTACCAATTCACAAGCAGTTCAATATCTAACCAGAACCTCCTTAACGAGTTTATCACTCCTAATTTAACTAAAAGGGATCAATTTCTCATGTACTACATACGCCTAAAATCATTAATATACCAGCTTTGTTTGAGAGAAATTGCTCTAGAAAATTTGAAAATGGCCAATGAATTCCCCAAAGAACTTAATTACTGCATAAATTTGTACTATAATATATCACCCAGATCAACTAGTAAAATAAATGTTATTAAGAATTTCAATAAGGACTACAAAAAATCTAGAGAGTATACTAACTTATTAGGGCTCTGGAACTCTGAAAAGTTGTTAGACTTGTTCGTATTGGTTGTTATGTATGAAAAAATCCTCCAAGTTGATAAATATAGCGCTAAAAGATATCGGCTGGACCCAGTTTCTGACATTTTAACGAAGTTTGGAAAAAATACCCCCTTAAAAAAATCAATACAGGCTTCATCAATAACACTATTAACTTATTTATACCTGAAGATATCAAAATATCCCCTCTCGACGCCTATTCAACAGATCCCAGACACTTTATATCCAATTATTAATAAGGATGTTGACAACAGCCCCAACAAGGAAAAGATTAATATTTTAAAGAACCTATTACTCTTTATAACACCTCCCTTCACATTAAATTACACCTACTGTAACACAAATGAGTTACTTTACAACATTTTTCCCGGAAGGAAGCTATTCCGTATTTCTTTGCATTCTGCTGATCAATACAAATTAAGGTTCTTCTATGATCTAGGGAAAACCGAATCTTTTAGGTGGTTGATTCAGGAGTACATTAAGTTCGAAAACTATGTTTATTTAAAAATTTTACAATTAATAACTTATAACTCTACCGATAATCCTGACTTTCCTGTCATTTCAAATGAGTTTAAAGATGATGATTCCAAAGAACCATTACATGAAGTTCAAAAGAATTTGATAAATAACACTTTGAGTATGGTTGGCAATTCTCCTTTGGAGAGTCAAATAGTAACCGATTCTGTACATTACAAATTCTTTAAAAAGTTGAATTTATCAGTCAGAAATTGCATTTTATCAAACTGTATTGACCCTCACTTTTCACACATTTTCACACATTCGCACTTTTGGAACTATAACAAGCATTTTAAGATTTAATTTTATTATACTCCTTATTCACTCATTTATACTTCTACGTTTATATCCATTTATTTGTTTAATTATTTTTTATAGATGTTCAAGTGTGTAGTTTTTCCCTGGGCACCTATCCCCTCAAAATTATTGGTTGACCACTCGGAGTACTTTTCCCCTCAAAATCTCCCAAATCTATAATTTTGTACTCAAAACATTTAAATAAATTCGAATTTAAATTAATAGTATCAATTATTAAATATACATGCGAGTTATTAAATATTCAAACAAATCATTAACTAATTTTAAGCATATCCATTTATGTTAGTTGAGATACACAGAATTTCTCAATTAAACTATTTTTTAAAATAAACCATCTTGAAATTGTCTAGATGTTTACTTGTTTTAATTCGCATAACTTAATTGAATAATTCTCGTACAAACATTATTATGTCTAGTGGCATAAAATCATAAACAAAGATATAAACTCAAACTTAAATTCAAATGGAACTTTTAAAGGCATCCAATATTTTATTAATAATCTATACGCTTCTCTCTCTCGGCTTGTCTATTTGGGCTGGATATGACATGTATTACATAATAAACCCTCAAAGTAAGTTATTTTATATAATGAGTATTAGATGGTTGGCGGAGTGAATATAAACCAAGTGATAATGTTGATACTCTAGTTATAGTAAACAATTTCGATCAATAATATAAAATATTTAGTTATTGAACCACTAAAGCCTCACCATCGTACTTCAAAGATAGGTATTTTCTATTTATTCATTTTTATTTCACGGTCAATCCAATACTGTTTAGAAAATGACACAAAAAATGGAACAAAAATTGTAACAAACAATGGAACTCAACCAGCTGACTTGCCGGTTAGGAATGATCTACCTGAATCATATCAGAGCTTGGTCAAACAAGATATTGAACAGCTTGTAAAATCAATTAATGATAAATCATCTATTCTTGCTAATATTTATGATCTTAATGAACTTGGTATTGATAAAGATATATTGGAACAGAAATTGGTTAGGGAAGATACTTATAAGTTCTTTGAATCATTGAAGGGTAAAAAATCAATATTGGTTAATTTATATGATCTTAAGGTCATTAAACCTAATAAAGCAGCTGATGAAGCTAAAATGATAACAAAGGATATTCAGGAGTTTTTTAAATCATTGGAAGGTCAAGAATCAATACTTGCTAATATCTATGATCTTAAAGAATTTGGTCATGATAAAGCTCTAGTTGAACAAGAATTGATAAGAAAAGATACCAAGAAATTCTTTGAGACAAATCAAGGAAAACCTATACTCCTTAATTTGTTTGAACTTAAGGAGATAGGAATTGATAAAAAAATGCACAAGGACCATTCAATGAGTGAAGATACCAGAAAGTTTTTTGAATCACTTGAAGGTAAATCATCAGTCCTTCTTAACTGGTTTGACTTTGAAGATTTTGGTCCTGATGAAGCTTTAGTTGAACAAAAAATGGGTATGGAGGACACCGAGAAATTCATAAAATCAATTCAAGGAAACCCTATAATTATTTCTAATTTGTTTGACATCAAAGATCTTGTTTCTGATAAACCTAATGCTGGACGAAAAAGCACTCATGAACTTGAACAGCTTGTAAAGTCCATTAATGATAAATCATCTATTCTTGCTAATATTTATGATCTTAATGAACTTGGTATTGATAAAGATATATTGGAACAGAAATTGGTTAGGGAAGATACATATAAGTTCTTTGAATCATTGAAGGGTAAGAAATCAATATTGGTTAATTTATATGATCTTAAGGTGATTAAACCTAATAAAGCAGCTGATGAAGCTAAAATGATAACAAAGGATACTCAGGAGTCTTTTAAATCATTGGAAGGTCAAGAATCAATACTTGCTAATATCTATGATCTTAAAGAATTTGGTCGTGATAAAGCTCTAGTTGAACAAGAATTGATAAGAAAAGATACAAAAAAATTCTTTGAGTCTATTCGAGACACTCCTAAAGTTCTGAGTAATTTATACGACCCGATTGAGCCTAGTCCTCAAAAAGAAGTAAAAAAACAAGTAAAAGAAGTCAAGGAGCAAAAACTACAGGAGAAACAAGACAAAGTACTACCGGAAGTAAAAAAAGTTGTTCCAGAAGGATCACATGATCAAGGATTAGGCAAGGGGAAGGATCCCTATAAAGGGAAGGACGGACATGGATCAGGCACGGAAACTGAGGAAGAGTTTTTTGGCTAAAGTATAAGGGTAAAAATCACTTTAGTAGCAGTCTAAAAGTAATGTTTAAAGTTTATAATACTTGTTAACTAGGTCTTCATAATCCACTTCATCGTCCTCGTTGCACAAAACACTAAAAAATTTACTGACTTGTTTAGGTTACCTAAAAAATCTTTCCAGTTCCTTTTCGGATAAATACTCTCCTACGTTTGTTAAGAGTCTCTCCAGCTGCTTCTTACTAATTCTTCCTGTGTTCTACAGAAATTTAATTATTTTAATCTCACATTTGGGTCATAGAATCTGAAGAGTTCCGTTAGGTTTGCGTGTGTATCTTCTGGGTGTACGATCGTCTTCAGAAACTCCTTAAATGAGCTCAAATCACACTGATCTCCAGTCTTTTTCTTAAAGTCTGTCATTTCTTTCAGGGAAGGTGCGTAGCCCTGCGATTTTATTAATGTTAAAAATCCAATTATAAAATATGAAATTATCTAAAGTAAACATGAACATACCAATTCACACACCAATTCGTTAAGAACATTACTATGAACATAGCCTTTTTCGTCCTATTTATCTATGAAGATATGACAAAAATACCGAGTAAGATGAGAACAGAAGTTCCACGTTGTTTACTGTTTCGGAAGCCATTCCAGTCAATATTTTACAAAAGATAAAAATTCGGAAAATAAAAATTTCAAGACTTTTCTCTAATTTTAATTTTATTATAAAGTGGTTAATCTAATGTGCACGATAAAACTATTAATGTATTGGAAAATTGATTAAAAAATCAACATTATGAATTTAAATACAAAGAATTAGATATGCGATCATGAGTAGTCCTATAAGGGAGAGAAATCCGGTATAAGCATAAGCTCTTCTTTGCTCTGAACAAATTTTCACAAATATTTCTTCCATTACCTGAGGTCATATTTGATGAGGATTCGTCATTTCTGAAAAGGTCAAAAAATGATCCTGTATTGCTCGTTCCAAATGCGATCGGGAAAATGAAGGAAAACGGAAACGATCCAAATGATACTGATATTCTATTTTCATATCCTCGAAAAAACTAAACATACATATCTTATAATACTAAATTCTTTAGATAAAACTATTAATTATTTACTATTATGTAATATATGTATGTTTAAAAAATACCGAATTTTGTCTTTGATTATTTGTTGATCTTTGTGCTTTGGGTCTTGGTTCTTCAGGTTTATCCCTAATTATTTATAAAAATAAAATAAAAATATACTACCTTGGATCACTTTGGTTTTGGCCATGTCCGTATAATGGTATAACGTTATCTCTTGAAATTCCTGCTTGGCATATTGGACACTGATAATTTCTGCGGTTCATCCAGGAGAGTAGGCACGACCAACAGAACAGGTGTCCACACCTGGTAACGACTGGATCTTTAACATCATCGAAACATATGTTACATTCGAACTTTGAGTTGGCAGATTCTTCAGGCTTTTTGTGTACATTTTCAGTTTGTTGCCCTTCCATTAGGTCAAATTAAAAATTTTGGGTTAAAACTATCTTTCAAATGCTCATTTTCTTAATCATTTTGAGAATTTTTAACAATGGATCAATTTTCCTGATCCAGTTATGTTTGAGAAATTAGTTCCAAATAATATAATAATTTCAAATATAACTTTTAAATTGCTCAATTTTTTATTTCAAATTAACTCAAGGATAAATTTAACTATAATAAATAGGATTCCATTGTGTTCATCAGTTCTAGAGTGCAGTGGGCTATTGGCTGGTAGAAATATAGCCAAAACACAATTATTTAAAATGTATTTTAAAGTTAAAATAATTAAACTACATTTGATTTAATTTATGTTGACCCGCTTTGGGCTTTTAAATATTCTTCGAAAATATTCGAAACTTCAAATAATCTATGGTCCTGTAAGTATCCTGCTGTGATATGTAGTGAATTAGGCCTATTTGAGTTCCTAAGAGGTAAAGCGAGGGAACACAGTCCCAGTATCGGTGCGATTGTGAGAAATAGGTCCAGCTAAAGTTTCATTATGATCTTAGATTTGTTACCATGTATACGTTTTTCGATTCAAACTCTAAATTTCTTATTGGCAAAACTTCTGAGGTTGAAGGAGATATGAAGAATTCCACTTCACTGAACAGTTTGTTTTCTTCCACCCATTTATTCATATTTTCTCTTTCGTCCTTTAACAACGTTTCAATATCAAATTCACTAAACTTAACATATTCTCCTAAACAACATTATCAGTATTTTATACTTATTTTAATATTATTAGTTATTATAAATATAACAACACTAGAATATAGTTTAAGAGTATAGCTGGTAAGTACCTAGTAGGAAACGTTCTTGTATTCTTTTTTCAAGGCTTAATATCAGATCAGTAACTGTGTTTATTTGAGTTGATGAATAAGGGTACTGATTGAACCTTCTGATGTTGGTGGTAGTTTGCTTTGCTGTTTCCAGGTAATATATTGAGGTTAACTTATCAAGGGGTGGAATACTTAATTTCACAACCTCTGCTCCCAATTCTGAGGTTATTCTTGCCACGTTCTCCATATTAACTTTATTCTCCTCATCAATAAACCCCAATTTACAAATCTCCTCAGCATCGAATATTCCAATCTTTACATTTTTCAATCCTTTCAAATTATCCAATGGTCCTACAAGTATTTTAAATTCCTTGATAATGTTAAGCAGTCTATAAATTGGTAAAATAATTTAGGGTATAATGGATAACAAACTTTTTATTGTGTTAAAATTGTGCAAAACGGTCAAAATAGATTGTTTAGTACGGTTAGAATCATATTCACTTAGCATATCCTTAATATCATAACCTGATGTGATATAGGTTAGATAGGCTGCCTCGTATACGGTGTTGGTAATGAATCCAACCGTATCAAAATTAGCGGATAGTTCGTTCAACCCAAACCTGCTTATGAGACCTTTTGATGGCCTATAACCAACTGAATTGCAAAAGGCTGCTGGACATCTGACTGAACCTCCAGTATCACTTCCAATTGCGCAAGTTACTGAGTTTCCTCCCACTGCAACTCCTGAACCTCCTGAAGAACCTCCGACGATATATTTTTCACCGTAAATGCTCTTAACGTTCGTAGTATTAGCTCCAAGCCCAAACCCGTTAAGCTTTGTTTTACCGACCAGTATTATTCCAGCGTTAACAAGCGAATCCACTGCAGTTGCGTTGAAACTCGGCATGTAAGGGCCAGTTGTTGCTCCTATAAACAGTTAAATATATACACTTACCGTTTTTAAGTGGAATTCCCTTAACAGTCACGTTGTCCTTTACTGCTAGGGGAAGGCCAAACAAGGGCATTTTATCCCTTTCTCCGGCATTAATTCTATCCACCAACGTCACTATCTGGTCAAATATTTGATGGTTATTCAACACATATGAATATGCTTCATTTTCATCGAGTATTTCAGGATCTACTTCTTCTTGATTTTTGATTGTTTCTAAACATTTTTTAATATACTTCCATGCTTTTGTGTTTTGAAATGAATTATGTGTTGGCTTTTCTGTGAATTTGGAGCATTCATGTAAAAACTGCTCAATGTAATTGTTGATTTCAGAATCTGTATAATTCCTTGATTCCTTTAAGTTATTTATATTACACATTAAACCCATGTTTTTTAAATTTGATTTAATAATAAATAGAAAACGGCTTTTTAAATTGTTGATATTCTATTATACTACCCTATTTATCATTTTTTGTAAAATGTGTAAATCTCACAAAAATATACCAATACTAATTCTACAATATAAAAAATGTAAAAAATAAAATTGTGTTAGTACCCATTAGTCATATAGTTATGGTTATTTGAAAGTTTTTCATGTGAAAGATCCTTCGGTCGTTCCCACAGGAAATCAGAATCTTCCCTGCCAAAGTGGCCGTAAACGCTAGTTTTCCCGAAAATTGGTCTTTTTAGCTTTAGTTCATCGATTATGTAACCTACTCTGAAATCGAAGTTTCTGAGTACTATTTCTCTCAGGTCATTATCAGTATACCCCTTTGCCACAGTCCCATATGTATCAATGTACAGTGAAATTGGGTCTACTGTGCCTATGCAATAAGAAATTTGGACTATCACTCTCTTGCAAAACCCGTTGGAAACCAAAGATTTTGCAACGAATCTCGCGTAGTAGGCCCCTGACCTATCCACCTTAGTTGAATCCTTTCCTGAGAAGCAGCCTCCTCCATGTGCTCCCCAGCCTCCGTAAGTGTCAACTATTACTTTCCTCCCCGTTAAACCAGAGTCTGAGGCTGGTCCTCCCAAAACAAAAGATCCTGCTGGATTTATAAGGTACTTTGTCTTCTCGTCCAGCAAGTGTTTCGGAACAACTTGCATAATCACATCCTTCATTATATCCTCTTTCATAACCTGGAAATCCACCTAATCATGCATTAGCTACAACCATAATATTGCAATAATAATAAAGTTATCTAATCCTGTATATAATAATAATAATATAGTAATACTAAATAATAATAGTATAAATGATACTCCTGGATCATGTTGTGAGCTAATTACTATAGTGTCTACTCTTTTTGGTTCGATATATCCGTTTGTGTACTTACGATACTCGACTGTTACTTGAGTTTTAGCATCCGGTCTCAAATATGGTAAATATTTATTTTTGCGCAAATACGATAATCTCTGGCCAAGTTTTACAGCCAATGAATGGGAAAGAGGCACACATTCAGGCGTTTCATCTGTTGCATATCCAAACATTATTCCCTGGTCGCCTATAAATTCACATATTAATACTTAGTCCCAAACAGTCTGGAGTACATTCACAACTATATAATTAGGTATATAGAAATTACCTGCACCGATTTGTTCTTTAGCTTTACCAACGTGTACGGCATTCGCAATTTCAGGTGATTGTAAATTAAATTTAACTAAAACCTCGACGGTATTAGAATCAATTCCTAAAATATTTTAAATGCCCATATCATATAAATTTATAATATTACCTAAATCACTTGAAGTGTATCCTACGCTCTTTAGGACTGATTTTACTACTTTAACATAGTCAACATTAGCGAATGTGGTAATTTCTCCAAAAACCATTACAAAGTCTTTAGTCGTGCATACTTCACACGCCACCTTACTTTCCTTATCCTAAACCACGAGTTAAATGATAATTTTTTTACGAACCTGTTCCAGGCAGGCATCTAAAATTGAGTCTGAGATTTGGTCGCATAATTTATCGGGGTGGCCCTCATTTACCGATTCGGATGTGAATAAAAAGGTCCCATTTGTATGGTTTATGAAATTCGGGACTGCCATTTTAAAATCATATATATAAAAACAAATCACAAGTTGTGAAATATGGAAAGTTAAAAATAGTGAATTGTTAACTATACTTATTTATTTTAAAAAAGGTTTTATAGTAATTTTGGGTGAGAGAATGATCACTCTATGTCCAAAACATATAATATCCCTTTGATATAGTTATGATACGGGTATAATAACAACAATATAAAAATAACAATAATAAAATAAATGTTACACTAAGTTATTATAAAATCAGTATTATAAAACGACATCAGGCCCCAGAGTACCTTTCTTATTATTGAATTTTATTAAAATTCATATATTAAATTAGCTTTTGTAACATAAATAAGTCTTTATATTAAATTGTGTTTGGTTTGAAACCTTTTCTAACCATCTTCTGTAAATTATTATTTTTTCTCCAAGATTCCTTAAACTAAAATCCCTTTTAAAAGCACTAGAATTAATTTGAAATAGTTTAAATATGAGTAACTCAAACGACAGTGCATCAAAGGCTTTTCCTCTCGCCACTGAAGAGATGAACGGACTACTTCTTGACCTTGTTCAACAGGCTGGAAATTACAAACAACTCAAAAAAGGAGCTAATGAAGGTATTTCCTTCTACTATTCTATTCTATAAACTATTATAGTTTCACATATTATTAATTATAATTATAAATATAAATATTTTATTATTTATATAATGATTAATTTGGAATTTAGCTACGAAGGCTTTGAACAGAGGACATGCTGAGATTGTTTTACTTGCAGCTGATGCTGAACCTCTTGAGATTATTTTACATCTTCCGCTTCTATGTGAAGATAAGGTATTTCTTTCCACTATTCCACATACTAACTCTGAATATATATTATTAATATTAACTATATTATGATATATAAATACTGTTATAACTTTGTGAAAAATGTTTTAGAATGTTCCTTATATCTTTGTTCACAGTAAGGTAGCCTTAGGTAGGGCCTGTGGAGTTTCCCGTCCCGTGATTTCTTGTGCCATCACCAGCAGGGACGGTTCGCCTCTCAACCAGCAAATTGTTGAAGCTAAGGACAACATAGAACGTTTACTAATTTAACCCCAATCGTGATGCTAATTCTGCAACTTTTTAATCAAATCATTAATCCAATATTATATACAGTTACACTATTACACATAAAATATATACTAATGTATTGTATGAATACTATATTAAAATTATAATATTTATATGAAATGGATATCCAAAATGCAGGAAATATTAAACATCAAATTCCTATAAATTGTTAAATTAGTTTAATAAAAAAATTCATATGGCACTGAATAAATTAAATACCTGAGCTTATCAGGAGTTCTGGAGACTGCCATCAATGATAATATTTTAATAATTAACCATAACATGGAATCGAAATAGTAAAAAAAGGAAATAATAAGGAGGATAATTATAATAATTGGCTGAAAATCATAGTACATATCAAAACTTAAAAATTAATCACTTAAATATAAAATTAAAAATTAAAAAGAAAAATTAAACATTAAAATTATTAATGAAAAAATTATTTTTAAAATTATTAATATAATGTTGGGAATAAACCAAGAGTCAATTATGGATGAAAAATAATATTTTAAAGGATTAAGTTAAGAATCCTGGAAATTTAAAGCTTAGAAAAATTAATTAATTTTTTGTAAACTACACATTTAAAGAGAAGACTTTGATTCCACTCTTACCACTAAATATACACACTTATCCAAAAAATTTTGTTCTAATCTTCCTGGATGCGATTAATTTTGTTAAATTCAATTGCTAACAAACCAATTTTCACATCCTTCTTATATTTGTTCCTAATTTAACGAAAAATTTCCCCATGTTTTCTCTTGTTTTTTCTCACTATGTTTTTAACTTGTTATTTTCATTTTATGATGTTTACTTCCAAGGCCTTGTCGTGGAGATCTAATTTTGGAGGGTTAAAGAAGTTAAGGAGAAGATCAAAGGATCCAAACGTCATAAATTCAAAGGTTTATTGGTGTTTTGAGCATAAATATATTCGCCGTACAGTTCTTTCATTTTGTAATAATAATCCATTTACACGTTCATTTTCAAAGTTAATAAATCCCGAGGAAGAATCAGGTATTTTTTATTTTTTAAGCCATGTTTTAGGTTATAGATTATCTCACGAGTTATCACTTCCCGGGCCTTTTACGGGCTTCATTCCAGTAAATGAAGGCTTAACACAGGCCTTACCGAAGCTGGAGTCCTCATACAAGGATGCGGTAGTTGATTTCGTAAGGTCTCACTTTACCCATCATTTATGGCTACATCGTGATCTGCTAGGCTCACCAACACAGCCCTGGCTACTGTATAACAAAACTCGCAAATTTCCAAAAAAACTACAAACCCTTAATAACAAATCTTTGTTCTTCGAACACACAGGAGATCTGTCAAAGGGTGATAAGGAAATCTTTGTGAATGGATCAAGGATACTTCGCTGGAACATGAGATGTCATAATGGAGTTATTCACCTGATAGATAAACCCCTCTTTGATATTTAGCTACCGAGAAGATGATATTATATATACTCATATTCAGCTCATTTGTAACGATACACTCATATCGCAACCACACTTACATTCCTAATTTTCAACAATTTAACACTAAACTCGATCTGACTAAAGAACCTGTAAATTTAATTAATTGTGATATTGAATTCCAAGGGCATATCGGTTTCGAAGCTACTGAAAAGATAAAAGAAAAATTACCAAAATCCATAGAGTAATACAATACTACTATCTACTATATAAATGTAATTAATGTTTTATGATGTAAAAACGATTAATTTTAGGTTTATTAGTAAGAAGATGGTAAAAAACATATTAGATCATGATTTGGATGTTATTAATAATAAACCAAACCAACAGAAACCAGTACTATATATTACTTAATCCATTATATATAACTATATGAATAAGTATTTCTGCTATTTAAATTTAAGACAATATAATTATAGAAGTGGAAGATAAGGAATAATAAGAAAAGATTTGATGTTTGTCATTTTAAGGTTGGCGAAAAAGTTAAGGGAAGAGTTTCTTCAGTTTTCCCAACGTACGCTCTGGTTGACATCGGTAGTACAAAATACGCTGTTCTCCATGCTAGAGATCTTAGCTTAGGCTGGGTAGACAGAGTGGACCTGACTTTAACCCCCGGAGAAGAACTTGACGTCTATATAAAGTCAATTAACACTGAATTCAACACTATTAAATTATCGCTAATTACACCATCAGGTACTCTGAAACTTAATTATTAATTTATAGAAACAGGAATATCTGATAAGGAAAGGAAACCCTTAACAAATTATCAAGTAAGTTATGATTATTAAAATGATGGTAGATTGAAGATGTGGTGGAGGGAGTGATTGTTCGCAAGTCTCCACTGGGATACTACGTTGACATTGGCGCAAAAGTAGATGCTTTTCTACACATAAGTGACCTTAAAATAACGGACAGGATGAGAAAAAGTAAACCCGGTAAAAATTATGTTAATAAAGACAAATATCAAATTGGTAAAAAGTTGGAAAATTTATATATTAAGTCAATTAACATTTTAAAAAACAGGTAATCGCTAATTAGATTCTAACTTCCAACTCCAGAATTGGCTTATCTGAGAATACCTTTTTCGAAGAATTAGAAAGAAATGTCATGACTGGCAAAGAAACACCAGAACAACAATCATCATATCTAAGTAACCTACACATATACAATTTGTTAAATAATTAACCGTATAAAGAGTAACTATATCATATGATTATAGGAAATTATAGTTTGGATTTTGTAAAGGAACTTAGAGTAAGAGATATTGAGAATATGAAGGTGATTGGAGGATACGACGACTATTTAAAAAGCCTCAATGCTAACAGAAACACATCAGTTGACCACTTGTTATATTTAGAAAATTTACAAGTTTCTCATATACCAACTATAAATTATTATCACTATTATACCTACTGATTTACATTAATATTTGATAGGAGCAAAGGAAGATAAAAGAGGAGCAGAAGAAGCTATTTAAAGACATGAGTAGTAAACAGAAAATAAAGCGTGATCAAGAATATTTTAACAGGTTTGTCGAAAATTAAATAAAATCTTAGGTTAACCCACAAATTGTGCGATTTAAACGATTCTGCATATGAACCCACAAATGATGAAAAATCCATTTACAAGTATGTTAATAATTTAAGCCCTAATTATATATTTAAATATATTTTATGGTTATTTTAGATATGGTGATAATAAAGTTTGGACATCGAATGTATACACACCATTTCAATTCTCAAACAATAAATCAAATGATTCTGATGAAGTTGGTAATGAAAATCAGAAAGATGTGGGACATTCCAACTCTAAACAAGTGAATCAAATGAACGTTAATATGCAATACTTTAAAACATTGAATGATGAAATAGTTGATGGCCTGAAAGACGTTCAAGGAGAAAATTTCAACTTGAAACAAAAATACGAAGCAGTTCACAAATACGATGAGCCTTACAAACTAATTGATTATCTATATGATCAGTTCCACCAAAAGCCAAGTAATCTCTCGGTACAAAAAGACAAATATGAATACAAAAGAGGTTACATTCACCCATCAATTACAGATAGTACTGAAACTCCCAAAACTGACTCTAGTAATGTTAACTCGGCTGATAAGGATAATAGTGTAAAGAATAGTGATGTATTGGAGTTTTCAGCTGACGATAGCGAAAGGTATGAAAATGTGTTAAAGAGGGAGAAATTGATCAAAGAGTTGTTGAGTAGTGACGATCCTGACGTGGTGGAGGTGGGGGAAATGCTTAATGAGACGAAGAATTTCGACCCCTTTAAGCATTGTCAAACCCTTAAAGAATCTAAGGAATCCGAGATAAGAGGAGCAAGAAACTTATTCCAAGACGATGTAATGCAATGGAATGATAGAGTTTGTAACCTTATATCAGATAACCCAGAAATTATTCCTGATTTACAACCAGATACTACTGAAGATAAGTATGTTAAAGATGAGTTTGATTCAGTGGTTTCACCCTTGGAAGAAGAGGAAATCGAGTAATTTAACTATTTCATAATAATTTTCAGGAATATTGACCCCAAAGTTCTGAAATCTCTGGAAGAAGATGATTATGAATTCACAACTCCTTTCATTGAGGGTATGAAGACTAGTGAGCATGCGTATGATACATACAAAGAGGATCTTGATACTTTCCCCGACTATGATTCAAATGAACTTCAAGATCAGTTACAACTTCCAGAACATGTAAATCAAGATGAGTCAGATAATTTAATCAAATGTTCTGAACCTAATATTTCCAAAACACCCACTAACTTATCTGGAACTGATCCTAAATTTAGAAGACATTTGGTAAATAAAGATGAAAAAGTTGACATCAGGAGTTTAATTAGTAAATTAAAAAAGAACAAGAAAATTGAAAAGGAAATGTCATTTACCGATTCTCCCTTGACAACTTTAGTGTTAAATTCCCAGCCAAAGACTCATGAACAACATGAAAACAAAGCAAATGCAATTATCAACGAAATTAAAAACGCAGTTCACAACATTACGAACACCATCTCCAATGATGTTAGTTCTGGTGAAGTGGATACCAATATCAATACTATGACTGATACAGTCAATGATACAGGCAATAGTGTTGATGATATGGATAACAATTCTGTCGATAATGTGAAAGATTATATAATTTCACAGTTGGAAAAACAAGAGAGCCTGGATAGGTTTTTAGAGGAATCCGGAGAGGCTGAAGAAGACTTGGATGTTTTTCATAACAAAAATGACCTTAAACTATTGATAAAATACGCCAAAAAAAATTTGACTCCAAACGATTATAGTGCCATAGAAAAGTAAGCTGAAAATTCCGATAAATTTGTTTAGGCTGACAAGGAGTGGGAACGAGTACACGGAACAACGGATTATGGACGCGCTGAAAAGCTGTTACAGCAGAGAGGAAGAAAAAACAAAGTACAAGTACTACGAAGAAGGTTATGACAAATATCTTTATAATTTAGAGAATTCGGAGCAAAATTCAGACGATGGCACGAAAGCCTATGAGACGAACGCCAAGTTTAGAATTCTAATGAAAAACACAAACTTCCTAAACATGCTCAAACGTCTTAATGTTGATGAAAATATGTTAAACGTAAACAATATTACTCAGTTATTGCCTCAACAGTATCACTTTCAGAGAATGACGCCAACTACCGAACTAACATAATTTTGTACTAGTATATTATACACACTATACACTATGTATGTACATGGTAGTATATTTACATTAAATAGTTTGTAGAGAATTTATTCCTTAGGTTGTAGATTCAGAGTAGTTTGTACACCGTTTTTCTTCTTATTATTGGTTAAAAGAGACAGAGTTCCGGTTTCCCCATCCAATGTGGATGTCACTGTTTTGTACTTTTTGTTGATGACCTTCCACATGACCTCCTCCACTGAGTTTTGGGCTATCAAATAGTTTATGTTAATCTTGTTGAACTTGGTTCCAATCCTATGCACTCGATCCTCAGCCTGCAAAAGCACTCCTGGAACCCAATACAGCTCTGCGAATATAACAGTCGACGAACTCGTCAGGTTCAACCCAACACCACAACTAGTCAGACTCAACAAGGCCACTCTAACACCGTTATTTGGTGAATCATCACCTTCAACTTTATTCGCCTTAGCATCAGACTTCGATTCATCTAAATTAATATATTCAACTATATATTTATCATATCTATATATATTTAGTGTGAGTAAATAGTGTTGGTACTTGAGGCACTATTATTTTGGAAGAGGTTTACGAGTCTGGCACGGTCATTGATTTTAGTAGAGCCGTCAATTCGAATATATCCAACCTTCTTACTCTTTAGAGTGTCTTCAATAGCATCCATCATAAACATGTGATGTGCAAATATGATAAACTTGTTGTTGTTTTCCAATATCTCCTCAATATACTTACAAACGCCCTTAGTTTTACTCTCACCTGTGAGTTGAAACAGCTTTGACATCAGTGATAAATGAGCTCTTTTAACATCTGAGTCCTTCTCCACTATCTCGTCTCCATCACTAAAATTACTCAAATGTTCCATCACAACGTTGTAATAATTTTCTATCCTGTCCTTACTGAGACCCACCTTGACTGAAGGACCAGAATTACCAAATTCAGATTCAAGCGTTATTTTGTCACCACCAGATCCACTTCCACCTTTACGAGACGGAAACTTTTCAAGCATTACTTTAGTGGTTTTAATGAGTTTTTCGGGTATTTCAATGGGTATTTTAGACCTAATTTTGGGGGGCAACTGAGTTAACACATCATTCTTAAGTCTTCTTATCATCACAGTGCTGATTAAAAACAAGTGTAATTCGTTGGTATGTTTTGAATCTACGTATTCAATGCGTTTAGTGAACCAGTTTGTTCTTTTCTTGCAGTACCTGTCAATGAACAGATGACTGCTAGAAAATCCTGGAATTATCGCTGCGATCTGCTCAAAAAGCTCACTTGGGAAGTTTAAAGCTGGTGTTCCACTTAGCAAAATTGCTCTCTTGGCTGATTTCAACACTGGGACAACCCTCTTTGACCTCTGAGAACTTTTATTTTTCAAGTAATGTGATTCGTCGCATATCACAGCGTTGAACTCCTTCAGCTCCTTTATTCTCACCATCAAATCATACGATATTATCACCACTTTATACATATCCAACAAGTCAAAACTGATACTCTTACTCTTAGTCTTGCTCTTGGCAGTTTTGGCGTTACTATAGGCATAATAGGTGTCAAAATCATCAAAATCAAACATAGTTTTCTCCCTTTTAGTACTTTTACCACTATCAGTAAAGGGCTTTGAAGACATAACCATTAGAATTTGGTACTCATCTACTAGGTGTGGCAGCCATGTCAGGCACTGGTCCATCCATTGGAATCTTAGTGAGGATGGGCAGATGATTAGGAGGGGCCAGTCCTTTTGGTAAAATGCTGCTATTGCAAGTGCTTGAAGTGTTTTTCCAAGTCCCATTTCATCTCCTATTAAAATTCTACCGTTTTTAGAAAGGCCAAAAAAGACACCTTGGCGTTGAAAAGGCATTAACTGGCTCCATAACTCTTCCCCAATTAACTTGCTCAAATTATCCATATTCTCCTTCGTATATTCATCTTGCACTCCAGACATTATTTGTCTGGTTTTATCTTCAAGTGTAAAATCGCGTGAAAAGGGGATGAAACTTGGGAAAACTCTCAGAACAAAGTTGGGGATGGCCTCAACTGAGTTTTTATCTCTCATAGCTGAACGCAGACCCTTCAAAACGGTGCTATAATCAGACGCTTTATACGTAACACATCTTTCCTTTCCCAGCATTCTCGAATTTGAGGTCAAGCCCATTTTGTTCATTATTTCTGTAATTTCATTTGGGACGTAACAGGACCAATGTCCATATTGCCCCCTATTTCTGTTATAGGATAAATAAAACTCATCTTCAGAATACAAAACCAATGACAACAAACCCTCGATCTCTACTCCATCAGCATTATTAACACCATCACAATCATCAGAGTCCATATTACTTTTCTTTTGTTCTGATGTTAAAATATCGAGCATGTGTTTCAGTGAGGGTGATAACAGTGCCTTTTCTACCTCAAAATCCTTATCTCTAGTAATTGTCACATCGTCTGGTGTCGGATTATTAGCTATTTTCCTCTTCTTACTTATTTCTGCACCAGTTTTTTCTTCCAAATTATCATTAGACTCATTTTTCAAATTATTAACAACAGCATCACTATTATTATTGAAATTATTTCGTAAATTACTATTCGTATTATATGATTTAAGCGGTGTTATATCTTTATTTTTAGAGAAAAAATTGGATTCTAGAGAAGCTCTATTGGCATTTGGTGATAAAAGACCTGAATGATCATTTGTTTGGACACATTTGGGTGAATTATGTTGAATTTGCATGGAATCCTTAGTATTATTTTCTGGGCTTTTGCACATTTCATATTTTTTTGCAAAATCGAGGAATTCGAGCAATTTCCCGGAAGGTTCGGGCAACGACCTTATCCAGTTCACATAGCTGGAGTCGTTGTTGTAGACGTACATGAATGTACGCCCTTTATGTTTTCCGAAGCTAAAAACGCTCTCCGATCCCAAACTTTCGCTCATTCTTTATACTAATCATCACACCACTTACACAACACCAACATCAACACCTACACAAACTATAGTGTTTTAATTTTTCACTCTAATATTAGTTGCAAAATTAATTAAATATTAATTTTAAATTGGAATTAAATATTAATATAAATTTTAAAAATATTTAAGAATCCAAACGACAAAATGATTCAAAATTCCTCATAAAAATACAAATATTCCATTAATAATTGTAAATATTTAACTCTTAAATATAATCAAAGTATACCAAAATAATACTAAATTAAAGGTGTAAAATCACTTTTGATCAATAACAACACAAAAGCTTCTATCATCCCTGGGTGTTTTCCTAGGTGTTTTCCTCGGCTTATCCTTCTCCTTTTCTTTTTCCTTTCCGTCGCTGAAAATGTCGAAAAACTTGAACAAGGTGTAGAGAGTGGCCATTAAACTGAACACAGTATTAACTGTACACAATAATATTACTACGAGTAGGAAGGAGCCATTTCCCATGTAAAGGTTAATTTGTTCATCAGTGTGTTGAGTTGTGAGATTTTGGAAATACCCTTTAACCGTGTCATAATTAACATATTTGTTCAAAGTTTCAGCGTGACCATTAATGTAGTCGCCAACATAGCTCTTTATTTCACCGTTGACCAGTGAAAGATAAGAAGAGTAATCCAGCCTGCCATGAGTATAAATTCTAACACAATGGATAATTGTCACCACTGAAAAGACAAACATCGAACAGTGGACTACTATTAGGGTGTAGTTTACAAATTTGAAAATCTTGAAGCTTCCAATGGTAGTGATAACTTCACCTACAATGCATGCCAGGAGCCAAATTACCCCTAAAATTACAATTCTATAATCTCTACAAGGGGCGATTAGAGCAAATGAAATTGCAAGGCCAATGGTAAGGCTGGGTGCGTTAATCATAGTTTCAGGGCACGAATCGTCACCGCTCACGCATTGCGCACGCGAGTACATTGACGAGGCCATTGTGGCTAGGATCCCAATTAAAAACAGTTCAGTTCGTTTGTCCACCAGCATGTTCGTTCGTTTAAGGTCGAAGCCCAAATAACTACCAGTAGTGGCCAAATAGTCAACTAACCTATTAACGCTAGAGTATCCCTTTTGCAACAAGTAAACACAGACCAAGGCTGTAGTGCTGCAAAATGAGCCTTGAATCATGGAAACCACAATCATCGGAATGCGGAAAAGGCTCACAAAGAAATAGGTTAGGAAAACGCCACCCAGTGTTAATAGTGCTAATCCGATGTGTGCTATTCCACCATATTGTAAGAGGTCGAATCCCAATTCATAGACGTCTTGGAGTGATCTCACTTTAAACACCAAGCTCAAGTCTCCTAAGTTCGGCGAGCACAAAATCATTCGTACGCCCATCATACACTGTAGGGCTATGCTGTACACATGAAGTGTCAGCTTTGAACTATAAATCCCGTGCTTCTTCGAAAAAAACACCATCTCTCAAAATTAAACGCTTACTTTAATTATTGGTTAAATACTATTTTACTATTTTACAATTTTATTTATCATCTTACCCTCTGCCTATACATTAATTTAACTTCAAATTAGTGTTTAATTACAAATTAAGGATTAATTTATAAACTTTAAGTACAATTAAGATGAGATAAGTTACACATTACCTATTTCAAGGGTTGATTTACACTTTAGTTTTACAATTAATTAATCATTATTTTACAATTAGTAATATTTATATTACAACTTTAACATTAAATTACGTGGATAAACGGGAATTTACGATAAAAACAGGCCATACATGGAGATTATCATAAACATAGGTTAAAAGTGAAAATTATGATAAAAACCCGTTAAATGTAGAGGCTTGTATAAAATTTAGGTCAATTGAAAAGATTACAGAGTCCGAAAATAAAAAGAGTTGGATGCACTTTTCGGGATCGGATCATGTATGTTGGTGCACACAATTTAAGGATTTCAATGTTTGAATGGTATTTGGAAAATTAGAAACACTCTTGAATTAAAGAATATTTTAAAGTAATTCCGAGGGTACCAGATTGAGTTTACACATTTACTCCTTTTACCACCTTTGGCATTTGTGAGTTTGGGCTCAGCCTTCCACCAGATTCCGTCACCAAATCCACTGGATTCCTGATGAATTTACTTTTAAAAATATTTCTATAGATTGAAAAAGATAAATTGGGCAAAAAAGTAAATTTAAGGGTTAGGTTATATATTACAGGGCAGGTGTTCCTCGGGGCACCACGTAGATTTGGGCTGCTTCCGACTTTATTTCACGGTTGGGTCCAGAATCAAGTTTATTTGAAACCCTCACAACTGGCAACTTAAACGGAGTACATCTGAGCAAAATTACTACGGATTAATAAATCTTACTTTGTTGCTATTATTGTCCAACTCAGCTTATCTGAGGACCTTGGTAGAGCCACTAAATTTGAACTCAAGGGTCCTGAAATTATGTACATTCTATCCTCCAGCTCGTCCAAAAATACAACATACTCCTGTTACACACTGTTAATACTTTTATTATTTTAGGTAATTATAGTTAGGTAATAATTTTATATATGTGTTACAATAGTGTTGTTGGTATTATTGATAATTTCAGCCTGTAGTTCAAAGGGCTGACCCAGATGTACTATGTTCCTATGTTTCAGTAGGAGTTGGATTTTATCGAGTTTCCCCTCGACTTTTACAAACTTCTAAAAAATTTTGAGATACATTAACATACGTTTATGGTGCACTTTAAGAATTGTTCCATATGGTTAAAGGGGTATTTTAGCTCCTGCCTCACGTACTTGGTAATTTGCACCTGTACAGCATTATCTTCAGGGTTCTGGTAATTCTGGTAATTCTTTATTATATATATCAAATTAACACTCTGGTCAGACTCAATTCTATTCCTATACCCATACAACTTTCCTAAATTACATCCATATAAACTGCAATAGTATTATTAACTAGTATGTAAGGATTGTTACCTTCATTATTTGCGATTAAAACATGATTATTATACAGTATGTTAACGTTGACAAGTTCGTAAACAATTTCAGAGTTGTTAACGAGATCAATATATAGCATCATGTTTGAGTTGTTGTAGTATTTATAGTTGAGGTTCACATTAACCAAATCTCTCAACTCCACATCAACTTTCTTAATATACAGTGACAATAATTTATCATTCAAAATCTCAGTTCTTTTATCCAACTTATTATCAACTAAGTTATCATTATTACTAGAATTAGTATTTTCAGTATTATTTTTTGTATATTCGAGTTTATCATTAATGAAGAGTTCAAGTGTGAGCTTTTGTGTTTCGATGTTGTTGATGTTAATTAACCCGTACATAACATAGACGTCATAATTACTACTATAAATGTTAATATAGTTTAAAACTTCTTCATCTACTTGTTGTGAACTTGTTACGGTATCTTGTTCATTGGTTGGGTGATAAAGAATCTGATTAGGCTGTGATTTTGAACTATTAAGTTTAATTTCAACATCTTCCAAATCCATCAGACTATATTCAATATCAAAATCCACTACGTTAGTCTTACTAATAACAAATCCATCATCAGTACCTCCAAATATATAAAACTCACAGTCCCGAACCTGTACACTATTTTAACGCTATCATCTATGTTAACTACTTGAAATTATGGTGTTGATAAATGCTATAATTAGTGGTTACCTGTAATTGATATGAGTATTGAGTGTATAATTGTCTGAACCTATGATTAAACAGTAGCACTATTGTGATGGGCACCATGAACTTTTTGACCATATTTTTTACGAAAATTTTCATCTTCATATTCAGGTTCATGATCTTGAGTTCCTTTGCCTTGTCCATTGCGCTAAGTTCCTTGTTAACTACATCTGAGACGTAATTATTACATGATAAGTAAATCATGTTAAGAATGCGTTCACCATCTCCATCATGGGTCAAATATCTCGATTTTCTCTCACCAGTGATTAACCTACTGGAATAATTTCCAATCCTAACCTTTCTATCCAAATCTCTAAAGACACTTGCGCTCGTGAACTCATTTGTGAAGTATTTATTAGTCAGTATCACTGCGTTTACCAATAATTTTAAGTATTTAGACTTGAGAACAACTCCATTAATTTTCATCCTTTTCAAAGTATAAAATGGCAGGCTTATTATCAATATTATCCGAGTGTTATTTGGTAGTCGTGTTATTTCAAGCTTTCCAGTGTCAACGTTGTTGCAATAAGCTACAAAAGCATCAGGTACGAACTCTGACTTTTCGTGGTAAAAGCGCAAAATACCTTCTGAAGTATCCAGGAAACCCTCGTAAAACTGCAAATCCAACTCAATATCAGTCTCAAAACTAATTAACACTTCTATAAGATCATTTTCAAATTTATATGCATACTGGCTCATTGCATTCTTACTCAATAATACATATGATTCCATCATATCAATCTCCAACTCATTCCTTTCATATGATCCATTCTTTCCATCACTATCATCATGCTTATCCGAATTATCTACTTCACTCGGTTGATCAGATTTGGGTGTGGAAAACAAATTAATAATATTGTTCAGATAATCAATTACATCGTGTTCTTCGGTATAAATTGATATGAATGTGATTAAAGACTTGATTAATACTAGTTTATATACTGCCATATCTGAGGCATTTGCGATAAGCTGGTTTTTAGAATTATATTTGGCTATTGGAAGGTTTGACAACTTGAGTAAAATTTCAGGAAATTCTCCAATGTCGAGCATGTTAGCCAATGACAAGATAAATTTTGACAAAACCTTAATGAAAAGGCCTGGAAATAAACTTTCGTAAGATAATTCACTATACATAAACATGTTAATCACCTCCACGTAGTCAATCTCGTCCACATCAGTAGACTTATTAATTACAACCTCGTCTGTTTTAGTATTCTCCAAAGTTCCAACAGACTCGTCAACTTCATCCCAATCACTTTTCAGCTCATTACTCCCATCCAAGTCATTAGGTATAATTTTTGAGTACTTGTTAACTACTGAGGAATATGTTTCGTTAAAGTTAATGTTGTATACAATATGCTTTGCGATGCTAAGATATATGTTAAACGCCTCTTTATAATTGCCGTGAAGGAAGAACGAGTCTCCGAGCGTGTCATAAATGTATAACAAATGACTCGAGTAGTTAAAACCCTTGTATATGCTAAATATCTTCATCACGAGCTTTACAGTCTCAGATTCAAACTTTTTATCTAAAACCCTCAATTCTTCAACATTTAATTCATTTTTTTCATTGTCCTTTTCATACTCATTTACGTAGTCTTGGTCTTCATAATAGAATATGTTATTAAAATTCTCGGGAACGTTATACACCATGCCATTATTATCCAAATCACCAGCGTCACTTTTGTTAATTTCTGTGCGTAAAAGTATTATAAAGTGTAATGCCCATTTATAATAGTATGTTGAGTTTAATAATAACTCTTTAGAGTTCCTGCTATTAGATGACTTTGTTTCCAATTTGTAACCGATATAATAATTCATTGAATACATCAAATTATAGTACAATCCTCTGAACTTATCAAAAACCAAGCGTTTTATTAAAAGCTCAAATTCTCGGTAAACGTTTACATATTCTACAAAGTCTCCTGAATAAAACAGGTAATCTAATAATCTTAGACAAATATGGAATGAAAGACTAGTTTTATCAATTGCTGAAATGCTTGTGTCCATCTGTTTTAATGTTGAAAGGCACGTTGAATACTTCCCATGGGCCTCTTTACGGTTCGAGATAAGTTCTGAAAAGTAGCCCATTTTAAAGTTCAAAAGTACCAAATACAGTTCAGTGATATCCGTCAAATTTCCTGTAATTTGTGCCTTTAAATTGGCAATGGTTTTACTCATCTTCTTAATCTTCTTCTCATAGTATGAGATTGACGTTTCATATATCATTTGTTCCAGTTTTTCAAGTTTCGCGTTAATATCTGTTGGTCCGCAGGAAACGCAGACTGCGCAAACTTCTGAGGGATCCAGGGTCTTCAAACTACCAATAACTTTGTTAGGGTTTTTAACACTCTTATTCAAGTTTACTAGGAACAAAAACTTATGTGGTATTGTTTTTCTTGAATTTATCTTCCTCATTGGAACCAAAAATCTATCAATATCATCCCTTATTAACTTTTCCAACTGTTTACTCGTTACTCTATATACGTTTTGGTCCACAAACGATTCTGTTTCAAAACTCTTTCCACTATTTCTCCTTTCTTTTCCAAAATTTGACGGTATTCCAACTGTTCCTGACAAAATGTCCACCAAATTCGGGTCAGAGAATGCTTCAGGGTTCAAGTTTTTACTGGACTCTACCTTATAATTTTGCCAATCTGTACAATATACTACGCAGGTTGGTTCCCTAGAAATTCTTTGGAACCAGTTTAACTTCTTCGGAGTGGGTTTATTAATTTCAGATACGTCAAGAACCCTGAGATTAAAGCGTTCAGATTTTCCATTTCCTTTATTCTTATTAACCGAAGACAGCAGTGAATATATTTTCATCTGATCACTGTCAGAAATGACAAAATTAACGCAAGGAAGGGGAGAATTCAGCAAATACTCCTGCAAAGTAAACATTTTTATTCAAACTCAGTCTAACATTTTGAAATTTAGGGTTTTAATTAACACATAAGGTGTTAAAACTGTTAACAATATGATACAAAAAATATTATAATATTATTGTTATAAATTTATCATAATATAAAAACTATAAAATACGAACATTAATTATATTCCTGGATTAATATGTGGTTATGTACACATTTGCCCGAAGATTGTAAAAAATTAAAATTTCAGATTCCTCTAAAAGAATAAAAACTCGGCTGATTTGGAAGGGATTTCTAACAAAAAACTATTTTAAACATGTGTAAACTACTAGCTCAGACCAATAATGATAAAAATAACTTTGAATCAATCAAATTCAAGGAAAATACAGTAAATTGAGTACAAAAATAATAATTATAATATAATTAAGTATAAATAATGAAATTATTATGAAAATTATTATGACTAGTTTATGGCTAAATATTCCTAAATTATATAGAACTATAAGAATCAATTAATAGATTAAAGTTAAAAATGAGAAAGAATAATTACTTCCTCGTAGGAAAATAAAATTAAAATGTGGAAAGGATCTAAATTTACTATTTTTTTTACTAATTCATGGGGTCTGTGATTCTGATTTCTTTTCATTATCTGTTTTATTTAAATAATCATAAATGTACACTAAACATTTCTACACATCAACTTTTACATCTAAATTTTCTAAAATGATTTCACTAATTTTGCCTGCTAGTTTCCCTTTTGGTGATATCACCAAGTTGTAGCTTTTCTGTACATTATATCTTCTCAATTTCTTAGATCAATTTTTATAAGAGCTGTAAATTAATTTATTTCTATTAAATCCGAATAAATTTACATTTCTACTTCTGAATCTTTTAATATAAACCAAATCTACTCTTAATATCTGTTAGTTTACAATTAATTATCCTTTAATCAGGAATAATTTAGCATAAATTTAGATATATTTTGAAATCAATTATTATATTAATTTATACATAATTTTATTATTGATTTAATTATTTAATTTAATACAATTAACTTGAGTATAGTTCAAGTATAACTGAATTATGGAGGACGTACCTGTCTACTCGGATAGATTTGCAATAAACGATGGCTTGTCTGATGTACATGATGAACAATGTACGCAGCTGTTGAGTGATCGCTACTGCGTGCAGTTTTCTGAGGTCTCGGAGCTGATCAGATCAATGAAGACGTTCTCAGATGACAAGATCATCGAGATTATGCACGACTATTACAATGAACTGGGGCTCAACGAGTACTATTTTAGCTCTTCACCAACGGCCCTGATTGCGAATAACGTAATCTCAGTGATGTCGGCGAAGATTTTGCACGAAAACTCCGGCTCAAACTTCTTCCCAACCATTGAACAGATCACCGAAGACTCAGCATTCATAATTGCTAGAACTTCGTCACTGAATAGGAAATCATCTGAGAATTATCTAGTCGAGCAACGAGTCGAAGGAAAGTATTTTAACCTGGACGATGATAGGAAAACCTGCTGGCGTATGCAGTGCTTCCGTTCATCAGGCTCAGTGTTTAAGGAAACTGAGCATATTTTTGATAGACTCAAAACATACTTTTTACAGAAACCGAAATTTGAAATAGATAACCCTGATCCAGATGAAACTGACCTCGGAAATTTGCTTGACAGAGAATTTTACCTAAATAAGAGAAATACAATTACTGAGCAGATTTTTTATAATTTAAATAAAAAATTAGTGGAGTCGAAGACCGGTTTAGGATTAGTAATAAATTATGAGCCAAGAAGTGATAACGTTTTTAGGCTTGATATTGCATTTAAAAGAGGTCACGTTCACCGTGATTTATACTCTAGAATCTCAGACGCAATCACTTTTCATGACCTCTACTCCAAATCCAAGTATATCGACCCACTTTCAAATAGAGTTTGTATCTTTACCAGTTTTCTAACATGTTTGCCACCAAGCCAATCGAATATTGATTTACCAATAAAGGAACGAATGAGTAGTTTAGTGGATTCAATAATTTTATCGAGTATTGTACCAAGTTCCAAGATATCAATTTTGAATGTGGATAGGGTTCTGAGTTTCTACGAGTCAACCTACAGCTACTGTGTATCAACCTTTATTCAGCACTTTAGTGGAAGTGTAGGTCCCTACGTTTCAACAGTTGATAATATGGCCAAGAACAATCAAGTTTCACAGTCTGAACTGCACGAAATCAAGTCGAAACTCAAAATCCAACCCTACACACCACTTCAGATTTATACCGCAATTTCAAATAACCCTGAAATTGTGAAAATGTTATATAAACACTTTGAAACAATACATAATCCCAAATTACAATCAGATAAAGGTATAAATATTATTAATTTATTTATTTAAACAATTATATTGATTTACATAATTTAATTTTTACTAATTGTATACTGATAATTCTGTAGAAAATGTAGTAAGTATGGAAGGCCCAGTTTTCGCCAGTAAATTCTCAAAAGATAATTATAACACGAATAATGTGGATGATTCCGAAAACCAAAGTACACTTGAAAGTAACAAAACAAACCAAAATTCAGTAGACGTTAGCTCACCTGAGAATAGTTCGGTAGAAAATGCAGTTGAAAGTGACCGTGATTTTGACAGTAGCACAGAATACAGTTATTCCACAGTCCCAGTTCGCGGAAAAAATGTAATAGAGGCCGAAAATTTGGCAAAGAAAATAATAAGAACAATTAAACAGCTGGATAATTTAGAAGAAATCGATATATTACTCTACTTCATAAAGTTCAATAATCATACCTTGAGAACGAACTTCTTTGTGCCAAATAAAATATCGCTCTCATTCAGATTCAACTGCGGATTTCTGTCCAAACTGGATTATCCAAAGGTGCCGTATGGTATAGCACTAATAATCGGGCCTCACTTCATGGGATTCCATATTAGGTTTTCAGAGATTTCAAGAGGTGGTGTTCGGGTAGTGCAATCATTCTCAGAGGAAGCATACACAAGGAACAAGTTACAGATCTTCGACGAGGCGTATAATCTAAGTTTTACACAAAGTTTGAAAAATAAAGATATACCCGAGGGTGGTAGTAAAGGAGTTATCCTATTGGAGAAAACCAGTACTAAATACAAGGCGGATCTGTACACGCGCACGAGTTTTATGTGCTACATTGACGGGATACTTGACTTAATATTGCCCAATAAGCACATAGTAGACTTGTTAGGGAAGGATGATATATATTTCCTAGGCCCTGACGAGTTTACTGGCACAGGAGGTTTGATGGATTGGGCATCTCAGTATGCGAAATTCAAGGGACTCAAGTATTGGAGAAGTTTCACAACGGGAAAGGCACCCCAATTGGGAGGAATACCGCACGATATCTACGGAATGACCACGACATCAATTGAAGCATACGTAACTGGAATACTTAACAAGTATGGCTTGAAAGAAGAAGAAGTAACGAGATTCTTAACTGGTGGGCCTGACGGTGACTTGGGAAGCAATGCAATCAAGGTTTCCAACACCAAAACCCTAACTGTTCTGGATAAAAGTGGTGTGTTGCATGATCCAAATGGCCTGGATCTCAACGAACTAAGGAGATTAGCATTTCTACGTGACACCACTCATAACACAACAACAGATAGTCAGACTACCTCCTTAAATCATACAAACTCAGGCCTTCAGAGAGCTGGTTCATTAGATGCTGACGAGGAACTATTAGGAGCCAGATTAAAAACGTGTTCTATGGGGTATGATAAGAGATTATTATCAAGTAAGGGATTTATGGTTCCTGAAGAAGCAATAAATGTGGTCTTGCCTGACGGGTTTGTGGTTAAAAACGGCTACAAATTTAGGGACGAGTTTCATTTGAGTAGTTACGCGAAGGCTGACTTGTTTTGCCCTTGTGGAGGTAGACCCAGCTCAATTACACCCTTTAACGTGAACAAGTTGTTTGATGAAAAGGGCAAATGCCGATTCAAGTTCATTGTCGAAGGGAGTAACGTCTACATCACACAGAATGCGAGAAGGTTCCTAGAGTCAAAGGGGGTCATTTTGTTTAAAGACGCCTCAACTAATAAGGGTGGAGTAACAAGCAGTAGCTATGAAGTCTTACTATCACTAGTATTGGACGATGAGACTTACGAGAGGGTAGCAGTTGAGCGTGACGGGTATGTTCCTGAGTTTAGAAAAAAGTACGTCAATGATATCATGGAAATCATAAGGAAGAATGCAACAATGGAGTTTGAAGCGCTTTGGTCAGAAGGTTTAAGAACCGGAATTCCAAGGTGTGACCTGACCGACATTCTATCCGACAAAATCAACGCACTGAAATCCAGAATTAAATCTTCAAATACACTGTTTAATGACAAGGAATTAGTTTACTCAGTGTTAAGTCGTTGTGTTCCCGAATCATTATTGGAGTTGGTGACGGTGGAGAAAATAATGAAACGGTTACCTCAGATATATCTGAGGTCACTATTCGCCTCTTATTTAGCTTCGAATTTCTATTATACGGAAAAATTCTCCGACGACACTTCCGTCTTTGCGTTCTACGAGTACATTACTTCTTTGAAGCAACCGTTTGCCCATAAGAATAGCTGTAAAGAGGAATTCTCAGACGACTCACCCTTTTCTAACATGGGCTTAAAACTCACTAACCACCACTAATACATCAATTAATATATTATAAATTAATAATATTAATATATTAGGATTAGAATAAAATTGAATAATTGAGAAATTGGCCTGCTCTGAATGGCACGATTCCTTCGACTTCTTCGGGAACTTTAAAGGGCTGTTTTACAAGTTCAAAGTATTCAGGTTCTGAAGAGGGTTAAACAGATAATTATACCTTTGGGCGGTAATTGCAAAAACTCCTGGCCGTTTTTGCAGCAAAAGTTCTCCAGTTTATCAAAAAATCCAAAATCCTCAAACGTGTCAGAAAGGTACTAAAGATAGTTTCAATTATTTCATACCTGTAACAGAAACGGCTGAGTATAAATGCCAGCTGGAGGGTTATCTGACCTTTTGCTATCACTAAAATACAAAATTTACACAATAATATGAAAAGTATGTTACCATGTGTGAGGTGCTGAATCTGATCCCAAGAAGAGTCTCGGGTGTCCTGACTTTAGGGTTTCCAAAATTGCCTGTCGGTCCTCCTCAAATTTAGCCACGGGTTTGCAGTATGCGAATGGGTCCTTAAGGTGTCTAGTTATATTTTCCAGAGTTACATTTTCAGTGGTGTTGAGAACGTCTGAGACTGTGAGTCTCATGTGGTGAGGAGTAACTGTGGCTGAGAGATTTTGGAGCCTTTTAACTACTTCCAGAGACTCTCGAGACGTTACGTGCTCCAAAACGACCTTCAACGAGGGGAACCTCCTACAAATCTAAGGGATTAAAAGATAATTTACGTTTTCTATTGGGGTTAAAAAGTCCTTTTCAGCGGTCAGAGGAGGAGCGCCTGATAACTCTCCGTGTAAGTGGAGTGAAACTCCAATTTTCTCCATCTCAGAAAATACCGGATAGTACTTCTCAAAACTCTATAATCGTTTATTATGGACACAACTAACCTTATTTCTATTCGTAACCTCAAAACTTCTATCAGAATTAGTTGTCACACCTAAGGGATAACATTTGACCTACACATTTAGGTTATTTGGAGTCATTACCCCCTGGACGTGGCATTTTTTGGCGTTATTCTTTAAATCTTCGACAGACAGCTCATCTGTCAGATAAAGAGTCATGAGGTAATCGACGTTGGGATCGAGTTCCAGGAGCCTTTTTCTGTATTCGAGAGCCTGAGAACAGCTTGTTATCTCAGGGACAGTATTAGGCATTACGAGCACTCTATTACTGTATCAAGCATTGAAAATTAGCATAGAATTAACATTAGCTAATTATAAAATATGTGTTAGATACTAACCATCCTCCTTTTCGAATGTATTTTACGACCTTCTTCATGAGTTCTCCCTGTCTGAGATGACAGTGTAAGTCATCTGCGTACAAAAACTGCATTTACGATAAAATTAATGACTAAATTAGAGACTTGAAACCTGCACAACAGAAATACACACCAACTGCTAATTTCGAAAATGAATGTAAAATTAATATTTAAAATATTTAAAAAAACTATAAATTAACACAAATATTATCTTTATTAGTATAAAATAAAAGTTGAGAAACCTTAACGGAAAATATCATTACACTTTATGATCTTCCTGCGAAATAATTATGTTTAGGATACAAACCTTAAGATGTTAGGCGGATAAATGAGCTGAATCCTCTCCCATAACCTTCTCTTAACATCTTCAGTATACTTTCCTAGTGGTATCTTGGTAGGCAAAACCTCAAAGTACAAACCCTAATTAATCATTAAGACAAATCGTAACCAATGAATAGTAATATTTTACTTACATTTAAAGTTCCAGATTTATATACTTTAGAATTATCTGAAAGAATAAATTTTGAGTGTAAAGTACCTTCAATTTTCCTGAAATAAACTCCTTCTATATACTTTTTTGAGAAGGCATTGTGAGCCAGAACGTAATACGGGAGTCCTGAGAGCAACTCAACAAACGAATGAATTAACACCTTAACCACTAAATAATTTAAATTAACCTCTTAATTATCTAAATTAATAATTAAATATAAAAATACGAAGAATGGGTGCAAGGATGGTGACTGATGAGATATAGAAGATCCATATGGTGGGATAGTTGAGTGCGAATATGACGAAGAATACCACTCCGATAAAAAGTTGTTCCTTAGTGAACTCGTTTGTGTCCAGCACTGACTTGAGAACATTCCACTTCTTCCCCCTGTCGATTATTTATTAATATATATTTTCTCACTTGAAGAGGAGTAAAAGAGTGTAGAGATACTTTTGAGTGTAGCTCATGATTGACAGCATTATGAAGTAAAGATAATACAGGCGAAGCGTTTCAAATGCGAACAGGTCGTAAAATACAGATGCTTGTGCTGATAACCCCAAAAGAGCTGAATACTCTAGAGCTTTAAGTAGAAAAAGTCTAATAGGTTCTAGTTTCTCCTTCAAATATCTCCAAACCATAACTTTATTAACCACAAACTTTGCCAGTGAAGCTGATACTTCATTGTTCAGCTTAATGTATATGAAGATTTTAGTAGTCAAATAATAGAAAAGTGATCTGAACACAATAATTGTGAATTGACTTACTTCATTTTTTCTACATAAAACCTTCTACTAATTACTCTTAAGTGATTAAACCTTTCAAAAGTCACCTTTCTGAATAGGAAAAACTCCAACAATCCTCCAAACAAAGATATATACATGGAAGTCGCAAAGTTCAACAACTCATTCCTCAACTCAAAATACTCACTCATTTCTAATACATTTTATAATATATTAAGTGTATAAATAAATAATGGCATATAGTGAATAAATAATGGCGTTACGTGTTTTACTGAGTAATTCTTTATATGAAATATGCCATTGCGATAGAATTGTTAGTCTATAAATGAGTAATGAGAAAAATCTCGAATATTTTGGGATAAATTTTAGAAATCTGATAAGTCTTCCGGCTCTTAGGTTTAAAAATCTTAAAATACAGTTCGTAAAAAGTGACAAATAAAAGGTAAACTTAACAAAGACTAGGTAAACAATAAATCTTGAATGGGATAATAAGCTAGATTTTCTGTTAAAAGAGTTAATAAACTTCAGATCACAAAGATGTGTTTGGTCATTTTGTTCTATATATAACATTCTCCGTATGTAATTTCTTATCAAAGTGGCCAACAACAAGCAGGGACCAATGGCGCAGTTTGGATCCAGACAGTCTATGAACATTAAAAATTTAAAAATTACCGCTACTATTCTCAGTTTTAACCTTCAGATTTTCAAACAAATCTGACGATTTTAGATCGAAATATTCATTTTTGTATACAAAAGTAACTACTTTTTGTACTTCCTTTCCACTTAATATATCAGTTCTAAACTAGAACTAATAAAATTTAAACTTACAAGGACAAATTTATGAATTCACCCTTCTCTCCATTAATATTAAGGGTAAAATGGTCTAGTAATTGCAATCCATTTTTCATCCATGTAATGTTCTCAAGATTCGAATCTTTTTTGATGGAATCCAAAACTTTACTTAACTTCTAAATTATATAATTATTTAAATTTAGGAAATAGAAAGAATTAGGTAATAATTAGTATTAAACACACATCGGAAGCAGAGTATGCGTCAATAATGAAAAATTGGCCTTTAATCCCTTCCCATCCAAGCAAAAAAGATTTATCATAGTCTCTTGAGTGGTTTATTAGCAAATCTTCTGGAATAAAGACATTCAGGGACTCGGATCCCTTCACAGAATCCATTCAAGCCTATTCTCAGATGGTATATTTTACAGGTTTAAACTGTTTAAATACATCCAGAATTAAATTTCTAAGTTTTACATTATTATATTACATATATTCTTAAATATTAAAAATTTTTTCACAAATGTGTAAAATATGTTAAATAATGTTATTCACTATCTAAACAATAGTAATAGTTCACAATTACTGTTAATTATGGTTAATTAGTTATATAAAAGTTACAAATAAGACATATTATATGTTAGTTGAGAGTATGAATGGGTGTTGTAATGCTGCAGACGCTGTTAGTCTGTCTAGGGGATCATATTGAAGAAGTCCTTTGATGAAATCACAGAATAGTGAGAGTTCTGTGCTCTTATTCGAGTCAAGCATTGATTCAACTGTTGCTGAGGTTGGCTGTATTATCCTCATGAACTTGGTCAGAGGGTTCCTGTTATGTCTGATATCTAGCTTAATTTTACAGTCTAGTGTGTTATTAAGTGAATTATCTTCCATTCTAGGATTAGAATCATAATTAGTGATTTTAAAACGCTTATCCAAAAAGGAGAATGTGCTATCAACTAATGAATTTGAGTTATCAGTAGCTGAGAAAGTGCTATTCCTGTTATAGTCACTTGAGTCTTCCAATCCGCTGGAATTATCATCAAGTGTCGGCTCAAGATTAACGGTTGCATTGTCCCACTTATTATAAGTAACGTGAGAGCACTTTGAGGAATCACTTGCTGAAACGTTACAGTAAAGTGATGAGCGATCTAGTCTATTATAGTATGGTGACTGATTCAATATATGATCTGGAACGTTTAAGTCCGCGATATTTCCATTTGGTAATATTATGAACATACTGTTCATCTTATGTTGTAGCATATATGC
This sequence comes from Theileria annulata, assembly GCF_000003225.4. Lineage (NCBI taxonomy): Eukaryota > Apicomplexa > Aconoidasida > Piroplasmida > Theileriidae > Theileria > Theileria annulata. The sequence continues at coordinate 1,723,949 of NC_011098.1, read as the reverse complement.
TGGAGGTGGGCCTAATAAACTCACCATCGAAGCCACCAAACTCGCGCTATTATCACTAGGGAACAGAATTCTGCCCAGATAAAGCTCACATAAAATACAACCCAGACTCCAAATATCGATTTGAGTATCGTATGGCAACCCTAACACCACTTCAGGTGCTCTGTATGATCTACTCTGAACATACGTGTTCAACTGGTCCTGGATAAAACAACTCGATCCAAAATCCACCAACTTTATCATTATATTTTCTAAAAAATTATTAGTATTAAAATTAGTATATATAGATATTATTTACCATTTTGTGATTTATTTTCTGAATTGACTAGGACTACATTTTCTGGCTTGAGATCACAATTGATGATTCCGAGTCCATGAATAAAATTTAGTGCCTTGAGCACATCTCTTGAAATATGTTTTAGTTGGTTCAAATTCCACCTTTTTGGTCTTGAGTGTGTGAAAAAATCCTTGAAACTCGAGACGTAAAAGTCTTTTGTTGCTTCAAATAGGTTTTCTCCAAGCAGTTCCAATACTAAAAATACTGCTCCAGAGTACAAAAATGAGTCCAAAAGTCTCACTATACAATTGGAATCGTTTTCATCCTTTGAATTTAACAATTTTAAAAAGAGTATTTCGTCAAGTGCCTGGTCAAAGTAGTCTGGATGAACGATTTTAAGGCACACTGGAACATTGGAAGACATTTCAGTTGCCTTAACGACCCTAGAAAAAGTTGTCGTTCCAAGCACTTCGTCCACTCTAAAACGCTCAACCAAAACCTCACCCTTCTTTACAGAATTGAGGTCAAATTTGTTATCTGCTGGTGTTGTTCCTTTTGAATAGAGCACTTTGACTGGGAATTCGTCATAGTTTTTACTCTTTAAATCTCCAATTTTAAGGCTATTTTCTTCCAAAATAGTACTCATTTTTTCTTGCTGATCACGTTTAAACATTTCAATATTACCACTGGAATATTTCTTACACCAGCGATTAAATTTGTAAAGCGACTCTCCAAAATCCACAGAGTTTGGGAGTTTATCCAATTCAGTTTCTGCAAATGTTGGCATATTGTCCAAATTCATAGTTGAATAGTTTTCAATTGATGCGGAGGCCAGTTCATCTTCCTGGTCAAAATTACCACTATTTGGCTTTAGAAATGTGTTAATTTCTCGGTAAAACCCACTTGTTGTCCCGTTCAACGATTCACAACTCGTTGAATAAGACTTTACATTATTTGAGTCATATATCACTGTTTCGCCTAGTGAATACATTACTTCCTCTTCACCTTCTGGATTCAGATCCTCTTCTTTAGGGTTCAGATCATCTTCTTTAGGGTTCAGATCATCTTCTTTAGGGTTCAGATCATCTTCTTTAGGGTTCAGATCATCTTCTTTGGAGTTTAGATCTTCACTTTTACAGTTCACGTTAGGGTTTACATCACCTTTTCCATATAGATTAGTGTTGATGTTGGTGAGATTTCCGAAATTTGGTGAAACACTTCGGCTTTTATCTTCATCGACTGAAACGGCGCATTTAACTGAGGAGATAATGCTTGAACAATCTGAAAAATAGTAGCTATAACCAGGCATTAGTTCCTTCCTTCTTGAAGGCATCACTTCATCGTCTGCTGGTACTTCCCTCTCCTTTGGATGAGACATTGGTTTCGATCCTTTTTAAAACATACTTTTTTTCGAAATCCGGAAATTGGGAAATTTAAATGTGTAATTATTTAAAATAAAAAAATTTTAAAATTTATTGATCCAGGTCTCATTATCAGGATCTTTTTTTCAACATTCAATCTTTTTTTTATTTTTCATGAAATTTTTATATTGTGATATTTTGTTCTAATGCAGTTTTTAATAAAATTTTAATATTTAATGTGAAATTGTACTATAGTAATATGGAATGTGTATATCGGTTATTACCTACTGTTAACCAGTATGACTGGGGGAAATCTAGTGAAAATTCACTAGTATATCAATTGTTTAAAAACTATTTAAAGCTTAAATTGGTGAAGGGTTGGAATCTTGATGTTAGCGCCCCCTTTTCTGAGCTTTGGTTAGGCACTCACCCTTCAAGTCCTTCTTCAGTTTTGCCTTCATGTGAACGGGATGTTACTTTGGACACTTATGAGGGGAGTCCTGGTCATCAATGCGGTGATTCTTGTTCCTTTCAGAGTTCCGTCTTATCTTTTCCAGACCTTTTGAACCAGATGCATTCTGACTCAACGGACTCTGAGAGTCGAAATTTAAATATTTTGTTCAAGGTTTTGTCCATTCAAAAACCATTAAGTATTCAAATGCACCCCGACGATAAGAGCGCGGCTGAGCTTTTTAGTGCTCGTCACCCTGGAATTGTGGATAACTCCTCGAAACCTGAAATGTGTATTGCCCTTTCTAAGTTCAAAGCCATGTGTGGTTTTCGGGAGATTTCGGAAATCTTTAAATTCTCCGAAAAATACGATGAGTTTAAAACGTTCTTAGGAAAAGAGCTGACTTCTCGTTACTCCCACTCAGATCCAAAAACCTTGTACATCGAAATCCTAAAAAGATTTTTTTCCTTAGAAAACCACAGTGAACTGGTAGAGAAGCTCGCAACAAAACTCAAGGGGTTTAGGGACCTGGAACCCGCAGAAACACTATTTATTGAACTTTACAATGCCTATGGATCTGATAATTGTATATTTTTTGCATTCGTGCTCAACTTCTTTGAACTCGAACCTGGACAAGCTCTTTTTATACCTCCAAACACAATGCACTCTTATGTCTCAGGTACAATAATATTCACTCTACTAATAGTTTAATTATAAAAATTTAGTAAAATTTAGTAAAATTATTGTTCAGGTGATTGTGTTGAGATAATGAAGTGCTCTGACAACGTGATTAGATGTGGACTGACACCTAAGCTGAAGGACACTAAATTATGTCTGAGATTGCTCGAGGAGAATCTAAAAAACACACCTGCAAAGGACTTTTACGTCACTGGCTTGAAGATATCTGACTATATCCTCAAATATGACCCTCAGGATCCAGTCTGCAACTTCATTACCTGGTCATTTTCCCTAGGCCCTGGAGATCAAGTAAGCCATTAATAACCCTATTTATATGCTTTAGGACACTTTTGTTTCATCCAAAGAACCCTGTTTATGCATAGTTTTGGATTCAAACTCTGAAGTAAAGTTTAGACTAAACCCTTGTCCCAACAGCGCCACCTCACGACCTAAGGAAACTTTTATTTCAAATGTTCGGATCGGAGACTGCTTTCTCCTACCCCCATTCACTGAACTAAATGTTCGAAACGGTCACGGAGTCCACGGCTTTAAAATGTACATTTCCTCTGAAAAATCTTCCAACAAAGTGTAAACAATTTATTATCCAACATTTTATATGTAATATTCACATCACCATACACATATATCACACATATTATTAATGGGTGAATATATTATTAGTTTTATTATTTACAGTGTGTTGTTGTGAGTTAATATTGTTGAGTCATTTGATCAATGACGTACTGGATCTTATTTTGATCTGTTGACCAATTAGGGTTATCTCTCATGAATTTAAGGACTTGCTTCATGCTCAATCTCCTAAAAAATTCAATTGGTTTATTTTAGATTACCTATTGTGTATTTGAACTTGGGTGAACCACTTTCCATATCTTCCTGATTCTGTTCTGTTTACATTCTTGGGCTCGAAGTACTTTGGGATCAAGGTTGAAAACTCGTTCTTGTTTCGCGTCAGGTACATAATATACTCGATGAGGTATATCCCGCAGTCGTAGCCGTTATTTTGCAGAGGCACTCCTCTGGACGGTGCTATGTAATCCCACGAATCTGGGTCCAAATCAAACTCAAACCCCCTCTCCTTGAATATTCTACATCGATTATCATACTCCTAAACATTCATTTTATTATTATCAGGGTTTGTTTGGTAATACTTGGTAGAGGTAATTTTTGAGTAGGTCAATTATATCGTGGCTGAGGTGATGGTTTCCAAGCGAGTCGAGGTGTATAATTGATGCTTTTTTTTCGGACTTTATACTATGATATCTTATTGCGTACTTCGGGTATGCGATGATCACCAGTGACCAGTGAACTTCAGAGAGGTTGATTGGTATGAAAATGAAGTCGTTCATGGGCAAAGCTCTCGTAAACTTCCTTGTCCACTTCCATGTGTTTGTATACGCTTCCTTCGGGTCCTTGTACTGCTTTATTTTCCTCACGAAGTATGTACTCAATATCACCCATGTTTTTCTCTGCGATTCATCCATCAACTAAACTCATTTTTTCACTATTTACCACTATATAGTATTATATTTATTAGCTGTATGTTATAAATTGCTTAGTATTATAGTACATATTTATAGGTAAATTGGTTGAAGAAGTCGATTATCGAATCGTCCAGATAGCTGAATGAGGAGAAGGACTCCACATTTTTTTCATCGAGATAACACTTATTGATACACAGTCCATCATAATTTACAGTCTAAAAATTCGTAATTCTTAATTAACAAAACCTCTAAAATTGAGTTAATGATTTTATAATTGGTCAACGTAACGTCGAACAGATTTTCAACTTCGTCAAAACCTTTTAGTCTAAACTTAAACCTCTTCAAGGAAGAGGACAGCAAGTGATAAATTTCGCTGAATGTACTAATGGTACACTCGTTATACACCGATTTAACAGTCGGAAAAACGTCCTAAATTACTCAATACACCATCAATACCAAAATAACTAAATAACACTCTATTAACTATATTTCTATATACTTTGATTGTGATATGATCGAGAGTTATGGTGTCTGAATCGTTTAAATATTCAAGTTCAGCGGAATCATAGTAAAAGAGTGTGAGTTTATTCCCGGTTTCCAAAAGTGCACAAAAATTGAATTCACATGTTCCAACCTTGACTGGCGACTCAATTATCAATTGAAGTTCATTTTTTGCTATGGTTTTACTAGGTTTCCCCGGCATATATATTTTTCTTAAATTAAGTGTATTCTTCTTCAATTCAATAACATCATAGTCTGCCTCAATTACGTCATCGTTTTGGATGACAACATCCGATTCGCTGTGTTGTTCATCCGACTCTACAACACAATCGTAATACGATTTTCCATCATCCGAATCCATATAACCATCACGGGTTTCCAACCTTTTAGTCGGGTTTCTTTGTGAATTATGACTATTTAAATCCTTATTATACTGATTTATTGGATAAAAATTAATCTGATGTTGTGTGTTTATCAGTAGAAGGTGATTATTTCTGGTTATTGGTGCGTTATTTTCCGAATTTATAGTATAACTATAAAAGCCGTATACAAAATATTTACAAATCGGAGACTCGAGGGGGTCACTATCAAACAATTCGGTGGCACTAACCACATCGTTCATCAACATTACGTCAAGTATCGACGACTCCGAACTTCTTTTTATCATCTTGATTAATTTACAATTATTTTACAAAAATATTACTGGGATCGAATTTATAAATAACGATTGACTAGAACTGTTTCTTTTCCTGCGTTTATATACAATAGTGCGTTAATTGTGATTTCCGGAATATCTAGTGATTTAACTAATTCTAAGGCCTCCTTTACTGTTGTGTTTGCGTTTGTTGGCTTCCATTTAACTTGGCTTATTTTACTATCCGTTGGCCCTTTTAACTTATTTACCGTGTCACTTAAACCAGTCAGCATGTGATTGAACTCTTCATACTTTAGTAACTTTATTGACATAAACTCATCCAGCGAGCAGAAATTCGGGTCTGCAACTGCCTGGAGTGAAATTAAGTCTGCAAACTTATTTAGTTGTGGTTCCAAATCCTTGGAACAATCACACTTCAGACTTGTTACTCCCACTCTTTTTGCTACAAGGCTGTGTTCTGAACCTGAGGGCAACGTGTTATGCGTGTATGAACCTATCAGATCTCCCTCCTTGTTATGGCAAACGTATATATTTTCGGCCACAACTGGCTTCCCAAACTGGCTTGTTACTCTCTTCAATATACTCGCCAATGTATCCTACAATTCTTTATACAGCGCTAACATTAAGTATAATCAAAATATTAGTGTAAATAAAACCGTATTCAAATACTTGATTGGAATGTTGAATTGGTATATAATTTAAATCTTTGGTATCGATGCTAAAAATTTGTGGTTTATTTTTGAAAAATTCGGGCTTTTGGAGGTTTATAAAGGCCAATACAGAGTCTGAAATCTGTCTACAGACTTCTTCAAATAACTTTGTCGAGGCTACGATGTCGCAATCTGACCTCAGGTCAACCGCCACTGATCGATCTCTCTTTTTTGTGAATGAAAGCGAGACTTTTCCTAATAAAATTTTTAAATAAAATTTAAAGTACCAAAATTTAATTTATCTTGGTCGAATTCCACTCTTTTGCGTTGCTGGTTCCCTAGTATATATACAGCGGCCCTGTTAATGTCCTAAACATCATTTTCTTCCCCAACGAGCTGAATTTTATTAAATTTTCAATAAATCAATTTATTATTATTGTTAGTTACCCATTGATTTTCAACTAGTGCTTTTTTACAGGAGGCTACACCCTCATTTGTGATTTTTCTCAGATTTTTGACTAGATCGAGTTGGCGTTTGTTTTCAGTTGAGAAATAGAATCTGTTTATTGGAATATATTTAAAAAAGGGTTTCCTACTTAAAGATGTAAAATTAAGATACATTAGTTTTAGTGATTTGTGCGGTGTTATTCGCGGGTTCTTCAACGGGTTTGGGGAAAACTACTCTGAGCACTTCCAAAAAGAGGTTCTTGAGTGAATCTGATGATGAGAATGTGTGAGCCAAAAGCGACGCCAAAACGTATTCTCCTGGTGTAGCTTCTTGAAATGAGGTTTGATCTTCCAGTACCTCCAAACTCGACTTCAGCTCCGCGTCTGCTTTAAAATGTTCTAAACATGATTCCGGTGCAGTTTTTAGTTCTGGTGAGGTCAAAAGTACCAAAATATAATTCTTCAAAGTCTCCAAATATGTATCTCTGCTCAGTCCCGTATGAATCTAAAAAATTTTTAAAATTAAATTGTTTACTTACCTCTCCGTTACTTGGGATGATCACGTTCAATACGTATTGTGTCACCACTATAAGCTTCTTTATGCAATTCTCTTCACAAATTTCTCTAGTATCACTATACCATTATTTTTTAACCAATATTTTAATTATATAATTTAAGTTAAAAAAATTTTGGATTAAGTTTAGATAAAAACTTACTATAAAAGACATTCAAGACTACTTGCTGAGGTCTTGAGTACCTCAGGATCTACTGGTTCACACTGTTCACTCAGTACTTGTGTAAGTTTTGATAAAAGTGCATGGCAGATCAGGTTTGTTGCTGTCGCCTTTCTCGTTGCCAAATCGTCAAAGTCCTTAAATGCAAAATTATTCAAATACTCATTCATAACACCACTCATCCACAAACTTTCCACTCCGTCTTCGTTAGTACTAAATGGCCCCAAAATAGTGTAATCTCCTGTCTTATTCTTTTCATTCGTATCAGTATTTTTATCAAATTCCTTTTCATCCTTATTGCTCAGGTTAGATTGTATTTGTTTCGGTAACGGGTAACAGAAGTTGAGCGTGACCATTGGCGAGAGTATATAATCGAAAATTCTTGAAATTTGTGAAGTGAGTGTGGACTTGCTTTTCGGGTACGGCTGTTGCAGCAACAATTTATTTAGTCCTTTCATCGCTTCGTTTGATATTTCATGAGGCCCTATTGAGAATATTATCGACAAACAATGGACTGACAGAAGCCACAAGTGTTCCAAATTTTCCTTATTTTCGTCATTTGCAAATGCTTCAAATTCTATCAATAACTGAATCGCTAACAAGTTTTCTGTATATTTATCTTTATCTTCTTTATTTTTGTTTTCATCCCGATTTGTCTGTTTTTGCTCTTTATAATAATTATTTTGTTTGGCTGAGGGTAGTGTTGAGTTAATATTCATAAATAGTGCAATTGAGAGTAGTGTCTGTGCTGCAAGTTTTGCTACCAACGGGTTCTTGTATGTTACACACTTACTTCTCCTCAGCAGTAATGTTAGTATCGAGGTGCTTGTTTTAGTGGTTGCAAGCTTTAAAGTTTCTGCTCCAAATGGTAGATGTGGATTAACCATGCGTTGAATTGAACACAAAACCAGCGACACCATGTAAACGTTTCTCGACAAGCAATAGCTATCTGCCAGGTTATATAACAGCTTTTCAAACGGCTCCAAATACAATCCAAAGAACGAATTATCGAAATTTATAAACAAATGCAATAGCCATCCACTTACATTTATTATAACCTCAGCTCCATCCTTGGGAACTAATTTTTGAGTTTTATCCGTATTATTCTGCAAATTTTTACTGTTTCCATGTTCAATGAATCTATTACTACTTGGCGACTCTAAATCTCGATGGGTGTTATGATGGTCAATGAACCAGAAAACCAGGTTAAGCAATATAAATGTGACATAATTCGGCAGCTTATCATCCAATGGAACCTTTGAATCAAACCTTTTCAAACTTTCCTCAAGGCTGAGGTTGAAAAATTGATATAAACCTTCTCTTGTTGGCAGATATTTCACTGAATTCTTCACTACCATTTTCCTAGCAACTATGTAAAATAACTCTATAAAATACGTCAACACCATCCTCTTCTTATCATTTCCATTAGTTCCATTAACCTCATTTATATCATCCGAATTATCTTGGTTATTATATGAGTTAGTTAAAGTCAGAAGTGTTAGTCTTGAAAAGATTCCCAGGTTAAAGATGGAGGTTATATTATCTCTGAATTGATCCAATTCCGAGTGATTTGGGTCCAAGATACTTCCAAACCCATCTTTATCCCTCTCGCCATCACTGTATCTATCACAATACTTCCCACCGTCACTGGAGTGCGATAATATGTTATCCATTATCACAGACAGAAATAACTTGAAAGAATCATGGTTACAAGTAAGGATTGCACCCGTGAATAGATCATCCAACTTATATATGTTTAGGAATGCTAATCTGAGGTTGATGTATGTAAGTATTGGCGGTAGCAATTCTTCTCGGTCTGACTCACTTGATAGTGTTTTTGTCACGTTATTAATCGTTGCTTCGTCCTCGCTCGAGTAGACTGGGCTGAACTTGTTCCTCAGCAAATATACGTCGAAGAACTTGTTTTGCACAAGATCATCAGAGCTCGCCTGCACGTCGAACAGGAACAGGAAAGTTTCTGCATCTTCTCCCTCCACGTTGTACTTGTTTAATGCCTTCAACGCCTCGGGGCTTGAACCCTTTGTGAACACCATCAGGTTTGACAGGCCAACCAACCAGCCGTTACTCTTCTTGTCAGTTATGCGCTTGAAGCGGATACTTGGAACTGATAAATCTGCGTAGGTATTTGATGCAAATAGTCTATGATCGCCGTCAAGTGCTGCAAACGTCGGCGGAAGGAGGTTCAAACAGTAGAACCCCGTCACAATGTCCAGCATCTTCTGCCAAGAACTCTCGTCAAAATACTCCGAACACACTGCCAACATGTTCAGAATAAATGAAATTGATATTTGGCACTTGTATCCCATTGAATAACTCACGTCGATACTCGGGAGTTGGAACACTTTATTTACTAAATCATGTCTCGAATATTTCAATGCCAGGCTTACTATTAGCCAGAACAACTCCACAGTTTTTTTCAAGAGCTGTACGTTTCTACAGTATGAAAACAATTGGTCTAAAAACTCCAAGATTTTATTATTCAAGAGCACTTCAAACAGATGTAGCCTGAAATTTGCGTTAAACCCACCATCTGTCAGTTTTGACAGCAACATCAATCCCGCTTTCTCCTTCCTAATTTTTTCATCTGATACTTCATAAATATTATCTGTAGTTGTCAATTGTACGTATGGCGATAGCTGTTTCTGCCTCGGTAGAACATAATCCGACCACAGATATGGTTCATAATGTGTTGAATTGTTTAGTGTTAGACTCGAGTGAAGCTTGATTTCGTGATACTTGATTGTCTTGTAAATGTCCTGCAAGAACTCTGACGGGAAGTTCTTTCCGTCATTTGTACCTCTGTTGTTCCTTATAAAATCTTCCAACTTCATTTTATTCTTTATTTGGCTATTGTGGAGGTCAGTATTAAGCATTATAATTGAGTAACACAGGACAAATATTGCATTATAGTCTTGAATATATGCAAACCCTGGCTTATGTTCGAGTTTTACCTTTTCGTTTCCCACTTGACTATTTAATGTTGGATTCGATGAGCTGTTTGTTGGTTTCCCAGACTCACTTACTGGCGCCACATTATTAAAACTACTTCTATTAGTCTCAGTTTCACCATTATTATTTATATCGTTAATTGTGCTCTGTGTTTCCATCGTAACTGGCGTATTTTTGAGGTATTGGCATATCTTTTCATAATTTTGTCTGCAAATTAAACTCTCAACCTCGTTTGACAAAAAGTACTTATACATATCAACGTTATTGGTCCAATTTGACGCCATCGTATAATCAAAGCAGCTATTTGTCGCTTCATCTGTTTTATCCACATCACCTGAATGATTATGGTTGTTAGTGCAACCTTCAAAACTACCTGATGTTTCCAAATCTGAGCAATTACTAGAGTCATCTCCACTAAAATCAAACTGGCTGCATTTCTGCTGTATTGGTCTATGTTTGTGATAAAAATCCTCCTGTATCACCCATCTTGCCAACTTTAACTCATTCTGTTCAGAATCTTCTGAGATCAAACTGGGATTTTCTGTTTTAGTTCCATTTAAATCTTTGGATTCATGTTTCGCGTTTGATACTTCAGATTCCTGATCATTAACCAGTGGCTGCGACTTGAAGTAAATCTTTGCAAACGCTTCAATTAGTCTTTCGATTTGCTGGGACTCGCCTGGTAGTCTGAAAGATGACAGAAAAGTCCTGATTGCCATCACGATTGGCACTCCTGAGAAGTGGTTCAGCTCACAGAAGTTTGCTCTCACCATGTCCATGAATTTAGGGTTTTTATGTGTTGCCAAATATTCTCCTACCTTTTTAAGGTCGAGTTCAGGTGAGCATTTAAGAAATAATGCCACTTCATTTTCAGTACAGTATTTTGAAAGTACTCCTAAATTTTTAGCACTTTCTATCCACTCGTCTGCCTTTGAATTATTAAACTCTAAACTACACTTCATCATCGTTTCCTTATAATTTTTCTCCTTTATCTTATCATCTTCCTCTCTAGACGTTTGGTAATTGCTACAGTTATTGGGGTTCGGATTACTATAAAGTGTTTGGTCTGCAATGGCAAATTTAACTATATTCTGCAACACATTCAGTGAAAACATCTCCAAGTTTAGTTGCGGCAGGTTTTCTGACGCGTTAGTCGTTGACTTGTACTGTGTTGTTGTCTTTTTCGTGTTGTTTTTAGCCGGCCCCTTCTTCGACTTCGAATGGTCGAATTTATTGGCGTTAAACTCACTTTCATTGTTTATTGACAGGCACATAACCAGGCACTTGGCGAAGAGGTTGAACAGGTTCGAGCACTTAACATCGCAATCATAGTTCAAATACATCTCAAGCAACAAATATGAATTTTTGGAGAGTTCTTCCAGAAATTCCAAGTTCATTTCCAGTATATCTATCCTCGACCTTTTTGCTGTCGATATCTGGTTCATTACTGACGTTATCATGTGGTTTAGGAACAACTCAACTTGCGACTTTAAGTAGAATCTAAAACTAATGTACAAATTCCAGAAACTTCTCAGCACCAGTGAATACAGCGTGATTGACTCTGTAAAAAAAAGCTTGTACAATGAGTGGCTGAAATGCGACTGCAGAATTGGGACCAAATTTACGTTTGACAGGTCCAGCATTTTACATTCTATTGCGTTGTTGAACAGGAGCAAGCTCATTCTTCTCATATCGTCTGCGAATTCTGAGAAATTTGTCGGAACACTTGACAAATTAGTCAGGATTGGCGTAAGATGGGATCTCAAAACCAGCATTGTATCCTTGTCCCCTAAACACAGGTACGAGTCCTCGATGTAGTAGCCCAGAGAGTTAAATCTTATGCTGATTCCGCTCATCAAACTCAGGAACAAACACACTGTATTCACTCTTCTATACAACTCCTACAATCTCATTAGGTATATATAACTTTACTTTATTTTGTCCTCCGTATTTTTGTGTATTTCCAAAAGCACTCAACAACAAGTCTATCGCTTTTGTGTAAAAGACCTTCTTGAAAAAAGCGTTCCTATTTCGATTACTCCTAAAAATTAATTTTTAGCTAGATTACGCCTACAGTAGCGACAAAATTAGTTTCAGCAAGTTATACATATTTTCGTTAGTGATCAGATTTCCGTAATATGAGCGAAATAGGTGTTCAAAGCAGTCGAATGTTTTTAGTAACAGAAACTAATGAATCATGAGCATTAAAAACTTACATCTTCCTTCAGCTCTAGTACGTTTGCGAAAACGTTCAAAACCTCAGTAAATATCTTATTCACCAATAGACTGGCATCCTTCTCTTCAAAACAAAGCAAATCATTCCTCGCCAAATTGGCCAACGCTAAAAATTATATTTTTGGACAAACTTACATTCAACGCATATTATAAGTAGCTTAACATATCTTGTATCAAAAGTTTTAAAGACTTCGAAAAATGGTTGCAGGTGTTCGAGTTCTAGATATTTTCTTTCCTCTGTAACCGACACTGATGTCAATTTTTTGAACTTTTTAATTAATCTTTGTTCGTTTGTTTTTAGTACAGAAAAATCTGTTCCTAGTATAGGTACCAGGTTTGAGGTTGCTGAATATCCGGAGATATTATTTACATATGATTTTAAAACTGACAAAACGTTATAAGCATCTTGTTTTATGGTTTGAATTGATAAATTTCCGTTGCGATATGTATTATTTCGGTTTATAGTATCTTCTTGTGAAACTGGTCTCTCCTTCATTTAACTAAAATGAGAACCAACAGCGACTATAATTTTGACATACATATATTTCAATTTAATAGGCAAACTAACGTTTATTTACTCATATTCAATTTTATTTTAGAAGTTTGGTTAGATTACTGGAATTTTAGGAGATATTATACAAAATTAAATCAAACTACTTTAAATCAAATATAAAAATTTTATATTTAAAAAACAATATCATTTATACATTTTTATTTCTTTTTAACTACTCACAAACACCACAGGAGTCAAGTGTTTTATATTTGGACTTTCTTGCAATTTGTTGTTTGGAATCTTTTAATTTGAGTTCCTTTTCATAAATATATAATGAATATATATACACATTTAATAATTTACTCTTCCCTTTCTCTAATTTTACCAAAACTTTAACCTCTTCTTTTTGGTTCAATAAATTATAATGTACCATAGGACCTTTTTTTGATTCTTAATTCCATTATTAAAATAAAATAATTTTAAATCAATTAAATATAAAAATTTGACTATGCATGGATTAAAGAGTGACGATTTTTACAAAACCTCTGAGGAGAGAGAAACCTTTGAAAGGAATCTCGAGAAAGGTTTCAAAATTTTGGATTTCTTTGTAGATTATTCCTCTAAACTTGAAGCTACAACAACTTTCAACTCGATTGTAAACCAAGTTTGTGACTCAGATAAGAAAATGTTTGATTTGTCAAGTGTAATAATAGAGTTTATGCCGGAATTCACACCTGCATGGAACTATCGCAAAAAATTTATCCAAAAGAACGAATCAAATGACCAGAATAAATTACTGGAGTCACTTAAAAATGAAAGAACTTCAACATATACCAGCTTAAAGAAATCACCGAAAAGTTATTCAGTATGGCATCACAGATTGTGGTCGATAACGTCTTTATTCAACTTAGAGTATGAGTATTAATAATATATACAATTTAGAGATCCAAATATACTTGATTTACTACTTGAGGAGGTTAAATTATGCTTCAAGCTGTTCACATTTGATGCGAGAAACTTCCATTGTTGGAATTATTTTAACTTTATTAAGCATTATTTAAACCTTTTGAAGCCAGAATCAAGTTAGTATACGTTAATTATATATTTGAATACTAACAATATCATTGTTCATTAGTTGATTGGCGTAAGTTGGCATCTGAACAGATTTTAAATTTGATTAACGTCAATTTCTCAAACTATTCAGCTTGGTTTCAAAGAACAAACCTTCCTTATCAAAAACACACCCTGGCAGATGATCTGGAATTACTTAAACAGGCAATATATACTGACCCAGAAGATAGGTCTATTTGGCATTACCATGACTGGCTTTTATTCAAAAGAAACACTTTACCTACCTAGTAACATATTTAAAATAACATTAAATTACATTTAGCTTATGTTATGTTAATTATATGGAGGAGTGTAAAACTTTTAACTTGTATTTCAACGACAACGTTAGACTGGATACTGATTCTAGCACCTTTTACAAAAACGGTAAGTTATTTGTTCATAATAACATTTAGAATCGGTAAAATTGAAGGGAACATGGAAACCTACTAAACTGTACTAAATTAATTATGGAAAATTATTTAGAAACTTGGGAATTTCACTTCTATGGTCCTTTGTTGTCAGCTCAGATGAAGATTTGCGAGGGTTAATTAATTACCTTTATAGATTTTTAGATTAGCTAAACTTGAGCTGGTTATTTTGAACACAAGGATTGAATACTATTCACTGTTATTAACTAATCCTAACTTTTTTAATAAAAAGGTTGACAGTGAAGAATCTGGTTTCAGTAGAATTAAGCTGGTTTATTTTACTCAAAAAACCGAAGTTGACTTGGAAAGTTTAAAGTTTTATGAGGAGCAAGACCGAGAATGGTTGGAAAATGATAAGGTTTCAAAACCAGTTAAAGTGGGAAACGAACTCTTATCTATGGCCCCCGATGTGACCCTGGATACTCTAAGGAATCAATTAACTGTTATAGATGAATTGATATCCCTAGATTCTGAGAGAAAATACCTTCTACTTACGAAGTATAAAAAATTTCCAAATATAACTCTTTAGGCTTAAAATACTCAAGTATCTTGACGAAGACAAAGATGTTGATATATTATTTGAAAAGTTAACAGTTCTGGATCCATTACGGAAAGACTACTATCGTTACATGTTAAAAGTTCATAAAGAAAGGTTAATGTTATTTAAATCAAGTTAATATTAGGTCTAAACTCAAGAATTGTAATTTAAATGATCAAATCAAGGTCGATTTTGGGGATTTGTCACTTTCAAGGTTCGATTTTAGGACTCTGCTTCCATTTTTTGGGGTTCGAGAACTGAATCTCAGGGGAAACAAACTCACTTCTAAGTAATTAAGAACCATCCAGCATATTATTTAGATCTTTAAGTGATATTTCATCCTTCCTACTTCTTTTGGAGGCTTTAGATTTGTCCTATAACAATATAGATGATTTAGAATCAGCTCTTTATTCGCTGGGAAGCTTGAAACGTTTAAAAAGGTTTATCAAATTTATTTCATTATTCATTAGATTGAATCTATCAGGTAATCCTTTAAAGGTTTTAGGTCATGAAACCAAACTTCAGTCACATATTGAGTTAGTTTATCTAATATACCAAATATTTTCAAGTCAAATCGTGGTAACTGATACGCCAATCTCTGAGATTTTCACTAAAATCTTACATATTGGAACTGATAGACAATGTTTACTTGGATCACACGAATTTATTCTGGAATTCAATCACGAAGATTCTAAGAATCACGCTGTTCTCAAAAAACTCAAAAATCGACACTAATTTTCCCAAATTTCTTAATTTATTTTATTCAAAATTTAGTTAAACATATATCTTATTTTAAGAAAAATATAGAACATAAATGTGTAAATTAATCTTGAAGTTTTTGATAATATTATGGAAGAAGATACACACTTATGCACACACAGATTCTTTTCAAAAACACCAAGGTATATGAATGGATTATGTGTCTTAACAAGGAATAATTAACAAAAATGATTATTTAAGGTTAAATTATTGGAAAATTAATAAGTTTATAAGAAATAAATAGAATGTGTAAGATGAATACACACTTTGAAATTTTGATTTAAAAATTGAAAATTAACAGAAAATATTTTAAAAAATGTAAAATAACACAATAAAAAGTGGTCAAAACGATAGAATTAAGGAAATTCTTGAGAAATGATTGATTTAGATTTAATGTGTAGAAAAAGAAAGGGAAATTCTCAAGGAAACAAGGACCCAAAAGTCTGGAAGACAGGACATTTTAATAACATTATAAATTATATTAAGATAGAAACATAATAATTTTCTAATGATGGAAGGAATTCAAGGACTTTACAGAATAACATAATATTGGGAGATTCGGAGAATGGAATTTGGGGCGTGAGCCATATTAACTTGTCTGCATTCACGAATATTTAAATAACTGCTTAACACTGATTCTCTCAAGTGTTAACATTAGTTTATACACTATATTTTCTATAATTAATATTTAATTTTCACCTCTAGTATCCATTTTATTAGGTGTCGTGAAACACCTCTGTTCCTTCACTTGACACTTTTAATTTCTCGTACACATCGTTAAACTTATACAATAAAAAGGATATAAACAATTTGATAATTAATTTAAACCACAAAGATACGGTATTTGTAAGCCCTTTTATTTCTGTGTGACCACGATGGCGACTTGCCTTTTTTAGATTTTCCCAAAACATTTCTTCATTATTTTAATTTAAAATATTTTGGCAAAGTATCACGTGTAATTCCCAAAATATTTATAGTATTAATTTTTGGTATTTCTCTTTAATGCAATCACTGTAATATTTTGTATTTTAATAATTTAAACCTGGAGCCGACATTGTTCAAAATTGGATCATAACATTCGCTTTGAATGATAGTTGCTAATATTTTAATAAGATGACCTTTTAAAACTCATATAACCCCCGAGATTTGGTTACAGATAACACACTTTAAATCTTGTAACAAAGTTAGCTGGAAGGGTTAATGTCGAGTACGTACGCCTCACTTCTTAAAACAATACAATAATTAATGAACTTTAATAATAACACAAAACAAGTGTCAATTGATGACAAATGATACACATAAGACACACAGTTATGAGTATCAACACACAAATGTATTAATAGACAAACTTACTGAGAAAATAACTATATAGAATAAAACTAACCTACAATTCACTGAGAAATTTTAATTTAAATATAAAACTGAAGTTTAATTTTATCAACATAGAAATGAAATTTGAGGTTTTGTAATTTTAAATCTCAAGTTTATATATTTATCATGAACTTTATGCCCGAAACAATTGATAATAAAACGTATGTTGGATCATTTGTGCCTGAGTTCCAACAACCCATTTCAGAAGACTTACAGAAAACTACCTCTTTCGTTGAGGGATCTTGTGACTCCCTTGAAGGATTTGGCACCCTAAACTCGCCCTCGGCAGAAACAGACTTCAAAAGAAGCGACACCTGTTTCGAGGATCTGGACGGAAACGCAGAAACCTCAGTTCCAGAGTCAGATTTCGTCCCAGAGTATTTTGACATTTATGGGCAAAATGAACCATTTAACAAGGTCTATTCAACTTTTGTTACCAAGCCAAAATGGGAACAGGAGTGTGAAGTTTCCCAGGATTACCAAAAGGAGAAACAGGATACAACAACCACGACCTCAGATTCGGGGTTCAAGGTCATGCCATTTAACTCCAAAACGCTATTTTTTGAGGACGATTTCCGGTACGTAACATCGAAAATGCTGAGTTACCCGAAGAACACGAACTCAAATTCTGATTATTGGGACAAAACTGACACATCTGGCATGCCCACGTCAAACTACCTATTACAACCAGCATACAAACAGGATTCTGGAAAGGAATTTTACAATTTTCCTCATTTTACGAAGGAAGATCTGATGGATAAGGCTGAGCTGGCATCGACGTCCTTTGCTCAAATAACAAACACCATGGCTAATTTAAACACTAATGGAAATAACAGTGTGCCAATGGCTACAAACAATTTAGTGAACCAAAGCGTGATTGATAATTCTCTAAATCAAAATTTTCATCCTAATAACCTCGTCTCTAATATGGGACCATTTTTTCTTAACACACACGACGTTAAGAGACCGCTTTTTCTAAACACGTCCATGTTTAACACGGGCCTTCTTCTTGACTCTGATTTGTACCTATTCCCAACCTTGACTAATAAGTGCTATAACCTGATTTCTAATTACCAAATTGCCACCAATTACTGCGTTTATATTGGTGCAGACTACAACAAATTAGTATGCACGTGCAACGTTGTGAGACCAAATGGGTCAAATTCACACTCAGTGAACTGCAACGTTGTGGCTGCAGGAGTGGAACTATCCACCGAGTCGTGGCCAGTCTGCAAAGCCTCACAAATGTACTCCCTCATTAACCGATGGGACAAGATACTTAAGAAGTATAGAAAACTTCAAAGCAGTTCTGAATACTCCTTTTATTTACCTGAGGACTACAAGCCTCCAGTTTACGTGGGACTGGATGAAGATAAGAACGAGAGGGCCAATTTAACTTCAAACCTGGTTAATTATAATCCGGAACACATGAAAAACGCAAACAGTCTGATTTCAGAAATCACTGGAATTAAGTTGAATGTGGACAATTCTGACCAGTTTTCACTTAGAAATGCAGTTTCTGAGCTCCTTCGATCAGAAGAGCCGTCAAAACGGAGAAAAACAAAGCACAAGATTGACTTGTCATCCAAATTCTCCAGGGATTCTGACCTGTCGAGCATAGCCTCAACTACGGACGGCGACCCAAAGAACGAGCGCAAAGATCTTCACCAACAGGGCACAGAAAAGGTCAGCGGAGTGTGGTATGACACAAACAGACACCTCTGGAGAGTTGTTTACATGAAGGGAAATAAAAGGAAAACGCAAGGCTTTAGCTCACTCAAGTTGGGTTACGAGGAAGCTAGAAGAAAAGCCATTCAGATGAGGCACGAAATGGTTGCACTTAGACATAATGATAAGATTTAAACATTCTTGGAAACTCAAGGGGTTTAAAATTTAAATTCTAAAAATTTAAAGTTTATATCTTTTGTCATTTTAATTCAAGGATTGTATTTTCAATAACTTGCTCTATTCAATTTTACTTGCACATTTTTTTCAAATCCACATTTTATTTTGTAGTTAAGTTTAAAAGAACTTAAGCTGAAAAACTATTATAAGAATTGTGTAAAAGAAAGCTATACCAAGTGTAAACAAGAATGGTTAATGCTAAGAATGGAACATGGTTTCCCAGGGAAAATTTCCCCTACGGTATAATACAGGATATTTTAATCTTTTCCTCACACTAGATAAATTTTAATTTTTTATATCTCCAACTATATGATATTATTGATTTTAACACAATATTATACAGTTTCACTCCCCATCCATTGTATATTTAGTTATGCCTACTGTTTCGGTCCTTAAGGACGAATTTTTCCACCAACTGGGAACAAAACTTTGTATTTTCCATCACTTTTCATGATTATTTTTTAGCTCTGGAGGAACTCGAGTCACTATGTTTCGACTTTGGAGTTGAATACGACGGAACTGAAACAGACGAAAATGGAAGAGAATTAATTAGAATTGACTTACCAGCTAACAGGTACACATATCTTAATACTATTTGAGTTATTTTTTATTTTAGATACGACCTTTTATCACTGGAAGGTTTGGTTACAGCCTTTTTATGTTTTAAATGGAATCTGCAACCGCCTAATTTCACACTTGCCCCAAATAAACCGCCAAATTATTCCAGAATTGATGTACAAAAAGAGGTTTGGCATTTAAATACACACTTTCTTTTCAGAACTCCTCCATTCGTCCCTTTGTATTTTGCGCAGTCCTGAGAGGAGTTGTTTTGAACGAAAACAGATACAAAAGCCTAATAGACATGCAGGAAAAGCTACACCAAAACCTCTGTAGAAAAAGAACAATCGCAGCAATAGGAACCCATGATATGGATACCGTTACACCTCCATTCACATACACATTTGAGCGCCCAGAGGAAATTATTTTTTCTCCATTGACTGATCCTAGCAGGGAATACAACGCACTAGAGCTGATGGAAGTATATGACTCACACCAGCAACTAAAAGTATCCAGTTTTCATATAATAATTTATTAGAATTACTCAAAACTACTCAAAGGGGCTCCCTATTACCCAGTTATCAGAGATAGTGATCGCAACGTGTGCTCTTTACCGCCTGTAATTAACTCACACAGGACCAGAATCACAGTAAACACGAGAAATATATTCATTGAAGTCACCTCGGTATTGATTATTTTTAATTGTTTCCTTTAGACTGATTTCAACAAGGGATCAATTGTTTTGAATCAGCTGGTATCATCATTTTCAAAGTATTGCGATGAACCATACACGTACTTTTAAATATTTAAAACTGTTTTTAGAATTGAACCTGTCCTAGTTCAGTACGACAAACCATTTACGACACCTGACTTATCCAGGTAAACTATAAATCAAATGAATAAGAGAAAATAATATATATTCTATATGTCATTGTACTAAAAAAGTTTTAGGAGGAGCTTAAGAGCTTCAGTTTCATACCTTTCAAAGTTGGTGGGAATAAAGGAGTTGACAGCTGAATATTCATGTGATCTTCTGGGCAGAATGATGGTAAAGTCATTACCTGTGGACTCTGAAACCATAGAAGCCATGGTTCCCATCACAAGATCAGGTATTTAAACAAAATTATAAACAAATTCAGACATACAACATCCATGTGATCTTGGTGAGGACATAGCAATAGCTTACGGATATAAGAATATTAAGAGGAACAGGTTTACGATGGGGAATCTCCTTAAAAAAACTCTTTTAGCTGATAAAGTCAGGTTTGTGTTCACAAGTTGTTCCTTCAAGGAAACTCTAATGCCGGTTTTGGACTCCTTCAAGTCGTCTTACGAAATGATGTGTAAACCATTTCCGAAAGATAACGACAAACGGGCTCCAGTTGTAATTAAAAACGGACAATTAAGTGAGAATGAAACTGTAAGAACGTCACTATTACCAGGACTTTTAAAAACTGTACATTATAAAAAAGGATCAAATTTACCGATTCGCCTTTTCGAGGTACTTAAAAAAAATTTCTATCTATTTCTATCAAATAGTAACTATAAAGATTAATAAATATTGTTATAAATGTATAGGTGGGTGAAGTGGTTTGGAGGAGTGAAGACTCGGACGTAGGGGCCAAGAATAACACAAACTGTGGTTGCGTGTATGCAAATACAAGTTCGGGACTTGAGGTATAAACTGTTGATTTAAAAAATTTTTAGGAGGTACAAGGAGTTTCTGAGCTTCTGTTAAACAATTTGGGATTTATTAGCGAGTACCAAGTCTGGGAATACAACGAGTTCGATAAACCAATCCCGGAATCCTGGAAACAAAGATACAAACTCGAGGAAATCGAAGGTAATTTTTTAAAATTTCAGAAGTTATCAGACCCCTCTTTTCTACCCGGGCGATGTGTATCATTTGTCACTACTTCAGAGCCAAGACAGACCTTTGGAACCATGGGAATAATCCATCCAAACGTGTTGAAAAACTTCCACATACCTTTTCCAGGTAATATTTCACCCTATAAATATCTATTTTTGACCATATAACCTTCTAAATTGCTTCATTCGGCTTAGTTTCGCTCTTTGAGCTGGATTTGACCATGATTCAAAAAATTATAAGTTCTAAATGACGACGCGTTACCACACATTAACATCCCTTGATTTCACTGAAGATTTATTTTTATATTTTAGTTACTATTCATAAATTATAAATAATGAATTTTATCGGAGTTCTAGAATCTAAAATTTGTACATTAATTTGTGAAAAAATACCAATTTAGTGGTATTTACAGAATATTACCCACAGTTCAAATGCCCAGCCAATTTATCGCCAATAATGACAACTAAAGTCTACACAGTCAACATCTGCAACAAAACAAGCTTCACCCTGTATAGAAATGGACACAAACTCAGGCACGGAACATGGATAACATGGCTTCCAGAGAAAATCGTTCCCTCTTCAAGTGTATCAATTTCCTTCTCAAATAGCAGATCAGGCCACTCTTGCAGGTCATATTTACAATACGGAGTTGTTTTGGAATCCACGTTGCAAGTACTCGATATTAAATTTGTAAAATCATCCGAAAACGATGACTTCTCTTGTACATTTAAACTACTAGCAAACCAAAATGAAGTTTTAAACGATAATTTTAAAAAATCAAGCGATTCACCCCTAAATTTATGTAAAATACAAACCCAGGTCATAGACCCGAATAAATCTAGCTTTATAGAGAGCTCTGAAACAATATACATTGTAAATATAGAGGAGACTACTGATGGATCCACGTATATAGGTTTCCTGAGAAACAAACACAACTCTCTTGTTTCAAAAATAAAACAAGATTATGAAGATTGGAACGAGACTTTTTTTACTGGACCTTATCTAGTAAATTTATACCGACGTCTTTCTCTGGACTTCTGTTGGGATTTCAGCAGCTCAGATTGGCGTACTCAGCTAAGAAAATCTAACCTTTCAGTTTATATAAGGATAGTAAATCTGACTAGTAAGGAGATGAAGCTGGGTTCCAACGCCCTTGAGATGTTCAAAAATTGCGTATTAGATGAAGGAGTGTGGGTGGAATACCCTAATGAAGATATACCCTCACTATCTGGAACGGAGTTTGGATGTAAGAGTAACGGGTTTCTAGGTGGAACATCAGGAAGATGCGTATATTCTATACTTGGTGAGTCGGGCTGCTTTACTTTCTCCTGGGATAGGCCATCAATAGGAGCCTTTGTAGCAAATTGTAAACATTCTTTAAATAAATATTCAGTAATGGTTCACACTGAATCTTCAAACCACTCGTCTGTAATATTCCACATAATTGACATGTTCACAATACCTCTCAAAATATTAACAGCAAAGGCTGTGTCCCCGAAGTTTACAACTAGATACCAAGATAATAAATTATCACCAAAATACATTAAAAGTTTAAGTACTGATGATGATAGTAACTCAAGCTTCGATAACACTTTAGATGAACTGGTAATAACACCGTTTCTGGTCAAACATCAATTTTCAAATTACACCAATGACTCTGATGATACAGACGTTAAGGATAAGGATTTCACAGAGCTATTAATAAAGAGCCCAAAACACTTTTTTAGCAGTGTTAATTCAAAAAACATTAACTCTCCAATTAACAAAGTTAGCTCTGATTCAAGTATATATATTGAGTGGATGATAGGGAATGAAATCTTTTGTAAACTGTTCAAGTTTGATGAGAAAATACACCTAAATTCCTCAGTAATATCTGCTATTCCAGATAATAAACACCTGGTTTTCAATTCCTTTCTTTTGAGACTTGATTTGTCTCAAATATTCCCAAAACAAAATCACATAGATAAGTCCAACAACTATGTATATGATACCACTAATGTTCCAAACAGACCATATCTAAAAACCTTGAAACAGAATGAATTCCTCGACTATGTTGTAATGATCTTTCACTGTGTTTGTGACGCATTTCAACCCTATATCAACAAGTGTATGACCAAGAAATTCGGACCAAACTGGCTTAAGATTTGCAAACTGCCTACTTGTCATGTCTGGAAGAATCACGACGTGTTCAGGATAGATTTGGAAGGGATTATTTACATCGTCACAGCCTACTGGATGGATATCTTCGAACAGGTTCTTACTGAAACTACACACCTTAACACAATACAGGTACTTATTTAACAATACTCTTTATATTATTATGATAAATCTAATAAGATTTGGCAGACAGCTGCAATATACTGGGCAAATCAGGAGTTACATAGATTTGATTCCAACTATGGTAAGCGTCATAAAATTTAAGATTTTTAGTTTGGGATCTCTTGGAGGCATCAAAGGCAATACTTCAGGTAAAATCACAAAATTTAATTATTTCCAGAAACTTAAATCCGACAGTTCACTAAAACACATTGATTTCATTTCCAACAAACTTATACAGTCATAATTTTACTTTTAATATTGTAACATATATTTATTACATGTCTACGAATGTTGCAATTTCTTTATTTCTGCAAAGATTATTGCACGAAAAGGTAAAAAATCTACAAAAGTTAGTTTTATGACACATTGTTCAGTACATGGAGGATTCTAATGTAGATTCACTAATTCAATCGATAATTAGAGGAACGGGACTATCTTTTAACTCAAAATCATCCTTCATTGAGAACATTAACAATCTCTTGTCAGATATAGGATTTATGCTTGTGGTTTGTGTGTATTCTATTATAATTATTTCACAGAGGGTTAATGTTGCAGGAAAAAAATACTATTCTCTTAAAGATCTAGAATCTTCCAATTTGCCATTAGATATACCCTCTACACTTGAAAATTCTGAGAATCCTACCCAAGATGATCCTATGGATGTTGACTTTGTGACACCTGTCAGAAAACTGGGCGTAGATTTTGACATAAATACAGATTCATCTCAAAATATTACTTCTTCGGTTTACAGATATCCATCATTATTAAAAATAAGCCAATCAAAATTTACACACTCTGAGCTGATGATCTTCATAGGTAACTTGATTTTTCTTACAAAATTTCAGATTCTGTAAACTCAATAATTTCCACTGGTACGATAAATATTATGTAAAATATATAAAGGTAAACCCTTACCAATTAAGAGGCACCCCTCTCAAGATTCCTGGTCAAGCATATGCTCCAAAAGACTCGTAATTGAGGAAACGGCACAATTGAACTTGAGTAAATTAATTATAAATAAATATATTAAATAGTTAAACGTTTCGAAAGGAGAAAATGGCTCGAATATTACGAAGACGAAACTAGTATCGCACCAGGAGTTCGATTCTACTTTGTAACTTAATAATTATTAATTCCACCAAAATTTAGGATCTCTCAAGTTTTTTTGATCTAACAAACACAAATAAATGCGAATCTTGCTCCTCGATTATAATATTCAACGTACTCCATGTTTTAATCTCACTGTAATTTCAGGAATTTTTCTGCCAGGAATGTAGAAATACATTTCACGAGCAATGTGCTTCTATGAACAGTTCAGGTCTTATTACGGACCAAACTAAGTGTTTTTCTTGTTCTTTAACATAAATTTAGGTATATACTGTACCTATCATTTTACATAGCTTTAACTAGCATATTTAGAAACTAAACCGAACCAATTAACTATTATTTTTTTTTAAAAGCAACAATACTATTTTGAATGTCGATACTTCTTGTTATAACTGAAAATGAATGTTATAGGGAAATTCTATATTTCTTTTACAACAGGTTATTTTAATATGAAAAAATTATAGCTAATAATGCAAATTTCAAAAATACTCGATATGAGTTTAATGTGTAAAAATTGAGACATTTTAATACTAGTACATTGTAGTACCTTACTAACCATTTTCTTCGATTTCACTTTGTACTATAGTAAATCTAATATAACTTTGTTTTAGATAGCATTATATTTATTACTTACGATTCTATTGCTCTATAATCAAATGTACATATGTTTCACTGCCTTTTCTCGTGATTCCAAATTCCTTAACTCCATTATTTCAAAATTCTTATCCAAGGGAATATGTTATTGCTATTAAACCAAAATTAAAAAATAACATATTTATCAATTTGTTTGTTGATATTTACAAATGGAAAACGTCCAAAACGACGTTACGTACTTCACAGAACACGATGAAGCTAAACGTATAGTAGAAGAAATATCTTCCCTGTCAATTGGACTCCTTTTTGATGAAAGTAAAACAGACTCCGCATCAAATGAAAGCAAGGATGACATTCTGGAGAAATTGGTCTCAAATATTAATAAAATCAGCGAAATTGTATCCAAGTATCTGGATATCGAAGTGCTGTTGTATCAGTACATAGAAACATTGATTGGAGATATATTCGAAATTCTAAAAAGATTCGTAATCTTACCTAACGCACTCAAGTTCGATATTATAAGAAGAATAGAATCTAAGAAATCTATTTCCTTGATAGTCCTGGAAAAGCTATGCTTCTACCTGTACATAATTTCCAAGTGCGTAGGAGTTAGGCGGCTTATAAACTACGCACCAAATGATGTATCTCTGTTTGAAAAGATAACAGAAACCATTGAAATCATACAAAATACAAATTCCGAAACAACCGAAAAGGAAATACAAAAACACGAGGATCACCTCTGGTGCTTGGAATTCATATTCCTATCCTGGGAATCTTTGATGGTTTACACACCGTTCGATTTAAATACGATATGGAAACACCCTTTCGATGAGAAAATCACATTTCAAACAAGAATTCTAACCTGCTCAATGTATTACCTGAACAAGCCGACAAAGGCAAGAGACGGTGCAGCCATGGTAATATCAAATTTATTTTCGAGAAAAGACGTCTTGAATTCTCAAGATTTCCAATATTTCCTCAAGTTTTGCCAAGATATTCTTACTAATCCGCTGTATAATGTAGATTTTCCAGAATGCACCAATGACTATTTAACAGTGACAAGGTCATCAAACAATGTAAACAATCACCTATCAATTGGAGTCTTAATGGTACTCAAACAGATTATAAAGAGAGTACAAACTTCTGACCTGGCACCTTATTTGGACATTATTGAGTTTTGTTTGTTAAATTGCGATGAAGTTATCATTAACTCGGCAACTAAGAAACTTAGGTCGTCCTGTTTAGGTCGTCTAGCATTGCACATGTTGCCGCCTCAAGAAGATTCTCAAAAATATCGTAGGAAATTTAGAACCATCTTCACTAAACAAAAGCCCGAAGAAGAGGCTGAGAACACAGATTCGAACACGGTTGTGAATGGCAGAATGGCAAATGCATTTGATACAGCTCGAGTGGAGGTTATGCTTTCAAAAATTCTAGAAAGTCTGATTGACAATGACATTAGAGTTAGATGGGCATGCGCAAAGTCGTTGGGTAGAATATCATCAAGGTTAACCATACAAATGAATGAGGAAATACTTGACCATATCATTGAACTGATTAGCTCACAATTTACCCGAACTGTTAACGGAACACCAACTGATGTTTTGGACATAAATGGGAATTTGATTAGTTGCTTAACATCACCTAAAGTCATTGTGCAACCATTAAGCGCTGAATGCGAGTGTGTGGTCCACGGAGGTTGTTTAGCAATTGCAGAAATTCTGAGAAAAGGCCTGATTCACCCACATATGCTAAACAAGGTTCTGGATACCACAATATTAACACTTTCATTCGAGGTCTGGAGAGGGAAAGGATCGGCAGGAACGGCAGTTAGGGACGCCTCTTGCTTCATTTGTTGGGCAATAGCCAGAACTTTCACGAAAGAAATGCTCAGCATCAACCACATCTCTAGGATTAGCATGGAATTAGTCAACGTAAGTCTATTCGACTCCAGCGTGAATTGCAGAAGAGCAGCCTGTTCGGCATTGCAGGAGCTTGTAGGAAGGTTAGGAACTGTTTCAAAAGGTCTGGAACTCATACAGATGTGTAACTACTTCACGGTTTCTAATCGCAAGAAAGCGTTCGTAGAAGTATCAGAACAAGTGGCAAGACTTGGTTACTACTCAAACTCAATGTTACAAAATCTTATCAGAACAAAGTTATTTCACCCAGACATGGCAACGAGAGAGCTCTCATCACTAGCCATATGTAAAATAGTATCAGCAACTCCACATTTATCACTTTCATATATTAATAATTATCACACGCGAAATGAGAACAACAAAGTCAATAACATTAATGACAAGCAAAGTATTGAGTTCACAGTCACGTCGTTAATTGACTACCTATTGGACAATTTATACACTTCATCGACCTCTACAACGCAGGGTGCGCTGAGAGCCTTGGCAAGGCTATTGTACTTAGTGATTGAGACCAACATACCCGTGAATTTAATATTGTTCAAGGTTTTGGATGTGCCCGTAACCTTTGAAAAGAAAAGGCTTTTCCGCAACAAAAACTCAAACATAATAAGACAAGCTATTTGTAAACTCATAACAGTTAATTGTAAACTAACACTACACACGAATACTTTAGCAACGTACAACTACACAGATAATGTGGATAAGTTTAAAAAAATCATAGACTACTACATTGTTATTTTGAAGGACAGCTTAAGGAATTTTGCACTAGAGGTTCAGTTGTCTGCAGTGGAGGCATTTGAGCAGCTTTTTATGATAATAAGAGATGTAGACGTGTTGGAAAACCTTTTGAAATTTTTTATAGATTCCATATCATCAAGGATTGACCACATTGCCGCAAGGAGAGGCTACGCTCTCGTTTTCTCTTCGATACCACTCAAAGTCTTTACTGATATTGATGAGGCCAAGAAAATTCATAATCTTAAAAATGATAATCATTTAAATCATTCCAACCACATAACTGATGTCAATGAATCGAATACTGTGTATGAGGTGTTAGCTCTGCTCTGCAATGAGATAAGGACCAACCTAAAGTACCAAGAAGTTAAGGATTCCAAGACCAGACAGTTTGCATTGTTGTCAATTCTATCAATTCTGAACAGACTTAAAAACAGTGTGCTGGAAAAGAAGATTTTGGAACAGATTACTGAAACCCTAGTTTTGTGTTGTAACGACTACGAAGTAGACTCAAGAGGAGATGTTGGTTCATGGGTCAGGGAACTCTCATCTGAAGTTATTAGCTACGTGCTTAATGCTTACCTCTTTAAAAACAATCACTATAAGGGAAATTCGCACAATATTTTCAAGAATATGGATAAGCAAATGGCAACTAGCCTCACAGGTGGATTGGTAGGACTAGCTCTGGAAAACTTGGAGCACGTGAGGTCGAGGAGTACATTTCTCATGTGTCACCTCTTCACAAATAAACTCTCTAAATTAAATTTCAAGTGGATATGGAACAGAATATTCTACAACATACCCTATGAACAGATCATATCCTCAAATGAAGATTATTGCGCTAGAACAAGATATGCATCTACTACAAATTCAACCACTACACCTGAAACTAAAATGGATGATGAAACAGAAGATGCTAGCAGAGTAACTGATGATGATAGAGTTGTTGACTATGAAATTGAAAAATACATTGACAGGAATTATGAAATTGATATGTATATAAATATAGATAACAGACTCTTGGACGGATTCAATATGCTTTTTGACGTTTCTAGAAGTTTAATACAAGTCATTTCAACTAATTATGAAACTAAATCAGAAAGTAATAACGAATACGAATTTGACCATCAAAAATCTGTATTAAAACAACAAAAGTATTCTACAGAAAATGATGGATTGATTCCCGTTAATGATTGTGAAAACCTTCTTGAGTATTCACTTACCAACTCGGAAAAGTTAAACGTCGTTTTGAGAATACCAGGCTGGTCAGCTGCACCTCTAACATTCAGGACTTTCCTCTGGGTTCTTCTGATACCCTCTTACACCAGAGTGGCCTTCAAGTCCATTGTTAAGATAATTGGTGAAAATAACAGGATCGAAGTGAACATCCACTCCAACAATAGTGTACTTGTTCTGGAGGACGTTTTGATAGAGTTCATTTCACAGAACAAAGACACATTTATATGCTGGGATAAGGGGGTAAAATGCTTTGAGATGGTCCTGAGAGATTGCTCAATAGAAATATACAAAGAGGCGATAGAGGCAAATGACTCTAAAACATCTCAGAAGCTTGTAAACTCCCTGAAGATTCTGTTCAGCCATAGGCTTCTTGAGGTTCAGGAGTGGTATGACCTGATTGAAATGATGGTAAATGAGTCAAAAAGAACCACAAACTATGCTTATCTCAAGAGTATCATCAGATGTCTAGAAGTTTTACTTATGTACGAGTCCGAGTCTTTCACAAAGGATATCCTCAAGACTCTACTCCAACTCCTGCTCCACCAGTATCCCACAATTCGTTCCTACGTGGCTTCTCACCTAAGTCTTGCCCTTAGCAGCAGGGATGATGTTTTTGCCGAGGAGGCCATGGAAATCTTGGAATCCTGCTCCTTTCATATGGAAGATGAAGATACTATTTTAAATTCAATTAATAAGCTGAGTACACTACTAAAGGTTTAATTTGTTGTAAATTGTACAATGTATATAAAAAACATTAAATTGTTACAGTTTATATTCAATTTCATGGTCGTGATCCTCTTCCTCACAAAAAGAGTATTTATAATCTCCAACCGCATCGGAATCGTCGTTAAAAAGATTCTCCATTTCAACTTTCTCGACCGGAGGGTGTTCGGTTTCTTCATGTTTATAATTATCTTCCTTTAATTCCATACTTTTTAACTTGGTGCTCAGCTTCTGCTTAGGGCTCGAGTGGTTCTCAAGAGTACTGTTCAAAGTTTCAAAGTTGTTGGTGAACATTAGTTCGTCAGGTATTAGTGAAGGATCAGTATATTCCATAATAGATCTCAGTTCAGAGTCCAAATCTCGTTCTTCATCGATAATTGTTGAGTGACGACCCAGATGATCATATTTCCTAAAGAGTGGTTTTGGGATTACTCCTCCCTTGTAGAATGATTTGTTCCTCCAACATTCTGTGAGAAGCTTATGAAGACTAATGAGTTCAAATTCAGTAGAGTCTAAGGGTTTTGGAGGATTAATTACAACATTATCGTCCAGTATCATTAATTTATGTTAAAATGAAAATGCAAAAATTTATTAATTTTATAAATAAAAACAGAAGATTTAAATAGCTTGTTTAAATAATTAATTGTTGAGTTCTTATCCCACAAGATTCTCAACAACCAACACATCCTAAATATTTTTATGTTTTAATTTATGGGTCCAATTAAAAATAATTAATCAATAACATTTATAGAATTTACAATGACAATTAATAAATATATTTATGATTAATGTGCAGTCATTTATCAAAAATTATAGAATCTCTGTTTTATTCATCAAAATTGAACAGTAAAATTACTTTTTGTTGGAAAAACAGTTTATATTCGAACTATATAAATTTAGAACAGATTAGATTCTACAGTAAATCCACAGATAATAACACACAAATTGTCTCAGATACTGAACTAGACGATTTTTGCAGCCTTTTGAATCAAGATAAACAGAATTGGTGGTCACTTTATGTAAGAGGAGAAGTGCCAGATTATGAACCGAGAAGGAATATGTTCCATAAATTGACATCAGAAGGAATCGATGTAGAATCTATGGAACCGTATGAAATAGAAGATTTCACACGTTGGCTATTAATGAGACAGAATCACGGAGAAAAATACCCAAAGTTCCCATATGATGTTACATTAGAACATAAAATTGAAGAATTGAGGAAGAAAATCCCGTTAAAAACAAGAAAATGATCAGGAAAATTTACACATCGTTTTATAAATTTAATTTAAAAGGTTTAAAATCGACAAGGAAGTTTGCAACAGAATCGAATGTAGTTAAACATGAGGAATTTTTAAAAAACTTTGATACAGGTTTACAAAAGGAAGATTCAGGAGAAGGATCAAACGTTGTCATAGAGTCTTATAATGACAACTATAAAGGTTCGAAGGAGAGATTCCATAGTTTTCCACTGGCCGAAAATGATATGTACTCTAATAAGCCAGTATGGATGCAACTAAACGAAATTGAGAATGCATACAAGTTAAAATTCAAATATAAGTCAAGAGTCGAAGCACAAAAGAAAATTTCAAAGGTAATTTTTGTTTATATGAAAATCATTTAGGCAAATAAAAGTATTGAGACTTTAGGAGAGCTGGAATCAAATCCATCTCGTCTGGTAGAAATAGATAGTTTTAGGACAATCAATTCAGAAGTAAAGGAAGAAACCAAAACAACAGAGGTTTCTAAAAGTTTGGAAACACCATTTTCAACAATTAGTGATGGGACCCATTTGATTAATGATATTGATTTGGGAGGAGATGCATATTATGAAAAGGTTGACCTAAACAATAATCCTGGTTCTATCAGAGCACCAGATTCAATTAAACCTCAGAACATTTTAAAGGAAGAGAAGTCCCTCCTCACTGAAATCTTTGGAGATGGTGACGACAATTACATAGATGCGACGAAACCAAGTGCAATAATAGAATCTACGACGAACCTTGAGGCTGAAACATGGCTAAACATGGACCCTAACCATATTTTGATACAACAAGACCTGCTCAAATCGAAGAACACGACCCAAGTCCTATCGAGTATAGGAGATAAACTTAAACAGATGAATGCAGTTAATGTCTCAACTGCAATTCATCGCCTAGCAAAGTACACGAACCCATACAATAGATACATGGTGGTCAACCATGAATCTTTCGGGAAATTAATAGCATTGGTTGAAGATCACATTCTAAAATTTGATCCCCAAGGATTGACTAATATTTTTTGGTCAATGATCAAGCTGAAGATAACACCCAAGTGGCTGGACTGTCTGTTGGAACAAATTAACATAAATGCGAATAGTTTAAATTTGAGTGAGTTATCAAACTGCCTTTTTTGTCTATCTAAACTAACTAAAGCAAATGATTCAAGTCTGGAGCTTAGGTTTAAAATACTTAGCCTAGTGCAGGATAAAATAAAACAGTTCAAGAGACCACTGGACCTCACATGTGTATCTACAGCACTAGCACGCTTAAATGTTAGGAACCCAGTGATCTTCGGACACATTAGTAGTCAAGTGATCTCGAGCTTGGAAGAGTTCAAAATACAGGAGATTTGTGGAATAGCATGGTCTTACGCCTCACTTGGCTTCACAGATCACCTGCTATTCAGGAAAATCAGGGAATTCATAGAGTCAAAAGCAGACCCAAATAACATTGGGAACATAGTTCACTTGGCCTGGGCATTATCGAAAATAAAGGAAGCGGACCCTGATTTTTTTCTGTACACCGTTTCACCACTAGTTAGAAGTCACCTCTCAAGTTTAAATTGCAGACAAATGACAACGATATCATGGGCATACGTAAACGCTGGAGTTGAAGACCAGGATTTGTTCAACGACATAGCTTCAACTCTAATTCACCACGTGGACGAAATGACGACCCACGACGTGGCCTCTTCAGTAGTAGCGTTTTCTCACATCGAAGTCGACAAGTTGCTTTTGAAAAAAATAAAATCGAGAGCTGCCTTAATGTTAAACGAGTTCACACCACTACAGCTTTCTAAGATTGTTGCTGGGTTTGCAGGTTTAGCTGATCAGCACTTTTATAACCAAGTGGCAAAGGTAGTCGACTCTAAACTCCACCTAATGTCGCCCGAAAACATAGTTGAAATACTATTAGGATTCACGAATGCAAATGTTCTTCCAATACAACTCTTTACAAAACTACTAAACACAGTGTCGAAGAGTTGCAAGAAAATGTACGCTGAGGATTCCCTGCTTCTCTTGGACCTCCTGCGCACACTCCAAGGCTCTAATATTAGTCACCAGCTGTCTAAATCCTTCAGCAATTTGGCTCAAAACCTAATAGAACAAATTGACCAGAGAGTTTCAAGGTGGAAATGCTTTGACGTAACTCAGATAACTACGCTTTTCAACTGTTTGAAGTTGGGGGATGGAACTGTGGACGTCATGGGGACCATAGTTAAGCAGCTTGCTTCTTGCCTTAATAGAGTTTACAAGTCCGTTTTACCCCTAGAAAGAAAAAGAGAAATATTCTTAAACTTCCTATTATCAACCAACAACCTTCCGACCAACTCACTGAATGTTCTGAAGACCAACTTTGCCAAAGATCCAGAGCTTATTAAGTCTTTCAACAACATGATGACTCTGGCCAAAGTTAACCCAGATGATTTGACTTATATTGAGGTGGCTGTAAAAATGCTCCACTCGTGTACTGTCATAGGGTTCTCAGATCATCTCACTAACTCTTTGTTTGATGAAGTTATGGAATTCGAGCTTGAGTCTCCAATTGAGGATGTTGAGTTGGGTTCCAAATTAATTTGGAGTCTAGTGGAGTCAAATTTACACGTGAAGTGGGCACTCGAGAAAATTAAATATTTTTCAACAAACTACGTTTTCGAACCAAATCTCAAGGATCTAGATTCTCTTGTTAGATTAATGTGGTCCTGCGCCGCTGTTTCAGAGGACTCTCTTCTGCTGGACTTAACAAGACACTTGAGTATATATGAAAACCTCTTTCCTTCAGAAGTTTTCCTTTCTCAACAAACTGCTCTACATATCCTCAAATGCATGAATAATCCCAATGTTATATTTAGTGATGTTGAGTTGTTGGAGTCAGGCCAACCTCAATTGGATAAGGACAACCAGGATTTGGGAAATTCGTTTGGAGAACTTGAAAAGAAAAGCATGGACATATTAAAGGAGTGGCTTGAGTACAAGAGGGAAGACCTTTACGTAAAGTCAAAAAAGAACAAAAAGTTGAGGACGCCGGAAATGGACCACGACTCTTTCATTTCAGAATGTCTAATTAGGGTAATTTTAGCTAAATATAATATTGTTCAGATGAAAATTCCACACAAAACTCTCCATGTTGTTGAGAACATATACAGAGTGAGCATTTCATTCCCTGTGGAGAATCAACTGCTTGATGTTGTTGGATTCATGGTATTATATCATTTCCCACAAATTTAATTTTTAGGATGTTTTGGTTCCTAGGGGACAGATTAGATCTTCTACTCTGCTCAGACAGAGGCAGTTACAGATACTTGGATATGGTATACACCCTCTCAGACTTTCATCTCTTTATGAGTCTAATGGCGAAAAGGCAAAAAATCTTATCGCAGAGACTATTTCAAGCTTTAACACCTTGGCCAAGGACCATATTTCCTTTACTAAAATGGCCCCTTCGGCCTAATTTACCCATTTAATTTTGAATCTAAATTATTCCAAGTTTAATCCATACGTACTAAACGAGTAATCTATATATTCACTCAGATCAATGAGTATATTAATTTATTTAAAGCATTTTAAAAGTTTATTATTTGTGTATATATGGAGTTAAGATTCTTTTATTTTATCTTGTTTTATGTGGAATTTTTGTGTAAAATCATCTCTTGGCGGGTTCAAGGCCGTTTCTAACGGTCGGATCATTAAGCAACAGGGACATTTGGGACAGAATTGCTACTGCAGCAACTTCGGTTCTAAGTATCCGGTCAGTTAGTTTAAACTGAACGAATCCTAGCTTCTTATAATATGCCAATTCGTGATCCAGCCATCCTCCCTCGGGACCTATTGCAACGAGGATTGGACCTTTAACATGAGTGTTTAAATTGAGAGATCCAAGTGTTTGTTCCGAATCGGGATGGGCAATTAACTTCATAGCATAATCTTTTTGTTTACAGGCTCTTTCATAGTCTCCCAGGCTTATGAACATGGTCACTTCAGGCATGAGTGTACACACACCTTGCTGGAGTCCCAGGATAAGTGACTTATTTATGCTTTCTTTCGAAAGCTTGTGTGATGCCAAGTATGATTTTTCCACTCTAGACGAGCAGATTAGATCTATATTACCAACGCCAATGCTTGCTGAGTACTACGGGATTCATATATTTGTTTGGGGTACCTGGAGTAGCTTATCGAGTGATTTAGGTCTCGGGATTCCAACTACCAAATCAACTACTGGCTTTTCTATCACAGGTGGATATCTAATAAAAAAATAAATGATTTTAAGCTTACAGTTTAAAGTTTTCTGACAATTTCAGCTTAATTGACCACTTGGTGATACTTTCGACAACTCCGTAGTCTAGAGTTGAGTTTAATATTCCTACTCTTAATAATTTACCAACATGTACCTTTAAAACATTAAGTAGATGGTTAATTGTGTTTTTATCAATGATATCTACCGTTAATGTGGACTCGGAATCCACGATATCTGAATACCTAAACAGAATCAAGTTCATTTTAAGATAAATACTTTATACAACACTAATAAAAAAATTAAATTAAACATGGTTGGGATTATTATACAGAATCCGCTCTCTTTCTTCCTTACACTCCCTAGCAAGTCGTATTAAATATTGAACCCGATTCTGTGTAAATTAAATTTATGTATATATAATTTTGGTTACCTTTAATTCTGAAAAATAGGATTCATCGACTTTTAAATAATGTTTCCAATCTTGTAAAAATAGGCAGCCGCCGAAACGGTCTGAAATTGAAATTTTAACATTCTTACTAAAGTACCTTTAATATGTTTTTTATCAAAACTCCACCAAAACGTTTTGCAAACATCTTGAGACAGTTTAGAATCCCTTGAAACCTGTATTTATTAGGTTAATTTACGTTAATTTTCCATACCTTAACCCAATCAATTATGACAGGGACGTCTTTGGGTGTATTTGTTATCTAAAGATAAATTGTTTATTTAAGATTATAAAACCTGTTCCAAAACGCTAATTATTATGAGAAACATTTGATTTTCTGTGAGATACAACATTTGTTGCTTGGAATTCTCGTTTTTCTGTACACAATCTATATATATTATTTCATTACCTTCAATGTGTAATTACATTCAGTTGAACTTTCATTTGTATTTTCGTTATATTTGATTTTTACATTTGTGCAGTATGGTTTAGTATAATTGGGAATTATCAAATTGACCCATGGGTATAAAAACTGATGGTCATAGTTAGTAACCAGTAAGTTATCATGTTTTTGATCTATATATTTGTTATCGTTATCATAATAGCAATCGACTTTATCTTCCAAAAGTCTTTTAAAATTGTTTATATTGTTAAGTTCCAATTGCTTGTGCGATTCGCTGTTTATACTTGACAGATTAGCTATATTGTTTAGTGCTTCTTGATCGAATTGTTTTATGGTATTATTAATGCTCACTGTTGTCTGAGTCACATTGGACATTTTTATTAGTGTATTTAAAGCGATTTTTATCGTATTAAAATGAATTAAAAGAAGAACCTTATTATGTTCTTCGGAATGATATTAATTATTTGAGGGGCAATGGATAATATCTGGAATTTCAATTTATTATTTCCCCTTGATATAATAAATACTCTTATTATTATTAAACCTTTTTTCAGATTTATCGGTCTTCCACCACTGTAATTAACATTGTTCCGAAGTTTTATTATCTTTATACCCCTAATATTAACAAATTATTTATTTTAAAATATTTCTTTATTATTTTAAAATTAGTATAGATAATCATAAATGTGTGTTTACATGGAATACACCTATTCACTCCAACAAAAACCCTATTTATACAAATTCTCATTCAATCATTCTTATCACTTTAATATTTAATTATAGAATATAAAAATGTTTTATATACCCATATAGCATGATTAAAAATGACAAATCAAAGGAAAAAAACTAATCGCAAATATCAATTTGATCCTCTTTCCTATTCATCATTATATTTTTTCGTTTCAGACAGCGTTAGAGCACATATAAAGAAAGAACGGGACAAGCAATTCAAAGAAACTGAGTGGAAACGTTCAGCAAGGCGTGAGCTCTTCAATTTATTATCGGAAATACAAAAAAATTTTATACCACCCCAAACTTCCAATGAAAATGACCTCAGAGCTTTATCTCTAAACAAACAAATAGCTATAAAAACTGAAATAAAATCTACACTAGAATCTCTCCAATCCCTGATCGATTTTGGTGTTTATAAATTATCTAAGAAGGATGAACTATATAAAGAGAATGTAAACTCGATTTTAAAGGAGGAAACAGAAGATAGAAAAAGGTTAGAGGAGCTCAGGAAAGTGCGAAAAGCAAAATTTTTGGAAAGAATTTCTAAGGAGTCAAAACTCGTTTTAGAATCCAGAGAAAACCAGAGATTGGAAGCTGAACTTGAAAGGAAAAGGTTAAACGATGAGGAATCTAAGGAAGAATCACGTTTTTACTTCCCTAGTGATAGGAAATTAGTTGATTGTGGATTAATTCCTCCAACATCTAGGTTCACAACAACTTAACTGTGTAATTATTTTTTACTTTTCTCATGTTTCTTTATACTAAGAATTTAAAAATTTTTATTCATTGTTTTTATAATATATATTATGTAACAAAATATTCTACACATTTCATGAATCTGTTGCGTGATGTTTGTATCCTACGCCCCATTTGTCGTTGATGTGTTTATTTAAAATTAAGTTATCCTGCTCAGTATTATCATTTTATCTTCATAAAAATTGATATTAAAATGGCCAAAGGTAGACCGAAAAACAGGAACTCATCTTCTAGACCAACTGAGGAGGATGTAGTCGATGATCCTTCCTCTGAGGGAGAAAGCGATTTGGAAAACGGAGATGTCGACGACTCAAGAGCCGATAACTTACATGGAACAGGGAAGACCAAAGTTGGAAAAAATGAAAGGAAGGCAAGAAAAGCCATGAGCAAACTTGGATTAAAGCAGTATGACGGGGTATCCAAGATCTACATAAGGAAATCTAAACAGATCTTTTTCGTGATTAACAAGCCTGATGTATTTAAGCTACCCAACTCAGATATATACGTTATTTTTGGAGAAGCTAAGCTCGAGGATGTGGGAGCCAATTCCCAATCTGAAGCAGCACAACGTTTAAGTCAATTATCCCTTTCGACACTAAATAAGGACGAACCTGGACTAACACTTCCTTCTACTTTTGAAACTGAGGAAGTTCAGGAATCAGACTTTGTCCCCTCATCTTCAGATGTTGAGCTGGTTGTTCAACAGGCTGGATGCAGCAGGGAAAAGGCTGTTCAATCTCTCGTAAAGCACAGAGGTAACATTGTGGAAAGCATAATGGAGCTCACAACCATGTAGTAGAAACTTAATTTATTAAAATATTTATTTTATTTTTATGTGCTAGACAGTTAATATACATCAGTTCCAAAGAGATGACAACATATTCCTCACTCCTGAGGCGTAATTTATTAGACTATTCTTACCTTTAAATCTGGATCCAGTTTCTAGTTCTGGGGGCTGGTAGTATATGAATGCGAGGTCAAAGAGCAATGGCCTACAGTAAACGAGGTCCCTTTCAATACCGAAAATGTCCAAAATGTTATCTTCATTTTCAGCGTCCTTAGGTAGATTTTTCCTGGCGAAAAGCACCAGTAACCTTTGGTAAAATTTCTTACAAACGAGGTTACAAATACTCTAAAAAATGTTTAAAAGTTAAAAAGAACCTGGAGGGTTTTAAAACTGAACAAACACCTCCACAGGAGTCGATTCTTCTGTTTTTCGGGAAGACTAATATCCATTAGTGACCTAGAGTTTGCCCAGTTAATGAGCGACATTCCTTCGTTGAATTCCTCCTTCCTAAAGCAGTGAATGCTCAGGAGGAGCGCGTTTACAGTCCTCACAATCTCTTTTGGTACCAGAAACACTGTGCCAAAGTTAGGGTCATCAACAAGATTTGTTAACTGCTGCTTCAACATATTTGCATATCTGATTCCTTCGCTAGAATCGGGCACTGGAGTTCGGTTCTCTAAACATGAATATGGTATAATAAACTCACCATTGTAACATAAACCGTACAGACAGAAGATTTCAAGTATAACATGCTTCTCCACTTGGAGGAGTGACTTCATTGCGTGCAACGTATCTATCGAATCATAAATGGTTAAAACTAACCTTCAAGTTTACGGAGCTGATCTTGTCCGTCGGTATTAAACTAAACCAAATGTGACACCGAAATCTTACCATCAATTCAGAGCAAACGTCATCTACACATTCGTTGAACAGAACTGTAACCTCTTCATAGTTGTTAAGCAGTTGTTCTTTTGTTAATTTCGAGGAAATATGTTCTCTTAAGACATTTGGGATATCTGTTGAGTCGCAAAGTGATGTAAGGATTGTGTCCGTTATGGAGAGTTTATCGATTGAATTCAAAGCGTAGAGAATTTTTTGGGGCAATAACTGGGACTGTAATGGAACCGCCACTCCTTTACAATGTACGACAAAGTGATTTTCTTCTGGAGTTTTAACTTGTATTAGCTCTGCGTTGGCATCTTCTGTCTGATGGCTCAGGGTTGGGGTTGACACTACTTTACCCATGACCTTCATGTGGAATGTGCACATCTTAATGATTGCATTTAACTGGGTCAGTTGTGAGTTATACCACTCACATTGAGGCAACCCAGCTGTTGTTCTTATCTTTTGTTCAATTACTGATGAGTATGTCGTCAAACATGAATACCCCTCCTCGTACCTTCCTTGTTCGTACCTCAAAACGCCCTCAAAAAAATTATGATACAACTAAATTACTTTAATTAAACCACTTATTTACCTTAGATGCACTAATAGTGCTGTTATCTGCGAATTTTTTACTATAGTCTTCAAGAAGCACTGAGAGACGGTATGCTTTTCCGAATTTACGCATATAATAGTGTCTTCCGCGGTTATTCTGAATTGTTTTCGAAAAATTAATTTTATTTTTCTTACTTTTAGTGTAGAAGTTTCACATTTAGATTTCAAATCCATGGCGTAACTCCATGCTCTTTCGCACCTTAGGGTGACAATTTCCAGGTACCTAATAATTAAATATACAAATATCAAATTAACTAACCTATTATCATTCAAGACTTCTGGGAATTCTTCGTGTATGTATTTTCCACTTTTGTTAGGTACGGACTTAAACTGTTTTCTTAACTGGTGTAATTTTCTGGAGCAATATTTTCGAAAACGGCCATATTCTTCAAGCTTTATACCACGTTTAAATCGTACTTCATTAACGTAGTCCAAAACTGAAATATAAATAAATATGGTTGATTAAATTACCTGGAAATTTCAAAAGACGAGAAACTCCGTTAACCTCGTTAGTTGGAGTTAAATTTTCACTTAAATTTGGAGGAGTAACTTCTGGATTATCCATAGGATTATATATTTTAAAATTACTAAAATTATTTAAGTTAACCCATATAAATG
Source organism: Theileria annulata (assembly GCF_000003225.4). Classification (NCBI taxonomy): domain Eukaryota; phylum Apicomplexa; class Aconoidasida; order Piroplasmida; family Theileriidae; genus Theileria; species Theileria annulata. The sequence goes on along the minus strand of NC_011098.1, from coordinate 1,683,090 downwards.
TCGTGGAGGAATCACAGGCATCAAAATCATATTTGGAGTTTAAAATTTATAATTAAAATATAATAAAAATTTATAAAGGAGATTCCAATTTTTTTATTGTTTCTTTCATTAATGCGATTAGCCTTTTTTGTGTATCTTCTCTTTCATCACACTCCTGTGTAATTATCTAGTTAAAACCTCATCCATACCTTTTTTATTTCCATTTGCAGATTATTTATCTCTTTGTTTAATTGTATCATCATTTTGTCTTTCATATATGTCCTAATTAATATTTAATAGCCCGAATATTCCCTTACAACTGTTCATACTCATCTTTGATAAAGTTTGCCAGTGTTATTAGGTCATCAGATGTATTGTTTATTATTCTAAACTCGATTTTTATTAATATATCTCATTTACTTTTCTTCCATTTTACAAATATTTTCATTAGCGCTCTCTATTTTTATCTTAAATTTCGGCAACTCCACTTCGATATACTCCTTGAGGTTTGACATAATGTCTGATTTAACTCTTTGCATATCTGATATTTCATCTCTATATATTATTATCTTGATAAAACTTGCTTCACTGATTCTATCTGGCCCTTTACAGAGTTCAATATATTCTTTTCCCCTTCTCTCCAGTTTTCTTGCTCTTGTGTTAATGAGTTATGAAACCTATTAAATATGATTATTTCTATGGAACTTTTCACAAATATTATCTATTGCATCCGCCTTTTCATTCAGAACTTCTTCATGCTTTGTATTTACCATTTCAATGGTCTTTTCAATCCTCTCGATCTACTAATTTATAATTCTGGCAACTAACCTTTTTACCAATTAGATCCATTATTTTACCGGAGGAACACTCTGAATCAGTTATTTTATTTTCCAAATTATTAATTTTCTGATAAATGTCCTAATGCAATCACATAATTACATTTTGGGTTACACACCTCCAAGATGGTACTTCTCTTCAATTCAACATTGGACTGTATTCCATTTAAACTCTTCTCTAGTTTTTGTAACCTTTCCTAAACAAATAAAGCAAGTCATTTAAGACTTAAATATACATATTTCGTCAAAGGTTTGGTATTAAAAGTATCAGAAGATTTGACTAATTGGTTCTTATCATATTTATTTTTATTTAAATCAAAATCGTTTGAGCTTCTAACAGATTTTATTTGCGATATATAACCTGAAATAGAATATTAATGTGTTTGTGCTCTACTTTTTAATGAAAATTGGCTCAAGTAATCATTCACATCATCTGGAACTCTGGTTTCCAGCCTTTCTAAACTACCGCTTCCAAGATTATAAAAACCACCAAAGTTTTCATTTCTACTAGACTTGGAATTTGAAGATTTAAATTCATTCTTAGGCTCCATATTATATAATTAACGCATGACATGGAAATACTTAAATGTACAATAAATAAGTAAAATAATATAGAGGATAATGTAAAATCAAAAAATCATTAATTACAAACATTATCAATAAAATGTGTCCATTTATTAGAGAAAAATTGAATACATTTGTTTCCACACATGTGAAAATTATCAAGGAAAAAACAGGAAAAAGTATTAAAAAATTACAACCAGAATAAATAAATGAATACGAATGGATTTTTGAGGTTAAAATAAAAATACATCAATGTTCAAGTATAGAAGGATGAGTAATTCACGTAATAACAAATAATTATTGAGATTACTCTATCAAAAATAGAATGAATTAAAATATTAAATATTAATTTGATACTAACATTAATTTTTAATTAAAAATTTGGTTAAATAATACACAAAATAATCGTCATTTATTCCCCATTTAGATGATTATTCTAGAATATATGTTTTTAAATCGCACTTTCTCCACTAAATTTATATATTTTTAAATTATTAAAATTTTCTATTTTTAAATCAACTTCTTCAACATGTTTCCTAGATTATTTGGATCTCTTTCAAATAAATTTAATCCTATTTCACATTTTAACTACGAACTTAATTATTTAAGTAATTATTCTAATAAAGGACTATTCCTTAATACCATAAGAAAGTTTTCTGGAGATTTTAATAACAATACTCAAGAATCCGAGTTGCCAGATGATGATAAGCACAACTCAGACCCAAAATGGATGACAAAATCTAACAAAACCAATAAACAATCAAAGAATTCCAAGGATAACCGTCCACTTCCTTTTAATTTTGACTCGAATACTGAGGATTTGACTGAAGAGCAGGTTCTTCAAAAACAGGAAATAATCAAGGAACTTACTCGAAAGCTAAGTGGCCCTTTAGCAGACGAGAACGGTAGAGTTCCCGTGGGAGACCAAAGGCCAATAGCCATAGAAGTTGATGGTCCATCTCATTTTTATTCTAATACTACAAAATATACTGCCTATACTAAGCTAAAACACAGATTATTAACCAGAATGGGTTATAAGGTTCTCCACGTCCCGTTTTTTGAGTGGCGTCGTCTTAGAGGTGCCAGGGAAAGGGAAGAGTACATGAGAGCTAAGCTGAAGGAAGAGCCCACAGAATGGTTGGAGCCTGAAGATGAGGAATTTTATAATAAAAGGATCGAATCCTTGAACAAGGAGCAGGAGTCGGCCTTAAATGCAGTCAACTTGACCAATAACTAACACATAAAATTATTTTAATACATTTAAAGCTTAAATTCATGTTATTTATGTTGTTTTAAATCTTCTTTATTCATTTGTACAGTGTTAGGTGGAGGAAGGTCGGTCTCCAAATTGTATTTGTATTTATCTCCAAAAAAGGCATCTTTAACCAGCTCAGGATTTTTTGAGCACATAGAAAGGAGGAATTCCCTTTTTAATAAGAATGTCGGCAGGAAATTATACTTTTCCATGGCGTGTTGTAATGAAAAATTTGTATATTTACTTTTTGGCCCTTCGGCAGCTTCATTTCCCAGTGGAGGATATTTATTAGTTCTGAAAAACTCTCTCCACCTCAATACACGATTTACTAAACTCTTTGTTGGCATTTCATAAAATTTAAATGGCTGGTCATTGTAAAACAAGCATAACCATGGGGTATAAGATAAAACAATTGTATATATAAAGATAAAATATTTTAAAACAGATTAATTTACACATCCCTAAGACTTGGGACAAGATTCAATTTTCGTTCCTTAGGAACCATTCTTCTGCTCTGGGATTCCAATTTTTTGTGTATTGCTTTGTTTGGTCCATAGTTGATTGCAGTTGATTTCATAGACTCTTCGATTTTCTTCTTATTAATCTCTTTATAAATCTTTTTAACCTTCTTGTCTGTGAAATAATAGGGTTTCTTTCCCGTTAAAGCTATTTTATCCATCTCTTCTTTGACCAATGACTTCTTCAACTTTCTCAATTCATCCTTCTTTTCAAGGTGCGCATTCTCAGCTTTGTACCTATCAAGTGCTCTTTTGGCTTCTTCTATGTTAGATATATTAAGATGAGAAATTTTCTTCATTGATTCAATTCCTTTCAGGCTATCCGTTCCAAATTTTTTGTTGATTTTAATTGCCTGCATAATATCTTTAACTTCTTCTTTTCTCATATCTTCCAAAAAGCTATAGGATCTTCTAAACATATCCACGTTGAGTTTTCCGGACAGTTCACTGAATCTTGGATCTCTTGTTACCATTTTCTTACCCTTTCCTGATTTCTTGGAAAGTTTATTCGATCCGTAAGGATTGAAAGAAAAGTTATTTGGCAATTCAACTGGAGCATTACTCTTTCTTTTCTTTTTCTTCTTTACAACCTTTTTATTTGGCCATTTGTTTAAGTTATTATTGTTTTCTGATGGAGCTTGTTTCAGTTGTTTATGGTTTAAAGAATGAGGGGGAGACCTATCCATTTTAAAGTTTATGGAATTAAAAAGAATTAAAATATGTTCATTTTAAATGGTAATTTAAATTAAAAATGAGTGTATATGATAAATATTATTGGGGAGTTTTAGTGAAGGAAAATAATCAAGAATATAAGGAATAATAATTTACATAATAATAATTATTTACTAATTAAAAATAATAAACTCTATATTATAAAAATTTAAATAATAATTAACTGAAATAATATAAATAAATTTATTTTTTGTTGTGTTACTACACAAGAATATTACCCATTTAATTTAATATTTTTTGTTTGTGCTTTCTTCTGTCTAAAAATGAAGAGGCAAGATAAAGCCAAACCTAATGAATCTGGAATGGGAGAAAATAAACTCCGTATTGCCATAGTATCATCAGATAAATGTAAACCAAAAAAATGTAGGCAGGAATGCAAACGCACATGCCCTGTTACAAAAACAGGTAAAATATCATATTATTTTAACACATCCATTTTATATGAACCTCTATTAATTATATAAATCCACATTTGTGTATCAATTTACAGGAAAGCAGTGCATAGAAGTTGATCCAACAAGTAAAATCGCATTTATTTCAGAACATCTTTGTATCGGTTGTGGTATTTGCGTTAAAAAGTGTCCATTCGAAGCTATTACAATCATTAACTTACCCCGGGATTTAGGGAAGGACACTACACATAGATTCGGACCAAATTCATTCAAGTTACACAGACTTCCAGTGCCAAGACCAGGACAGGTACTATAAATTATATAAATAATAATCATTATAAGGTTTTGGGGCTGGTTGGTACGAATGGAATAGGAAAATCGACAGCACTCAAGGTGTTGTCTGGTAAATTAAAACCAAATCTGGGCAAATTTGACTCGCCGCCAGAATGGTCAGAGATTTTGCAATATTTTCGGGGTTCTGAACTCCAAGGATATTTCACAAAGATGCTGGAAGATAACTTAACAACGGCAGTGAAGCCTCAATACGTGGACAATATACCCAAACAAGTAATTTCGCCCTTAAATTTATTGTTTCAGGTGGGAGGTTTGGTTGGAGACATACTGGAAGCGAAAGATAAGAGAGGTATAGGACAGGACTTGATAGTAACACTGGAATTATCACACCTTTTATCGAGAAAAGTCTCAGAATTATCGGGAGGAGAACTCCAGAGATTTGCAATATGCGTGGCAATACTGTGTGACGCAGATGTTCTGATGTTCGACGAACCGAGCAGCTACCTCGACATCAAACAGAGGATAATTGCTGCTAGAGTAATTCGCCAATGCATACATCACGAAAGATACATAATTGTGGTAGAACACGATCTCTCTGTTCTAGACTACCTCTCAGATTATGTTTGTTGCCTTTGGGGGAAACCGTCAGTGTACGGAGTTGTAACTTCACCCTTTAGCGTCAGAGAAGGGATTAATATCTTTCTGGACGGTAATTTTAATCTTTTACGAAAAAATTGTTTAGGATTTGTTCCAACTGAAAATTTAAGGTTTAGAGAAGACTCTTTGTCCTTTAAAGTCTCAACGGACGTTGATTTGGAAGAAGTCGAGGTTCGTTAATTCTAAATTTAACAACGTAATAGAGTATCCACTGCTACAAATATCCACAATTGGATAAAAAACTTGGATCATTCTCACTTACAGTTATGCCTGGCGACTTCAACGATTCTGAAATTATTGTTCTGCTTGGTGAAAACGGAACAGGAAAAACAACCTTCATAAAGTAAGAAAAATTTTAATAATATACATTTTAGAATGCTCGCCGGTAAATTACAACCGGACAACGCTGATTATGAAGACTTAATGCCAAAGTTATCAGTAAGTTACAAGCCACAGAAACTCTCTGTCAAATTCGATGGAACACTAAGACAGCTATTCCATTCAAAAATCAGAGAATCATTTCTCTCCCCAATTTTCCAAGCGGATGTTGTTAAACCAATGCAAATTGACAATATCTTGGACCAACAATTAAAGAATTTGTCTGGTGGAGAGTTGCAAAGAGCCGCCATAATTTTGGTATTGGGGACTCCTGCAGATATTTACCTAATTGATGAACCATCTGCCTATCTCGACTCCGAACAGCGTATAGTTGCAAGCAGGGTTATAAAAAGGTATTTTTGCTCCATATCAAAATTATTAGGTTCACTTTATACAAGAAGAAAACCACATTCATAGTTGAGCATGACTTTATTATGGCCACATACCTGGCAAACAGAGTCATTGTTTTTGAAGGTCAACCCGGGTATGTTCCAAAACTTTTATTTTTTTTAGAATCACTGCAACCGCACTAAGTCCAGAACCCCTGGCCACCGGGTTCAACAGATTTTTGAAGTCGCTGGATGTAACATTTAGAAGGGATCCTACAAACTTTAGACCCAGAATAAACAAATATGATTCCGTCAAAGATAAAGAACAGAAGGCCTGTGGATTGTATTTTACAATGGATACCTGATTTACCTAACTTCACTTTATACACATGTGTAATATAGGGTATACATTCACAAATTGTTAGTATGGTAATCTCTTAAAATCCATATTTTTAATATATCTAGAATCTAATAATGTGAAATAAATGTTTTTTGTGTTTTTTATTTTATCCTTCTATAATTTAACTGAGATTCTACTCAACGCCGAGTTTGTTGTATCATTAAATGTTATTTCTTCCCTAAAAACTAGTAAAATAGCTTTCAACACCCATGAAGACTTTAATAATACAAAATTCAAAAACACATCTGAGATCAAAGTGGATTCAGGATACAAACCTTTCTCATTTATAACAAATTGTTGGAATTTTAACACTTTTAACACAAAACCCGAACATAAAATACAAACAAATGTTAAAAAACATAACAAAACTTGTAAAATAAATCGCAATTTGAAATTGTTCCTTGATAGAAATGATCAACACACAAATTCATATGGTACTCAGAGAGATTCTAGAGAATCCGAAGACCATTTAGAAAATTATAATGAAGATAAATTTGTAAATAATGGTGAGGAACTTGAAGAAGTAGGTAAGGATGAGGTACGCAAGCTTGGCAAGAGATCGAGATTGAAGTTTTCTGATTATTTCATCTCGACGCCTCCATGGTCAGCAGCAGATGATCTCAGGGTTCCATACATGATGAATAAAGAAGATTTGACACTTTCTTTGGAAAAATGGCCTGAGAATTGCTTTCTCAGAGTGAAAATATACTCGTACTATAGGCATCTGGCCAGCCTGGCTGTAAAGAGAATACAGCTAGGATTAAAGGATATCCCTAATCTCAAGGTTACTAATCCCATGGCACTACCTATGAGGAGGAAAAGATGGTGTTACCTATCATCTCCATTTGTGGACAAGAGATCTAAGGACCTTATTGAGATCCAAGAGCACGTAAGGGTAGTGGATATTGTCCCTGTGGATAAAGGGAACCCAAGGAATTTCACAGGTTTACTTATGGTTCCCATGCCGGAATTCGTTAGCTTTGATTACTGGTTTGAAGAGGTTCACAAACCTGTCAAGAGTAGGCTGATCCATGACCTTTTTAAGGACAGGAAATGGGTCTCCAAATATTTCCTATATCACAGGGATAAGCATGAGAAGAAGGATCTCATCGACAAGTTGACATCGCCTGAACTGGTTAATGAAATACCTTTGCGGTGGAAAAGAAAGCACAAACTGGACTATTTTTTCTTACAGCTTTGCGAATTGAGGAAACTTTACAATTTCGTCGTCACCAGGAAAGCTGAGGATGAAGCTCGCAGGTTTTATAACGTGAAGATGCCGGATATTTGGCAGGTCGACGACGTAAGGTTCATTGGAACGCAAGAGGACAGACGGTTCGACCCTGACTACACTAACGTGGACAAGCTTTAGTTTTATAAAATTATTTTATTAATGAGTCTAGTTTACATATATCTGATAGTAATTCCCAGTTTTTCCTTGTTCCCAAGTCCCACCTAGGAGCAACATCCTTGCCATTTATTTTTTCAGGGCTATTGATCTCCTTTATTCCCATTCTATAGAAAATTAATGTGGACTTACACACCTGTTTTTCTGAATTAGACTGAATCCTATCATTACTGCATTATCGGTACAATATTTCTTACTGGTTGTATAAAGGTCCCATCTTCTATCTGAGATTTCATCTCCATGTCTTCTTAGGGGGAGAGTGAATTTACTATCATTTTCAATTAAATTTAAAATTCTTTTAGATGGTTTAATCAGTTCAAATGATTTAAAATATTTGCCTATTTTGTGCTTTATCTTGAATACATTCTTCAGGCCTATTAGATCAAAGTATGTACACAGCATTGATTTATACAACTCTCTTTTGTGTTCTTTTCCAATTTTGATAATATATCCCGGGACTAAAACTTCAGGGTACAGCTCAGGGTTACACAAGTAATATATAAAATCTTCCAAGTTGGTTACATTCTTGACGAAGTCTTGGAAAAATTTATAGTATGGATTTCCTGAGGTTAAGTAATTTCCTCCAATTTTGCAATATCTTTTAACCATATTTTTAGTTCTTGTCAAGAACATCTCCTGCTCGGAAAATCGAACAGATTCATCTCTCAAGTAAAATAAATCCAGGATCATTTTTTTAAGCTTATCGTTAGATGCAACTCCTATAAAATTTTTATCCAGCTAAACTTACCTCCAACTAGTGCCAACTGGTTTATTGGAAACAAGGTTTCCACGGCATTAAGCGACATTTCCAGCTGGATCAAAATACCCTCAAAAACCGCTAAATTAAAATTAGTGTTAGTTATTTTTGTCAACCCTATCTATAATTAATAATCCAACTTGATTGCAATCCATATGCCAGTTCACTCAATATTTTTCTAGGAAGTCGCTTTGCATCTTCCACATTATGGCTCTTTACAAGTTGTTCCGTCTTTAACCCCAATTGTGACTGAACTCCGGAAAAGCTAAATACTTTATATACAATAAATCATACCAAAATTCCATATAATGGTTGTACTTGTTTGGGATTGTCAATTTGTACTTTGAGTCACTAACTTCATCTGCTATTTTTTCCAACTCAGCCCCTCCCCCTTTCGACAAATCAAGACCTAGCAGCCTAAAATCTGGTTAAAATTTTTGTCAACTAACTTTGCGCACTTGTCCAGGACGTTTCCTACAAATTCATCCTGTGTTTCGCACATTAAATGGAACTTTGAGGGATTTTCCACCAAATAAATCTGAGAGTGGCCTCCTGAAAGCAACAGACAGAGGTATGGGAATTTCAAGTCCTACAAAATTTATCAGACAAGATTTTTAAACAAACGTTCGATTTAATTGGGGTTCCTTCAACTGTGTACTTGAATTGGTGTTCGTCAATTAGTGGCGATAAACAATGTCCAGCTATATGGTTCTCTGACACTAGGGGTATTTTGTATTTTTCAGACAGTTCCTTTGCATAATTGTAACCTACTCTCAAACATAACTCTGTTCCTGGTCCTCTTGTTACTGCGATTTCATCTATATCTTGAATTTTAAGTCCTAATGTTCATTAACACACAAATATCAATACCTGATTCTTCAATTACTTTATCCGTGAGGCTTTCAATTTTTTTTATATGTTCTAATTTAGCACAAACTGGTTTTATTCCTCCATATTCTTTAACTACTTCTTCTTGGCTTAATTTTTTATCTGAGAGAATCTTCCCATCACTAAATCATGGCTCGTTAGCTAATTATAAAAGTACCTTCTCACAACTGCTATGCAGGTATCATCAAAACTTGTTTCTATTGACAATATATTCTTCAAACTTTTGGGTTCTTGCTCAATTTGAATGACTTGGTTATCTCTTAGATACTCAGAGTAAGTCGAGTATAAGGGAGGAGATTTTCTGCAAGAATCTCCTAAAACATCATACACATTATCTTCATTTTGTATTTCCTTGAGGATTCTTCGATGGTTTGGGTCTAAAAAGGAATATTTTTTTAGAAACCGGATTCTGGATTCTCGAATCCCTAGTACCAAAAAATAAGAAAATTTACAGTAGTTACATACAAATAATATACAAGTTGAGATTATTAAAAATTTCATTTAAATTATATAAACAGATTTAGTTATCATAGTTTTGTGGGTTATTTTTATTTGGACAATCCTTCATTTAATCAATTTTATAAAATGTCCCAACTTCTGATTAAAAGGAACCGAATTTTAAGTTCTCAATCAGTAGATTCACAACCTTCTCCTTCCCCTGATGATATTAGGGGTCGGCTTTTCATAGAAGGATTAGATGACTTAGAATCGGAGTCTGATATTGAATGTGTATTCAAGACTTCTGGATTTTTAAAATTATTATTACTTTCAATAAACCCAAGTCAAAGTAACTACACTAAATAAAATATCATGAATTTTTAGCCAGGAATCTACCAACTTCTAAGATTTCTGAAGGGATGGGAATCCAATCGAATTCATCATATTATGTACATTTCGTTTTTAAACCTGAGTGTTAGTGTTAAATTACTTAAAACCAAATTCTTTTAGATTTAATGATACAGTCGATGATGGAAGGTCAATCTATGTACACATGTATAAGCATCTCGAAAGAACACCTAAACAAATATACATTCATGAACAACTTGCCTCAAAACATGAATACAGTCGATGTTGCAGTTCCACTTAAGCCAATTTTAATTTGTATCGGAATGTATTCTCAAAACGTTAGTTTAACCGATTTAATTTTAGAGTAGAGTGAGTTATCTCTGTCCTACAACACTGAGGACAAACAAATTGTTTTAAAGGGAAATTGTACGGACTATGACCGGTTTAAATACTCTAGTGACGTTGGGCAGCATTTATTTTGCAGATTGAAAACCATTTTAGCATCCCCGGTATTTTAATATTTCAATAAAACTTTTAGCTCAATATCCCCTTCGAGGACCTCTTCTTCAATATTGAGAAGTACGATTATTTTACCATATCTGTAAGTTAATTTCTCCACAATTCCAGTAGCCTAAGATTTTGTACTCTTGCATTTATGATATTACCACCGACTCCAGTTCCACAAGGATGATTTTGGAGGTTACTCCTCCCACCCCAAACTCCCCTCATGTTCTCGGCATGGTATGTTAGTTGGTAATATTATCTTTAGACGAGGGAGAACTCAGTGATTATCGTCCAGTGGGACTTTTCACTTGACAAGAATATTTTCGAGGACTTCAAAATCACCAAAAACCACCTGTACAAGTACTCCACCAAGTGTATGCACTGTGTTACAAACGGACTGAAGATTTCAAACAAGTGCAAGGTGATGATAAAGGAGAACGGCGCTCTTTTAATAAGGTCATATATAAGTTGGAACATTTCTGAAGAGATTAGTTTGTACTATTACGTTTGTCCTTTCGTCGACAAGAAGCTAAATTAATAATCACCTAATTTTGATTCAACGTCATTTCAATCAATTTAAGCACAGATTCCTACAGAATATTTGTTATTTAAATTTAAATATACTTTCGTCTTCCCTCCACATGTGAACCCGGTTGCGTGAATAAAGGTTAAATCTGGTATTCCAGATGCCTTCTCCAGGTCCTGGTCTCTGAGTCCTGGACCTCATTTTAGTTATGTATGAAATACCTCTTAGATGTTCAGGAAATGGTAGTCGTGATTTGAACTGAGAACCCTTTTCTCTTATACACGTTGACCTCCTGGTTATTAATGAGTTATATCACATATTTATAAGTTACCATTGTTTTGATGCGTCATCGAAAGTTAGATAAAAGAGTACTCTATCTTCATCAGGAACGTTATTTTCCTCTTCATGCTTGTACAAAAATTCCTAATATAATTTATTTCGGCCTTATCGTACTGAGAATGGGCACGACTTCCTAACTTCTATCACTTTTCCCGATCTATGTGTTTGGAACCTCTGGTCCAGCGCCTTATGAAGTAGAGCTTTCGCTGGCAAAATGACCTACAAAACTTTAATAAAATCAACAATACATTCAAAGCGTTATTGACAAAGTACCTAAAAAATTATTGTCTTTTGATTAATTATAAACGTACTCGAATTCCTGACCAGTCAGTTCAACAGCCTTCATAAACCTCTCCTAAACTTTGTTATACATACTACACCTACATCAACGTCGGCAACATCACTGTCTATCCATGATGGGTTTAGCCTAGATACTCTACATGACAGATCCGTATTCGTTTTGTATTTGAGTTCTCCGTCGCACATCGGGACTCCGTTATCTATTGCATCCATTCCTTCTATAAACTTGTCGTAGATTGATTTGTACAGATATTCAACTGTTTCTTCATCCGCAACTTTATAAACTTCCTTAAACAGTCGTTTCGAGAAATGTTTGTAAACGAGTCCTGCTGAACTAAGTTTTGTTACTTCGTGTTCCTCGTCGAAGAAATCCTTAAAATCCCTTTGGTGGTGGTCATATCTGAAGTTTTTGAGCGCTTCAACTTTACCTATGTCTCTTTGGGTCTGAAAATCTGTTATACATAAATAATTACCATAAACTGCTCCCACGTCGACCACGACATCACATGTTTCTAACACCTCTGGATCTCTAGTTCTCACTACCTCTGCATCTCTATATTCTGGCAAGAGTTTAAGCATGTAGACTGCCAATGCTTCATCTGAGTGGAAAAATCCGTTATGTGTACCTATTTTTTTCATTCTTTTAAACGAGGAGAAGAATCCGGGCACAAAAAGGGTATCTCTAAGGGTTAGTATAGAATTTGTTAGGTTCCCCCTATTTACAAATATGCTCTAAAAGTAATTTTATCACTTAAGTCTTACTGAGATAAGAAGGCAGATTCTGGCTCTAACCAGCATATAAAAACTGTTATTAACAACTATAAGAACAAACTATGTGATTCATCTAATTTATATAAAGAATAAAAAAGGGTTCAGATTGGTTAAAAAATTTTATGATCAAACAAATAAATGGAATTAATGAAAATAGGGTATACATTAATGGAAAAATGATAGAATCTTGTGAAATATTTGAATATGGACATAAATAATGAAATAAATATAAAATCAAGAAATGAATGTAAAATTAGCTAAATTATGCGATAAAAAATAAAAACAAGTAGGAATAACTAAATAAGTATGATTAATATACTTAGATTATATAGATTATCATAAATGTGTAATCTTCATTTGATCAACTCACAATAAAATTACAATTAGAGTCTGAAAATGAAAAAATTAAAAATTTTGAACAATATCCTAATCTATTTTTTGTGATGGTTTTTAATGTTCCCCATCCTCTCTCATAAACTCTTTAAAATTGATCACAATTTATTTTAAATATATTAAATGAATTCTGAAAAAGGATTTCTTGCTAAAATGTTCAATATCAACTCATCAGGACTGGTTTCCGTATGTTCTAATATTAAGTACGATAGTTTAATCTATTTGAAATTTAAGCTAAAAAATTTAATTCGTTTAATAAATGAATAAATAATTAATAAATTAATAAAAAATTACTGATTCACTAGATTTTCAATTTGAAGCTCATTTAAGAGATATCCGGATTTCGACATTTGCTGCAACGTTTTGCTTAACTAATATAGATTCATTTCAAAATTTGTTTTAAAATTTACAAATATTGTAGATTTGTTTTGAATTATTTTAATTTGTTGAGGATATCTAAGAGATTTATAATTTCAAATTAATGAGATGATATTTCTAAATCGCATTAAAGTCAATGGAAACTAAACACGATGAGAAGGACTACACTGATTCCTCGGAAATATCTAAAAGAGATAAAGCCTTGGATAGGGAGATAAAGCCAGAAAAGGTAATGGTACCTTTTTTCGATGGCGACACTCCAGAATTTAACCCTTCCTTTAAAAACACTAAAGGTTATCCATCCCAGAGATTTAAACCACAAATTACTGATAATTATCACCACAAGGGTCGTAGGTATGCACCGAAGAAGAGTTTTAAGACCACCACTACCAAAGAGATCGGATTAAATTCCGAACCAATAACTGAGAAACCACCGATTAAATTTAAACAATCGAGCCCAATTCCCAAGGTGAAGGGCAAGACTGATTTTAATGAATACTACGAAGATAACTTAGGACATAGGATATCCTACATCGATAAATCTAACGTAGGAAACATTCGTCCTATCGACAAGCTGTACACTAAACAAGGAGAGAAAATTTCCAGGAGTTCTGAGGAAGATTCTGACAGCTCTAAGGACTTTTTGAAGAATCTTGAAGCAGATTTTAAGCCAAGCTTCAGCTATTGTTTTGACAATCCAAACAATAAGAGCGAATCTTTCGTTGACGCCCTGATCAGGAATAGCAACACTTTCGACGATGTGGTTGTTGAGCAGCCAAACGAGAACAAGGACAGATCTGGTGAATTAAAGTCTGTTCTGAAGAAGATGGGATTTTTTGACAAATCTCAAGGAGATAAGGATATTCTTGATCTGGATGACAATGAAAATGGTAATGGAAAGCATTATGTGTTTCCCAAATACATGTCCTCACCCGACCCTTCAAATCTTCCAATTCCCGGATCACTTTGAGCTAAATCTGATACCATAAATATATTTAGTAGTATCTCTTATACAATATTTCAGCAGTTATTTTACATTATTAGAATTCACCACATATCTTTTATGTTATTTATGCTATCTTTTATCTTCCTTTGCTTCATATCTTTCTTTGACTCTGATTTTGCCTTGTTCCTGCTTCGCGATTTAAGTCTTCTGCCACATGCTTTGTTTCCAACTCTAAAAATAGATTTTAAATAAGTAACACACCTTTTAACGTGAGGCTTCCAAATCTGAATTTGGTTAGGATTTTCTTCATCAGTACCATCTTCGAATTCGTCACTTTCACCACTTTCATCTTCTTCTGGATCCTTACTATCACTATCATCTTCAGTTTGTTCATCCTCTTCTTCTTCAAGATCATCTTCACCGTCATCTTGAAGATCATCCTCATCAGAGTCTATTTCTTTGATTTCATAATACTCCTTTTCAAGTTTCATTTCTTCTATATCCTCAACTACCGACTCAGGATCCACTTCACCTTCAACTCCCTAAACACCAATATCATGTGCTTAACTAACCTCTTGACGGAGATTTTGAAACACATCTCTTAAAAATTCATCGTCAACGTTGGTAATGTCCACTTTCAGTTTCTCAACCTTGGACTTGTCCACTGTTTTAACAACATCAAGGAAGCTAAAACTCAATTATCTATCGTCCACATGAAGATACATACCTTGGGAACTCCACAACTTCTATTTTAAACTTCCTCTTGTACATTTCCACCACTGACTTCACGTCCCTCTCGAAGTAGAATTGTGCGTTCTCGTGGTAAACTGAGATAACTTGTGGGAAATCTGAGGTCCAATTTTAAAGCCATATCTTACCTATTACTGTGACCTTATTTCCATCCTCGTCTATCATTAGGTTAAATTCGTTAAAATCGCCGTGTATAATACCTAGTCTCGCCAACTTAACTATCAAGTCCATTAATATATGCAAAACTTTCATCGGGTTGCCCATCTCCTTTACCTAGGAATTAATTAATTAATGAATTTAGGTACCTGCGAAAGGGGTATACCGTCAATAAACCTCATTGCGATAACGTGCCTATTAAAGTCAATTGGCTCGGGTACTGGGAATGACTCCTCGTACAGATTTGATAAATATGAATACTCCTTTTTAGCTGCAAGCTGCGACAGATACATCCAACTTGCGTGTTTTCTATTACCCATATAGTCTCTATTATTTTTTACTGAACGGAACGAAATTCTTCCTAAAATTATAATTATTCAAACTTAAGCCAACCTAGTCTATGGAACTTTAGGACCACTAAATTATCAGAAGTATCTTTACACAAATGAACATCAGCCTCCTTTCCGACACCTATTCTTCTGCCAACTGATGCGATAACTCCTCTTTTAGACAAAGCTCTTAGAGCAAGGTAATCCAATCCTAAAAAGGTCAACTTATATCCATCATATACTTTCCCGCAGTGAACTATCAATTTTGCCTTCAAAAGAGATGATATGACCTTGCTCATGCCCACAGACCTTAAATTTGCGGTCGTTGTTATAAGGCTAAGTGGAATATACTGATGATTCCTCATTCCTATCTCTATAGCTGTGAGAACTCGGAATTCAGTATTGGTCAAGTAACAAAAATGTGACGGATCTAGCTTCATTTTATCCTAATAACAAACTATTAAAATATTTTACATTTTTTTTAAGTATAAAAATTTTCATATTCAAAATCTACTGATTGTTGTTAAACACAATTACAAAAGTAATGTATGGGAAAACTAATTTTATTATTATTATTATTTTTACAGATGTAGCTATAATTATTTATTTAATATAAAATGAGAGTTTAATTATAACACATTTGATATTTTAAACCAGATTCTTATTCTTAGTCCCTTTTTGCTGTTTTTATTTACTCAAATTAATATTTTTTAAAACAGTTAAATGAATATAAATATCTAAAATGATAATTTCTTGTTTAAAAATACTCAGAAGGATGGATATTAGCCAGTAGAATCCTATAATGTTCAACACATTATCTTTGTTTTTGAGAAATAACATTTTCAGCCAGTTTTCTAAACTCAAAGGTACTTATTCTTCTATA
Organism: Theileria annulata; assembly: GCF_000003225.4. Lineage (NCBI taxonomy): Eukaryota > Apicomplexa > Aconoidasida > Piroplasmida > Theileriidae > Theileria > Theileria annulata. The sequence continues at coordinate 1,666,642 of NC_011098.1, read as the reverse complement.
AAATCAAATTTGAATTATTGTTCACCTTTTTATTAGGAAATTCTTATTTTTCGACAAATGCTTTTAGAGCATCTCTCATCGGTACACATTCTAATTTCAATATTCCGACTTTTTTAAGGCTTCAAACCCCGTTATATTATGATAAGAGGAGCATAGTAATTAATAAACCTAGGCGCCAAATAGGCCATAAATTCGTTAGTGTTATAGTTAGACAATAAATATCCAGGAGTTTATAGTTGGCAAACATAAAAGAGCAAAAGTAAACCCACCTAGGGTTCCAATTCATCCAAATAAAGATGTTGATAAAGATATGAACCTTTTTGAAACATACAGAGACTTAAAATTGAGATGGAAAAGAACAACAAGGTCTAGGAAAAATAGGCTCAGAATAGCAAGGAAGTGGAGACAACCTTACTACTTCAATCCAACAAATCAGCCAACATGTATGTTCGTTCTCCACGAAAACCTTCCGAGAACAAGAACAGATAAACCTCCAGAAATGAACCATGATAAGGTAATTGTTGATTTGAAAATGAGTTTAGGAATATGTGCCGGGGAAAATTGAGCTTGACGAGTCCCATAATTTTCAAGTTTATCCACCAGACTCGGTTGTCCAGGATATAAAAAACCTCAAAACTGAAACTTTTTGTATATTCAAATCTAGCCCACTTCACCAACACAAGGTTTTTACTACCTTAATTAATATGTGTAGGTCACAAAAGGAGACGTGGTTCAAATTGAAAGACTAAAGCGCAAGAATGCAGGTACTTAACAATAATTATAATTATTATCAGGGGACAAGGTGACATTTGGAACTGTGCTATTAGTTGGCTCAAAGTACTGGACAATAATTGGAAAACCAACGTAAATAAAACAGAATTTTATAATATTTCAGGGTACCTTATGCTAAAGTACATGCTACAATTGAGCAACAGGTACTGATTTTAATCTTACATGTTATTATAGACTCTTTGTGGAGAACAATTGAGTTTCAGATACAGGAAATCCAGGAGAATTTCAAAATTTTTAAGGTTTTAATTGCAAATTATATCAAATTTAGGGTTCGTCATTGGGTAACTGTTTTGAGGATCGATGATATCGTAGTGGATCCTTCAATTGAGGTAAATTATTTACATTTAACACATTCAGATCAACACTGAACACAAACCATCAAGGTTACTTGACCTCTGGTCGAACAGATGGCTATACACTGAGGAGCTGGAAGATATTGATAAAACCAAAAGTGAATCAGAACGTACAAACTACTTACTTTAAATAAAAAGTTTTATTATTATATAAAATTGAATTTGTTGAATTGTTTGTAGAAATTTATGATGGTCTTGAACACGAAACTGGATACTATAACAAGCTTGGATTGACTGAATCGTACAGGTGGTATCCTGACCCTTACTCCAAGTATAAATGGAAATAAATTTAATATATTAAATTGCTATATTACATTTAAGCTAATTAGTTTATATTACACTTAGCCAAAGCTCGAAATCTTTTTAAAACAGAGGCTTCGTACATTTCAAAATTCTCTTCGTCGTGTTTTGGCTCCAAGGGTTCGTTCTTTCCAAGAGCCAGAGCGTACAAATCACAGCGAAATCTAGCTCTATTGTTTCGATAGTGTAAAAGTGCCCGCATCGCATGTTCCTTTGATCTAAAAATGATTCTACCAATCTTGATATTCTTATCCACTTGGGTGTCAATCACTTCCAGGGGCTCCACCCTAAGGAGTCCATAGTTATCAAACAGTCTCGGAAAGTGACTACTTAACAGAAGGCAGTTTATTTCAGACCCGTTTGCTATTTCGAGTGTTTTAGCTGCAATTATCAGCTGCCCCAAACTGAGTTCGACTTCCTTACTCTCGTTTTGAAAAGATCCAAACACATAATCATAGTAACTTCTATCTTCATTTTCATCATGTTCTGATTTAGATGATTTTCTTTGTTCTTGAGCTCTTTTTTCAAATGCTTCCTTTTCTCTTTTTAACAAAGAATCTAAATATGTCGCCTGCTTCGATGATATATCTTTCGACCTCTCAAGTCTTCTCCTTTTAGCTCTTAATTCCGCTAGAGTTTGATTATATAACACTGAAAAGTTATTTTTCGTTTGCAAGAAGTCGAAAGCCGCCTTTATTCTCACAAACTCCAAGTCGTTTTGTTCTCCATCCTTCTTTTGCTTATCCGGGTGTAATTTTTTGGCTTTTCTCAGAAATAATTTCCTTAAACTTTTTTTGGACTCTTCTACATCGATATTTTCGTCAACTTGTATTTCAAGGAGTGAAAACACGTCCACACCCTTGAGTATTGACGGCAATTCATCCATCAAATTTCCAGTTACATTTTAATTTTAAAATTACAGTTTAAACAGAAAACATTTATTTTATTCAATATTATACCATGTAGATTTTTTTTAAAAAATTATTCTGGTTTGTAGCTCATATGTAGACAGATGGGCTGTTTGGGCACTCTGTGAAATTCATGAGCAGGTTATTCTACGTCATGTTCGAAGGTGAAGACTACCAATCACCTCAGAACTGGACGACTCTAATGGAAATTACAACTGGAAATATTAATAAAAATCACAACTCATTAACGATTAATGAGTTAAAGTACGATTCGGGGACCTTGAATTTCATGAAAACTTCATGTATTAGTTTTTTACATTCTTTATCTTCAAACCCGTACTTGGTCATCCAATCACAGAACCCATGTGGTTCATCAGTGCTAGGAACACAGTTTATTAGAGTCAACGTTTTTTCCAAACAACTTGACGTTTCAAATATTGCCTTCAAGTCTAGGGAAAGTATAATTGTTAGGCATTCCTCCCAGAACACTCTACTTTTCCAATAATTATTAGAACATATTCTTGACCATAAATAACACTTTCCATCTTCATCACATAAATGATATTTATCGGAGAATTTGAGGATCGAGTAACCGCACCAATAATCTGCTTGTCTTTCAGACACCGATAAAATAGAATTAACCATTTCAACCAAAAATTGGAATTGATCCCTAAATCATAATCATAAAAGTTTCAAGCTTACTTTGATCTTATTTGTGAATGAGTTGAAATGTTCTTTGAAAGTAAGTCACAGAAAACTTGACGCACTAATGATGATTGAATTTCATCTCTAAACTCATTTATTGCCAAACCCTCTGATGTTCCCCAAACACACTCAAGGAACCTATTAACTGAATTATATTCGAAAAATCATACCTCTGAATATCATTTTCTACCTTTGATATAACTCTGTATGGAGGTGGTCGAATTATTGTTGATGGGAATAAAAAGCTCGTTACCTAACAATTTATTAGTAATTTACCATTAAAATCAATTATATATGTATAAATATTGTGCACAAAATACTTTGTTGGTTTTGCTGGAAAATTCAGAATATTTGGTTTTACAATTGTCCTGGATTTGCGGCATATTCCTGTTCATATTTTCTCCCGGGAAAGTATTTTCTAAGTCCTTTGAACCAAAGTTATTCAGCGTTTCAATCAGAGAGTTGAGGTCGTACTCAAGGTTTTTTAGCTTCGCCATTTCGCAAACCATAAATCTACTCACAACATCGTTAATTTGGTTACATCTGGTCTTTTCAAGTTCATTTAGTGAGTTCACCAAGGATTGTATCTTGTTATTGAATTCCACAACGTGGTTGTATTCGTCGTGCTTATACACCATGTTATTTATCTTTATAAAGTTTAGTATTATTGGTATTACTGTCTTGTGTACTGATGTTTTAATTGAAGGCGCTTGGTGTGTTGCATCCAAACAGAGCGTAACTGCATTCTTTGCGTTGAAATAAGACTCTTTCATCTTTGAGAAACAAACTACTTTGTCAGATTTATATTTATCAACTTCCTTCTTCAACAACTCAATTTCACTAACTACATCTTTGATCCCATGGTCTTTATTTTGTTCAAAAAAACATTCATTTGAGACCGAATCCACGAATTCTGCATGGTTTTCAGCCATTTTAGTGAGGTATGACTTAAAGGCTGATAGAATTGAAACTGTAGAGAGTCCTTCTGTACACTCTAATATTGTCTTTAAATTTATTTTATCTTTAAGATTCCTCAAACTCTCAACATACTGATATTCTATTTTACATAAATCTGTGAAAATTTCATTCATGGAGTTACACATTTCTGCGTTTCTTCCTAACCGGCTTGACCATGACTGTAGAACTGACAGGATTTCAGGGTAATTAACAAATTCACCATCATTATCATCATATAATGAGTTGCTAATAGTACTTTTTTGGGAATTATCAGAAAGATCATCAGTTCTTTGCGTTTTCGATAACTCTCCAGAATCTGACTGATATTCTGTACTAATAGACACTGTATTGATTTTTGCAATTGTTTTAGTCATCATATTATCTATAGTTTGGTATGATACTGTTTCATTCATGGTATCTAGGCTATCTCCCAACTGATTGTCCATTTCACCAAGTATAATAGTAGGAAAAGTTACTGAGGGAACTATAAAAATAACTCAACTTAAAATGGTCAAAATAAAACAAAATCCTGATAGAGGAAATAATATTTATAGTTAATAAGGTTGAATCATGTATCATCTGGATAGAACCAATTATAGGGGGAATTAGAACTTACAAACATAAAAAAATTTCAAAAGTTAAAAATTAGTCTGAGAAATCAATTTTAAGAACATATAACAAATAAAAGACAAATGTGTAGGTGAGGAGTGTAAACTGTATGGATGGTGACACATATGGGACAATATTGTCAAATTTAATGGAAGACGTTAGAAAAATAAATTATCTATAATCTGGAGGGATCCATGGATTAAAAATGATGTAGATAAAGAACAAACAGAAAAATCAGATAAAAAATATCAAGGAATATGAGGTCTAATTAGACCAAATAAATAAAATATTAAGAAAATTATATTCTCAAAATAATATTCCATTAATATCTATAATACACTTGTATAAATAATGGCATAATTATGGTTAATATTATTAACGGAAGAATTACCCCATTCTAGGTCACCATAGATTAAAAGGTATACATTATACATTTCTTTTGTATTCTTTATATTTTCTACAAATTATAGATAAACTTAAGAATTGTAATCCGGTTTTAAACCTGATAAGAATTTTAAATGTTTTCTCCAGTTTCATCATTCTCAACGTTCTGTAGTAATATAACCATTTTTGATTGTTACAAAATTTAGACCATTTTACTATGGATTCTGAGGATAAACTTTTACTAAGCAAAGATCCCACTCCATTAGAAAGGGAAGTTGCCAAATGTTTGCTCTATATACAATCGTCTGGCACCGCCGATTTGAAGGGCGATGTTAAGAAAATTGTTGTTTCCTCATGTAGAGAAGTTGAAGTTGGAGCTCTTAAGAAAAACGCAGTTGTCGTGTTTGTTCCTTACAGAGTTTACCAAAATCACGTTCGCCGAATACATGGAAGGCTCCTCATTGAACTTGAAAAGAAGACCAAGCGTCATGTTTTTATAGTATCTCAGAGGAAAATTATGTCCAAACAGTCAAACAACAAAGCCTTTAGGAAGAGACCTAGAAATCGTACCCTGACTAGTGTTCACGAAGCTGTTCTTGAGGATATCGCAGCTCCCACGGAAATTGTCGGGAAAGTGTAAGTCAATTTTTCTAATTTCTACTTATTTTATTATCTTTTTTTTTTCGGTAAACTCAAAAATATTTTAGGACCCGAATGAGGCAGGATGGATCTCGCGTTTTGAAGGTATTCTTGGACCCCAAGGATAGGCAAAACGACAATGTAGAGGATAAACTTGAAACCCTCTCTGCAGTTTATAAAAAACTCACTAATAAAGAGGCCGTTTTTACTTTTAAAAATGTTACTTGAATATTTTCTACATTCTACCACCACCCTATACATTATTTACTATCATTTATTATATATGGCGTTGGGTGTTCCTTTCAAGGATATGTTAGCAGTTACTACATGTGTCACAGTTTCTCTACTAATAGGTATGGGAGTAACTCACAAGGTTTACCTTTCAATACTTAATCGCAACGAAAACAAAAAACAACCAATGGAAGGATCAGATAAACCAAGCTAGCAACTATTTTCACACAAACAATAATTTTATCCTAAAATAAACTATATAATATGTAAAAGATAAAATTAAAATTCAATCCACTAAAAGTTCCTGCGATATATCCTTTTTTGTCAAAAAGTGTTCCGACCACACTTCATCCAAACTAATAAAAAAATTATTCTTGAATAGAAAACAGATTTTACTATTTAATTGAGTGTTCTAAAATATCTAATCTAGTGATTTTACCTATATTTGTCCCTGGTTTCCTTTATCATTAGATGAACCGAAAGGGGTCCGAGGTGTGAAATGATCCACTCGTCGTTTCTGGAATTACAGCAATACGATACCTTTGAAACAAATGGGATCTCCAAATCAATTATTATATTATACAACATCCTTCCAACACGCCTAATATAAATTTAACCACAAGATTATTTAAATAAACTCAATAGAAGAGAAATAATTAATATAACCTGCAATGAGCAGAAGTTGTTCCCGTTCCCAGTATTACATAAAGTCCTTGATCTCTCCTCTCATATTTATCCAAATCCATCACTGATATGTTAAAAATTTGTTCCTAATATTTATAACTTAAGTATATTGGTACCCTTTGTAAAATATCCACAATTTGATTAATGTTTGGCATTACTCCTTTAGTCAGTTCAATTGGTTCTTTATGTAGGCAAACTGAAGTTGAATTGTAGTCCCAGAGCTGTTGTTTATTCCTGGGTGGGATAAACTCATCCCCGTAAGAGCCAAAGGACTCCTCATTGAAATCGTATTCTAGAAGTGAAGAGAATGTTTCATCATGTTCGTCGTCGTATTTTTCTTGATATTTGGCTTTATTCTTCTCTTCATAGTATCTTCTTTTAACGGTTTCCATCAATTTTTCCTTATTTTCAAGGAAAAAAGCCTGGCCAGGAGTCATGAATGTTGTTTTATCCTCATCTAACAAGTTCATTTTTTATTTAATCTTACCAGCTGATGATATGTATTCAGGAACAAACTGCATAAGAGCGGATTCTACATTTTCAAATGAATAATCCTCCAAGGAACAGTTAATATCATTTTTTACAGATTTTTTCGATGTGTTAGTATCGGGAGCCAAAAATTCACCTTCATTTTCAGTTTTTTGAAATTCTGAAGTATTCAAGTTCCTAAATCTATCAGAAACATCTATATTTATGGAATCAGAAATAAATTTACACAGAGCCTTCCGCGAGTATGTTCCCCTAGGAATAAAAAATTTACAAATACTTTTAACACACACCAAACTATTATTAAGAATATACATAAATTAAAATTTAAATTAAGGTTAAAATTACAACATACTAGAAAATAACTAAATTAACACATGATCACTACACTCAATAACCATAATACGGATAATTTCCATAGTTTCCATTATTTCCATATTGATAATAATTTTGATAATCTGGATAACTTCCATTATAATAATTTTGATAATTTCCATAATTTCCATATTGATAGTTTGGATAATTTCCGTATTGATAATTTGAGAAATCTTGTGAATTTTGGTATTGCTGATGATTTCCTAAATCTTGAACGTTTTTATACCCCAATTTATCCGATAATTCCTTTAGTATATTTCTATTTTTTAGTATTTGGTAAACAATCGTTTCCTTCAGTTCTGGTATGTATTCCAACTTTTGTTCAGGAGTCATAGCCTCCATCATTTCTAAAATTTCAATTTTAACTTAATTTCAAATTACCAGTTTTATCCATCAATTCGTCAATCTCAGATCTCATCTCCTTTTCTAAATCATTACATTTATCCTATCATTTGTTTACCTTTGCTTTCATCATGTTTTTCTTCAATTAATTCACCCTTTTCACCCCTAATTAATTTAAATAAATAAATTATACTAACCCTTCTTCACCCGAATTATCCTCTTGTTCTTGAATTGGAATCACATAAACTCCCAATTTTTTCATAACATCTATAATTGATAATGTTCAGGTACAAACCTGGATGTAATATTGCAATATCTCTTATTTTTCTAGTCAACTCTGGAATCTTATAGTAAGGATTCTGACTTATCTCCTTTGATATATCTATCATTTTATTTAATAAAATATTTAAATACCTCTCGACAACTCGTTTAATTTTTCAACTATATCATTCATTAGAACCTTGTAATTACTAGTTATAATATAGTATCTAGTATTTCTATAATATATACAACTACTCAGTAGGTTATTACCTGGATTTTCTTTCAACACATTACCTTTTACTGTGTCATTAACGTCAACTACTTCTATACTCAATAATATTGTTGAAATCTGGTACACATACCATTATTAAAAGAGCCTAATGGACTTTCAGACCCATTTTGATCTTTAGTTTCGTTAACATTAGAATTTTCAGTACTTATTTTTTGAGGGTGTTGCATATTTTGGCCCGGAGTGCCCTGCGATTCTAAATTGTCTTGGGAATTTACACATTTATACGAAATAGGCAAAATTAAATTAAAAATAATATAAAAATTTATAAAATACATTTTAAAGGAATATTTAACCTTGAAATTTTAATTTTCAATTCCTTCTCCCAACAACATCGCATTAATATATCTTCTCCTTCTTTTGAAATTTAACTTTTTAATAAACATCCCATCCAAATCTTTTTTTATCTATATTATTAAATTATTTAAACTAACAACTTTCTTAACTAGTGTTGACATATCTGTTTGATGTTTGATTAAGTAGTTACCAAATTTGATATGTTTACCATTTTAATTTTTCCTACTACTACTATCATTATTATTCCATCACTTGTCCAGTCAATTTTATAACCAACGGTATCAATATCATCCGAGTATACAGGACACTAAAGTTAGAAATTATTCGACTTAACAAACCTTCCATTTCCTTGAAAAATCCCAAATACAAACTTTCCCCCTGTTTGTTATTGATCCTAATATATTATGGAACACCGGGTTCCTAAAATTCCACTCCTTGATAGTTATTTACCATTTAATATCTTTCACGTAATCGAAATTTATAGTTAAAGAGTCCAAAGGAAGATTAAGCTCCTGAAAATATCATTTCTCCAACACTCACTTTAATGTCCCAAAAGTTCATTTTACAATCAATTGAGGCAGTAACCAACAAATCTGAATTTAAAAATTGGCTAGTATTTTACCTATGTTTGATGGGTTATAGTCAATTGCACTTATAAATGATCTGTGCGCTTGATTAACCTCAACTTGATCATTTATTTTAATAATTTGTCCCGAACAAGTGCCACAAATTGTCTCTGATCCATGTGTTCCAACTGTTATATTAGAAATGTTATTTTCTTTTTTCAATTCAAGTAATTCCTGTCAAATTGTATTCTAATTGTCCATACGAGAGGTTTGCTCAAGTTTTCTATGGACCATTTTGCCAAATTTCCAAATGAATCAAGTGATTGTAACGTGTTCCCTATAACTTCAGCAAGAATTATCTATACATTATTAACAATATAATAGTAAACAGGACTAGAATGTGTTGTTGAATTGTAATCTGTGCTAATCACTTTACTCTAAACCAGTTTAACCATAAATTGTGTCTAAGATTACATGGTATCTAATATCCCAAATATCTAGTGTTCCAAGAATCCCTCCTAATTCATAAATCATTCAACAGAATACCTAAAATTAACATGTTTCGGTCATACTTGTTAATGGAAAGTTTGGAAACTCCACCCTAACTAAGAGTAACATTTGTTAATTTACGCAGTTTAAAATGGGAAAAATCGATTCCTTAGAATTTAAATCAATAATCTAAAAATTTTCAATTATTAATTACAGACATATATTTCTCCAAAACGGAGTCCCAAATCATTACTTTTAATTGCAGAAACTGCAATCTTTTCAGAATTCACAACACAAATATCACTCACAGAATGATTTAACATTTCCAATGATTCAAATTGTTCAGGTAAACTAATTTCCAATGATTCAAATTGTTCAGGTAAACTAATTTCCAATGATTCAAATTGTTCAGATGCTTTAATTTCCAATGATTTAAAAGTTCTAAAGATAATTCTATAGTTAATTTACAAACTCTTTGAAATTTTGTGAATTTATATTAAAATTATATTCATATTCTTTCATTTTGTATGAATAAGATTTATAAATTTATTAAATATACAAGTTCAAATAATATGAATCATTAACCTTAATAGATTCATAGAGTTACATATTTAACAGAACAAGTCCAATTCATTCTGTTCATCATCGTTATTGAGAGATTTGTTTATTTTTTTGTCTATAAACTTTCTTTTTGGTGTAGTTCTTTGACATTTCTATAAATTCATTAAACGGTAAGTTATTTGAATATCTAAACTTACTCTTTTGGTTGAACTATGTATGGTATCAGAGGACTAAATTCTCATTTAACAGATTAATATACCTCAAAATGAACATATTGATTCCTATTTTGCTTCACATTGGAACTAATAATTACATATAACCAATTACAAACCTTAAAATATCATGTTCATTATTTTCAAATTTAGTCTTATTAATCGCAATTTTCAAGTTAGTTATTCTTTCGTCTAACATTGAATTGTCAAGTAAAAATTGTTTCTTCTCTTCATCCTCCTGAAATACATAAATCAAATCATTAATACTAATAATTCATATCTATTCTTTATTTCGTCCATTTTCTTATTTTTAATATCGTCTAGAGATTTCTTGTGGTTTGTTATTTTATCTTGTTCTTCTTGTTTCTAATAATGTCATTCATCAGGGATATACCTTAGTTTCTATAAACACTTGTAATTCTTTACAAGTTCCAATAGTTATTGTATTTATTTCATCAGTAATTTCTAAGTTTAATTTCAAATTATAAAAATACCTTCCTCCACAAATCCATCGATCATTTGTTTCTAATAATTATTTATATTTTAATGAGTTTCTATTTGTTTACTTGGATTATTATTTCATTTTCCATGTCAGATTTTTGTTTTTGATGTTCAGATATTTTCGAATCAAGTCTAGTAATTTTGTCCAACAGTACATTAACTTCTTTTATTAGTCTATTAATCTATTATAGATTAGTTTTCACCTATTCATTTTATCTCTTTGAATATTTTCTTCTGTTTTCAAGTCCTTTATATGATTCATATTCTTGCGTATGTCTACTTAAATATAGAAAATTCTCATACCCAGTGTACGATTTACTATTTTATCACCGTATTTCACATTAATATTCTTAATTTCTTCATAGTTTTCACGTAAAATTAGTTCCTTAAAATTAATACTAAGTATGTATTATTACCATCTCATCAAGTGTTTTTATACTAAATTTAGTATCAAAGTTGTATTCAGAATTAATATTCATAAGACTCTGTATACTATTCCATATCAACTTAATGAATTTGTTCATCTAAAATCAATTTACAGCTTCGGAAACCAACATTTTCATCCATATTTAATATTAATGTGTTGTATTTGATGATTGAAACATTATTTTCATCATTTAATGATTTGAATTTGTGTTTTAATTCAGAGTATTCATTTTCTTTTTTGGTATTTTGGTCCAAATTCTGTTCCAACTGTTTATTCAACTCTACAAGTTCTCTAAATTTTTAATAAATTTTATTACTTTTCCAAGTTCTCATAGTCCAATTGTACTTCACCAATCTATAAAACCAATTATACAATCATTAATTACTTTGTTTTCTAAAGTAGCTTTAAATTTCTTCAAGTCCTCAACTGCTAAGCATTTTAACTTGAAATCTTCCCCTTTTATATTTATTTCCTAAACAAGATTAATTAGCTTGGTTTACCCTGGTTGTATTAGATAATTGTTCAGAATGACTGTTTAGATTGTCTGAGATTATAATAACTGTTTCCTTTAGTTGTTCAATTTTCCTCCTTTTAGAGCTCATGATTTTGAATAATCCTTCAATTTCCTTAGACATACACTTGTTTTTAGAATTTATTCTTGTAAACTCTAATTTAATATTAATTCTTCTAACTTTCAATTCTCCATCAATATTCATCTATAATATTAATTTAATGAAGTATATTACTTTTGATTGTATATTTCTGGAATGTTCAGCTTTGATTTCTATTAATTTGTTATTACACAAGTTGATAAGATCTTTTTTATCATTTATTTGAGTCATCAAATTTCTCAGAAAATTGTCTTTTCTCTTCATAATTATTTCTAGCCGGTAATACTAATAAATTCATTTACACACTTAATTACTACTTATTACACAGTTAATTACTACTTAGATACTTGATTACGCTAATTAATATTTAAACTAATGGATTTATGTTATTAACCTTATTTTCAAATGTATGTACAATGAAATTCATGTATAATATTTGATTTTTATTAAATTCTATTCTAGACTCAATTCTTATGATTTGGTTTATAATATTATCCTTTTCTTTCTTGTATATTGTAATTTTTTCTTCATAATTCCTATTTATATTTATTTCTCTTGTTATTTCTTGTATTATCTTGTTATTTTTTCCCTCTACCCTTACAACTTCCTCCCTCATGTACTCATTTGACTCTCTCTGATAATCTAAAATACCCAGAATAAATCCTCTTTTACAACTCAAATCAGTTAAAGTCTTTTTAAGCTTATTTATGATTATACGGTATTGGATAATATTACTCTTGTAAAGTTTCTCAAAGTATTCAAGTATTTTACTCACATACTTGAAATTGTTACATGCTATAAAACATTTATAATTTCTAATTTCATCAATTATCTTCATATTGTCTAATTATATTATTTAATATGTAAGAAAGGAATAAAATTAAATTTCTCTGATAAGAAAATGAAAATTCAATCATCTTCTTTTATTCTTAATAAACTTTTTATTCTTAATAAATTTATTCTTTTTATTAACCTTTTTATTTTTATTACTTTTATTATTCTTAACAACCCTTTTGCCCTTATTACTTTTACTATCTTTTAGTTTAATTTCTTCTAAACATTTGGTAACATTTAATGTGTATCCCTAAATTGAACAAATTACTTTAAATATTTATACTTTGAACTGTTTATTATTAAGTTCTTTTATTGCCTCAGTGACTGCTGGTCTATTATCAAATTCTACGAAACCAAACCCCTAAATTTGGCTATACATTAATGTCTATACCTTTGATTTCATTGTTACGGGATCTCTTACTATTCTCACGGCTGAAAATTTAAATTCATTAGATTGCTTACCTTTTACTGGACTTATATTCATGAAAATATTGTACAAATCATCTTCAGTTGCGGTTGGAGGTAGTCTTCCAACAAAAACTGTTTTCTTCCTACTGAATTTCTAAAACAAATTCCAATACTTTATAAATACGCTGAATGAATCTTTATCGCTGGTATTTATAAAGAGATGATGTCCATCAACTTCCAAAGTCTACAACGTTATTTTCTGTAGAAACAAACGTTTTTTTCAAGTAACTCGTTTAAATACTTTGGGTCTGATAACTTAATATATGCATTTTGGTTATCCTTAGCATCAGAGAATTTCTCCTTGATAACTCCAACTTTCTTATTTCGAGCATATTTTGGGTCAATTGGCAATGATCTAAAATGAACCTAAACATGCGTAAATTGTAAATTCATTACTGATTGTATTATTTTCGGGTTAATTTTCAGTTTTTTAACGAGATCAGACTTGTCTTTAATAGTGAGAGGTACGTTTCCGATGAACACGAATCCTAAATTTGATGTCAACACACTAATTTTACCTGAACCTTTAAAATCAGATAAATTTTGTTTATTTAATTCTACACCCTCAGTATTAGAATCTTTAGTAGAATTAGCTTTATTTTCAACTAGTTCACTTTCTTCTATCCGATTTTCATCTTCTCTATTAAGTTTATCTTTAGTTTCCTTTTTATTTTGTTTATTTAATTTGGAAAATTTTATTTTCTTATTTTTATAGGAATCTGTAGGATTCTTAAGCTTTGTTCTTGAGATTTTACTTTTTTTAACCTTTTTTAAATTTAAACCTTTCCCTTTATTTTTAACCATTTATATAATTACATTCTAATATATAATATTAATACTATACTACATTAACATTAAGGATAATTTCATGAGGTTATTAATAATCTGTTCTCTATGTCGTGAGTTAGATCAGGTTAATTAGTCGGGATCAGGTTGATAGTTTGATGAGATTATTAATAATTTGTAATCTTTGTTGTGAGTTGTAAAAGGTCCAAGCAATTACCCATCTGGTTTGTTTTCCAAGTGCAAGTGTGAATTTTCTAAATTCACAAATGTGTAAATTGCCAACATCAATTTTAACCTCAGGCCTAGGTGCAAACTTAAATTTAGAACCTTCGTAATATAAGTGATGTAGTTTTGAGTCTAGAAACTGAACCTGCTGTACATGATTTAGATTATAATGTCTCATTTCTCTATGGATAATATTCTTGATTTTCTTCAGAGTTGACATTCTTGGTACCAATGTAGTGAACCAAACGATGTTATGACAATATAACTTACTTTCCTGTAACATTATTTCTATAAATGCCAGGTCTCCATGTTTCTCAGATAACATTAACTTTAGTTGTCCAGTAACTGTACTGTTCCCATTACACTCAATATTATCCATGTATGACTGTTCAGTTGATAAATTTGTATCCTCTGATATTGAAAATACAAGTTCACGTTCAGTTCCTGTTGAGAAAGTACGTGGGTTTAAGTTTGTCATTTCCAATGAAGAATGGAATGGTGGATTACACATTGTCATTGCAACCAACTCGTGTGAATATAATATACTATTGAAGATGAGTGTTGGTGTTCTTTGTAATCTTAGATTAATACGGTCTTCTAAATGATTAATTTCCACATTTTCTCTCGCCAATTCAAGTGTCAAATTATCTATATCCGTTCCTAATCATATTATTACACTACTTATTACAGTACTTGACTAGTTAACAGTACTATAGACTACTTGACTAGACTAATTATTATATATATTATTTTAAATAATTAAAACTATTTAAAAAATTATTGTACCTATAAAATTCCAAGAATTTTCACTAGTACCAATGAGTGGATAAATACAACTTGCTCCTGTTCCTATGTCAAGTACAATAATATTCAGTTTCAATTGTTCATCTGAGTTGATGTTGTGGGCTTCAATATCTGATATATGTGACTCATTGTTCTTTAAACATAGTAGTGAGGATATGGCTCTGATGTAACCAAGTCTGTTAGGTACACAAGGTGCCAAGTATCTAATGAAATTTGAACTAGCACTTAAATCCTTAAAGTACTTATTTAACACATCCAAATCCTTATTTAAGTTACATGAATCTTCTTCACATGAGCATGGCAAATACAATTCCAAGCCATAATTATGCTTCAATATCGCCTTCGATAAATGATATACTGAGTCTGGATGGTTGAAATCATAATGATAACTTGATGATTTTGGCATAAATGGTTTCCACCTCAAGTTTAGTATCATATGTTTTTTCAGAAATGGAAAATACTTTGACAATACTAGGAAATCATCTGTAAACTGCCCATTAATAGATTTTCTGTTAATATTTACATTATTCAATGATTGGCTTCGATTATTACTATTGGAATACTCCAAATCTAAATAACTGGAAGAATCTTCTCTCTTCCTTTTAAACATATTCAGGTTTAATTTTAAAAATCGTGATTATATTGTTTTAATAACACAAATTAATATTAATACAAATGATAAATTACTCTCGATTAATTATATTTTAAATTAGATTCTAACAATGAATTGTAAGTATAAATAATTAAAATAAAAAAGGTTTAGATCCTAGATATATTACACAAAATATGAAAAGTGTTATTTATAAGTCTTGTGGTAGGGTTAGAACAGTTATAATGGAGAGTGATTTTGTCTGGTGAGCTTTCCGCTTAATATCTTCCATGACTAAAAGTTAATTTAAATTTAATTATTATAGTTTAGTTTATTTTTAGTTATATTGACTTATTTATTATTACCCCATGTCATTATACCTAAATTTAATTTAGTCTTGATTATCATATATTTATTAATTGATTTTAAATTTTGTTTATACTTTCCTGATACTTTGATCTCTAGTTTTTTATAATTTTATATTATTATCCATAATGTCGGTTGTTGGCATGAAATATAGCTTAATCCCGAAGGAGAACCGGGTTGCTATTTACGAATATTTAATAAAAGGTTTGCTCCATAAAATAATTTTATTTATTTTTAGAGGGGGTTCTTGTTGTTCAGAAGAATCCGAAGATTCCTGCTCACCCTGAGATCAGTGTTCCTAATCTTCATGTTCTAATGACTATGAGGTCTCTGAAGTCGAAGAATTACGTTGAAGAGAACTGCAATTGGCAGCATTTGTACTTTACTTTAACTGATCAGGGGATTGAGTTTCTTCGAAGTTATCTTCACCTTCCTCCCACCGTCTTCCCTTCCACCTTGACGAAAAAGCAATCTTCTCGTGTAGCTCTTAAAGAAGAAGTTGTCTAATTATTAATATCTTTCTAAACTTATATACATGTATATTTATTGTATAAAGAGATTATTTGGACTTAATGAGGATTAGTAAGAGTGTGGCGAAGCATCCTGCGAATTGTCCCGAGATTCTGCATTGTACTTTGTCTCCATCCTTGTCATTTTGGAAGAGATCGCACTTGTACATTGAAGATGCTGCGATGACATCTTCTGGTATCCCGTTTGCCAGATTTACTTGCACTTCTACTTGTGTTGATAGCAGTTCCGGCTTATATCTTAGCAGTGTCGAGATATTATTCAATGCTCCCAGATTTCCTTTATCCAGAGAGTTTTCTATTTGATTTATCAGACTATCAATTTCATCAGTTTTCTGATTCTTTTGATACTGGCCAGTACCATTCGTATATACACTTGAATTGTCTTGATAATTGGGATTACCATTTGATTGTGAATATGAATTTGACAAGGAACTACTCTGTGAATTACTCTGCAAATTACCTTGTGTATATGAATTCCCTTGTAAATTAGTCTGTGTATATGAATTCCCTTGTGTATAGGTATTATTTTGTGTATAAGATTGTGTATTTGTATGTTCAGAATAAGCAACAAAACAATATTTTTCAGGTGGAATAGTCTCAGTGATTGAGGTTGCAATGGCTACAACAAGATCTTTAACTCTTGGTTTGTCACCTTTGATGACGGCCACGATTTCCTCATGACGTGAGTTTTCATCTCTGAATAACGTGATTGAGAGAGTTTCTGGGTTCGTCGTCCTCTTAATCTCGTCGATTGCTGACAGAAATAGGTCTGGGATAACCACCATTACCAGCATGGTGTTATCAGCTTGGAGTGAGTAACTGGAGTTCATTAGCTCTGATATTATACATGTTGACTTGATTACTGATTTCACTGTGCCTTTAAGGAGCAGAGTTCTGTATTCAGTCTTCGGGTAAAGTTCCCAGGGCATCGATAAAACGATATCATCCACCTTACTCTTGCGTCGGAACCAATTTAATCCCTTTCCTCCTCTTCCTATTATTGTTCCTGACACCAATTGCGTCGCCAAGATCTTTAAGAACACTGTTGAATCCTTATTCTGGTAGAATTGTTTCCTTGTCTCCTTTAGACTCGATACTTCCAAAGATGAACACTCCGGTTCTGGACTATAATATTGTGTATTACTCAAATGATTATTACTTAATTGTTTATCACCATGTATATATTCTTTATCACCATGTATATATTGTGATGATTCGTGATATTGTGTTCCTTCATGGTGTGATTCTGGATGTGTACTGTAATGTGATTCAGAGTGTGTAAAATGTGAATTATCCATTTGTGTATTCAACTGCGTGTTTACGTGTGTATTAAACTCCATTTCTGCATGTTTATTGAATTCCATTTCTAATTGTGTATCCATATCTGATTGCGTGAAGTGTGTATCCGGATGTGTATTGTATTGTGAGTTATCAATTTGTGTGTTAAATAACATATCTTCATTTGTTAAGTGTAATTGTTCATTTAAATGTATTTGGTCATTTGTTAAATGTAATTGTTCACGTGTATTTAAGTTATTTTCCATATTTTGGAAATTAGAAACTTTATTTGGGGAATATACGTCAAGCTTACCACGTTGTTTATTTCTATATTTATTAACACCTATTCTATTCATTGTACTCGAATTATATGTACTTGACGTATATGTGCCTGTATTATATGTATTTGGAATAGCATTATATGAACTTGAGACTCCATTGTAGGAGTTGGATATTGTACCATTGTATGTACTTGAGACTGTACTATTCAGTGAATTAGGAGCTGTACTTGTAGAGTTATTAAAAGTATTAAGACCATTTGAGTGGGCATCAAATGTATTAATATTCTTGGATGGGTTTGTTTCATAGCCTGTAACCTTCTCTGACTCCACATAGTTTGGATAATAATCAAATAGTGGGAGTGTAAGATTCGAGAAACCCAATTCATTATCTATTATACTTTGGGGTACTTCAGAGTTTACTGAGTCGTACATATATGAGCTTAGCACATCTCTATTCCTCGAATCAACCATACCTGAGTACCAACTTGGATCAGTTCCATTATGGAATTGATTATCCTTAATAGTCTCAGAAAGTGAGTGGTCATTATGAGAACGAGATATATTCAACGAACTCATACCCACATCTATATTACTTGTATATTCTCCCTTTGTAGTATATTCCCCCTTAGTATATTCCCCCTTAGTATATTCTCTATTAGAATAATCTCTGTTAGAGTATTGTCTATTAGAATATTCCCCCTTTGTATAATCTCTATTTGAATGTCTGTTAGAATTGTGGAATCCAGAGGCATATGAAACATCTGAATTATCGTCACAAGATAACATTATTAATCATAATATTGCGAGTGACGTGCTTTAAATAACAATAAAGTTCCAACTCTATTGAATAGTAAACGTACAATCCAATGAAAGAGTATTAATATTGTAAATCCAAATATTTACAAAATCGAAAATTAAATTATGATTAGAAAATGTGTAATTAAATCCTAAACTCTAATCAAAACAAATTAAATATGTCAAGAATTGGAAAATGAGTAATGAGTTAAAGAACAAGTGAATATTAGGGAATAAGGGATTAGCGAATGAGTGAATTAAATGGAAGAATTAATGAGTATCATTGTATATCCTTAAATTTAAAGTGTTGTGTTAAAACGTAGATTAACTGACATTCAATTTTTTAAAACCTCTCGGAAATCCAAGAGTTTAAATAATTAACCAAAATCCAGGTTAAACCCTAGAATTTAAAGTTAAGTTAGCTGATTTGGACGTATATCACAAATATTAATAAAGAGAATTACTAGAGTGAAATATGTAATATAATTATATCCGTTCATTAGTTAAAATATATTCTAAAGACAAATTAAAAAATTTAAAGCTAAACGGTATGAAAACTGAGAATAAATCCTCAAGCCTAATGGGGACTTTATGTGGAATCCTTGAGTAAAATATTAAATACATCCTATACACCGAAATTACACATTTTATCACATTTTATAGATAAATTAGACATTAAAATTTATATTCAAAATGAATTTAAGTTCATTTACAAATTCTAATATTTTGAGAATCGTAATGTTTATTTTACACCCCATCCTTGTTTCCTTTTTCTTTTAAATTAATCTTAATCCATTATTTCCAAATGCATCTTATTTATACATTAATTAATTAATAAGATTCCTTATCCTTCCTATTAATTTGTTCTAATATATTCAAATTATTCATATATTCTTCTTATTATTTTATATATTTGTCTTGGTCTATTATTTCATTACTTTACAAAA
Source organism: Theileria annulata (assembly GCF_000003225.4). Taxonomy (NCBI): domain Eukaryota; phylum Apicomplexa; class Aconoidasida; order Piroplasmida; family Theileriidae; genus Theileria; species Theileria annulata. Next base: position 1,646,760 of record NC_011098.1, on the reverse strand, counting down.
TAATTGTTTGCATTATTTAATAAATTATTATTGAATTATTATTTAAATGAGAAATATGGCTTTTGAGCAGAGCACCAGTGGCGCAATGGATAGCGCATCGCTCTCCTAAAGCGGAGGTTGCGGGTTCGAGTCCCGCCTGGTGTGATTTGATTATAATTTATAATAATTTACACAATCATATGATTCAAATTATCAATAAATTAAAATTAAAAATCAATCTGAAATTCTCACTTGACTTATACTCAAGTCCATTGATCTCCACATTTTCATACCAGTTTTATACTCTAACTTTCCATTACATTTTTTGTTTAAGTATATTATTGTATTTTCAAGGTCATCAAGATTCTCAGTACAAGAATCCATATATTTCAGAATTATCATAAGTCTATACACATTAAAATTTCTATTCTTCATTTTATGAAGATTTTTCATTAATATTATATTATCATAATGTAATGTTACAATTTCTATAAAAATGTTAATATTTAATATAATTACCAGATTCTACTATGGATTCTAATATGAGATTCCATAATGTATTTAACTTCAATTCCAATAAATTAAAATAACCATTTTCTTCATTAAGAATTAGATTACTCAAATGATTAATGATCCTAGTAAATATAATTTGTCTCCATCTACAACATATTAAGAAGTATATTCTTACATTGAGAGATTTCTTAATTCACACATTAATGTAGCTTTTACTGTGTTAAATCCAGTAAATAATTTATTTCCCAATACACTATTTTCATGATAAATATTATCAAGATTATTTAAATTTCCCCAATTTTCAAATGCCACTTGTTTCATTCTGCTATAAATACCCGATACTGAACCATTGTGTAGTAGTTTAACCAATTCATTATCAATTATAATTGAGTCCATCCATCTTCCATTAATTTTAAGGTTAACTTTCTTAGTATTTTCCAAATTCAGAACTGCCAATTTTAAAATTTTAATCACCAATGTTACAAATATTCGAATCATGAAAAACTCTTTTTTCGTCAATAATTTATCAAATGTACTATTCAATACATTTTTAAAATTATTTTCATTAAAATTTCTAATTTCCATTAAATCACCTAATTTACAATCAATTTAATAATTTACAATCAATTTAATAATTTACAATCAATTTAATAATTTACAATTAATTTAATAATTTTGAATTAATTTAAATTATTAAATTTTATAAAACTTACATATGAATGAATAGAAAAAATTAATTTCTGTGAATGTTCTGACTTGAAAAGATTTAATTAAATTTCTAAGTTGTTTGGTTACATTTTCAAGTGATTTGGATATGGTGGATTCCTTCTGGGCTTCTGCCTTTAAAATTTCTATCGGCACATTAATTTCAACATTGTTTTTTACATCTTCATTGAATATTTTCGATTCAAATAATTGTTCTAATAACTTTGAAAATGTTAATTTAATTTCCGACTTCGAGTGTGTTTTAACTTCACTAATTCCAGCCAATGTATTACTGGTATTTCTTAATATTCCATTTTCCAAACACCATTTTATATCTTCCACAATCCATTCTTTATATAACATAATTTACAAAGATTTAATATAAGAATTTATCAACACCTCCATATTGCACCCACATCAACTACCTTCTATACATATACTTTCTCTACATTATATACTTTCTCTACATTATATCCATTAATACTTAAATATTTAATAATATATATAAGAATGTATAGATATATTATTAATTTGAGTGTTTGGGAAAAATTATAAAAATTTGGTTAAAAGAACTTTAAAAATATTTTACAAAAGATGAAAAATAAAAAGATTCCAATGATAATGGAGAAAATAGCTCGATTTCGAGTCATTATAAAGTTAATATTCTTTTGAAGTTTTTGTACATCAAATAAATGTTTATTGACTATAGTATTTACTCTATTATATATTTTAGCTAGTTTACGGTTCCCTCTTTTAAGAAGTTCAAGATTCTGAGATGCTTGACCAGTTAATGATTCCACATCCATAATAGCATCTACTAATCCCATACCAGACTGTGTAATTTTAGTTGTATTTTCTTCTTTATAGTATTTATCAGGTGAACTAAACAATATGAACCGTTGATATCTGGTATCAATTTGTCTAGAACAGTTGTTAAACTCTGTGGTTAATTGGTCAAAAATACTACTATATCTCTGAACTTGTAAATACTTTACACTATCAGAATTCATCCACTGCTTCAAAAGTCGAGAAACTTGAGAATTGGCCTCATTTAGTCTTGATTTAAAATTATTTTTATAATTAAGTACAGACTCCCATTCTTGCTCAGTTTTAGGTTCATTTTTCAAATAATTCTCTAATATTTCAAGATTCTCACGGAACTCATTCTTTAGTTTACCTAAACTACTAAAGTCATCCAATCCAAATGAAAAATTAAATTTCTTCACATCAGTATTAATATTAGTTAATCCATTATTCAAATTACTAAATCCATTTTTAAACTTAGAAAATTCATTATTAGTAAATTCATTAGTAAATTCATTCGTGAATTCATTTGAGAATTTATTATTAGAAAATTCATTACATTTGTCCATATCATAATTGAATCAAATAATTATTAATGATATAAATTATTTATATAATTATAAATTATATGTATATTTGATTCAAAATATTCTAATTCCCCATCGGGTCAAATTAGAAATTATTTCAACATTACTCTTCATAATATGATTCATATTTGTAATATTAAAATTTAAATTTCATCGCAATTATTGATATACAAAGTGTGTAATTAAAGGTTTTTAATAAAATGTATCTTGAATGGTCTAATATTCTTAAAGATTTATCTCCATCATTTTGGGGTTATTTAGGTATATTCTTCTCATTAGGACTTTCAGTATTTGGAGCTGCCACGTAAATTTTTTAAACCATATATCCATACTCCTTACCTACCCTTAGATACCAATAATTACCCTAAGATACCCCTTATTTTACCTTAATTACTTGTTAAATACCTTTTGGTAATATTTTATATATTGAATGATATAGAGGATTAATGTTATGTGGACCATCAATAATGGGTGGTTCAGTGAAATCACCAAGAATTACAGTGAAGAATTTAGTATCTGTTATATTTTGTGAAGCGATTGGTATTTATGGGTTAATAGTTTCAGTACTTCTAATGAATATCGCATCAAGGTTTACAGGAGAAAAGGCACCTCTAAACCTATTACTTGATAAAGAAATTACTAAACTATATTACAATGATTTGTTTAGAGGTTATTCAATGCTAGCCGTAGGCTTAATTGTTGGATTTTCAAACTTATTCTGCGGGTAATTTTAATTATTTCCACTCATCATTTATTAAATATTAAATTAATATTAAATAATGAATTAGTATTTATTATTGTTTAGTATTTCTGTTGGAGTTGTTGGAAGTGCTTGTGCATTAGCAGATGCTCAGAAACCTCAATTATTTGTCAAGGTTCTTATGGTTGAAATTTTCGCTAGTGTTCTAGGTTAATATATATATAATATTATTTAATAGTATATTCTAATTTGTGATTGAATATTGTTTTAGGACTTTTTGGTGTTATTGTTGGTGTTATTATTGTATCACTTGTACCCTAATTTTCTTATTCCATATACTCAAATATTTTCTTACTCTATATACTCAAATATTATTCTCTTTATTAAATTATTTTATTATATAATTAATGTGATGTGAAATAAAGTTGTATTTATGTGGAATCCACATAAAAGGATTTATTTATTTATTTATTTTTTAAAATATGAAGACTAAAAGTAAAACTGGCAAAAATAGACTTGATAAATATTATCATTTAGCTAAAGAACATGGATATAGATCACGTTCTGCATTTAAAATCATACAATTATCCAAAAAATTCAATATCTTCCAAAATTGCAAGTAATTCTCCAAATTATCCCTATACTTATTATAATATCTATATATTTATTGTATTATTTTTATGTTTATATATATTTATATTGAAATTAATGATATTGTTTAGTGTATTGGTTGATTTATGTGCTGCTCCAGGTGGTTGGTTACAAGTTGCTTCAAATCAATTACCAGTTTCAAGTACTATTATAGGAGTTGATTTAGTACCAATTAAACCAATTAAAGGAGTTACTACATTCCAAGCTGATATTAGAACACCCAAATGTCTTTCACTCATTACTAATCATCTTAACGTATATTAACAAATTATATACTAACATACTTAATTATATAGTTAATTATATATTTATATAGTTAATTATAGTTTATTGGTATAATAATTGATTAGGGTATGAATGTAGATGTGGTATTACATGATGGATCACCGAATATGGGATGTAATTGGAATTTGGATGCGTTTAATCAGAATGTATTAGTATTAACAGCGTGCAAAATGGCATGTAGTTTACTTAGGAAGGGTGGAATCTTTGTTACAAAGGTTTTCAGATCCTCAGACTATAATTCTCTGGTCTGGATGTTAAGTAACTGTTTTGACAAAGTCAAAGTTACAAAGCCTCAGAGTAGTAGAAATGTATCAGCAGAAATCTTTGCTGTATGTATTGGATTTAAAACACTTAAACTCATTGATCAAAGGCTTTTTAATCCCGATTATGTATTTCAAAATTCTGATGTACCAATAGAACAAAATGAATTAAGTCAATCAAATAAACTACTAAGTAACACCCCAAAATCTCTAAGTAATACCCCCAAAACCTTAACTCATACATCGAAAACTCCAAATCATGTATCAAAAACATTGAATCAATTACTCAAGGAACAAAAGAAAATCAATCGTGAAGGATATGAAGGTCCAATATATTCTGAAATTAGTGTTATTGATTTCCTTAAATCTAAAGAACCGGCTGTAATTCTAGTAACATACAATAAACTTCTATTCACTACTACTAATAGTAATACCATTGGTACTAAGAGTACTGATGAGGAGATATTGGAAATGGTTAAGGAGAATCCATTAACTACTGAAGAGATAAAATTACTTTGTTCAGACTTGAAAGTTGCTGGGAAATCTGATCTACAATCATTACTTAAATGGAGATTTAAACTTATCAATACTATTCCAAATCTTAAAACAAAATCTAATCCATCAGATTCAACAAAGCCAGGAATAGACGGTTCAGAACCTACTATTTCTGATACTACAGTTTCTACTACTACAGATCCTACGGCTATGGATACTGTAGATTCTACTATAGATTCTACGGTTATAGAAATGGATAAAAAGATAAAGAATAAAATTGAAAGTGAGAAAAGACGTTTGGAAAGAAAACAAAGAAAAATGTTAAAAAAGTTAAAAATTGGTAAAAACTCAAATTCTTCATTAATAACTCCTGATCCTGACTTATTTAGTCTTAATTCATCCAATTTACAATCCTATCCAGAGGCCTTACCAGATGGTTCAGAGTCTGAAGAAACAGATATAGAATCTAAAGAAACAGATCCAGAGTCTGAGGAAACAGATGTAGAATCACAATTACCAGCTGATATAGAATCTGAAGACACAGTTATAGATTCTCAGTTAACAGATATAGAATCAGATATAGCAACAGAAATAGAATCTGAAGACACAGTTGTAGAATCAGATGAGTTGGAAGATTATGAAATGAAAAGATTAATGAATATGGAAATAGATTTGGAAGTTCGACATTCAATTGATAAGATTAATGAACAAAATACAAAACATGTAAAATTGTCAAGAAAACAAAAGGCCAAATTAGAACAATCAAATGAACTTAAGAATTTCATTAATAAATTACAATATGAAGCACAAATTCATCATATGAATCAATCAGATCATTCCGATACTGAACCAGATGTGAATTATGAGCAAGGTGATTCGAATTCTGACCAAGGTGACTCAGATATAGAAACACCTCACAGAGATATAAAACAAGATGATTTGAATGGAAATTTGGATGAAGATTTAATATCAAAAAGATGGTTTGATAATGATATTTTCAAACTTAATCTACATACAAATCATTCAACCAAACAACCTAAACCACCTAAACAAGTTGAACACCCTAAACTATCTAAACTATCTGAACAACCTGAACTTCCTAATAAGTCTAAAGAAAATATGGATATAAAGATAGTACCAGCAATATCAAATAGTGAGAAAGAAGAAATAATGGGAGATGTTAATAAATTGGCAGAAATTCAAGCGTTGGGTTCATTAATGATAAATAAGAAGACGAGAATGGCATTAATTGATGGAGCATATAATAAAAGAACGTTTACTGATGAGGATTTGCCAAGTTGGTTTGTAGAGGATGAGAATAAGCACAATAAGCCTCAGTACCCAGTGACAAAGGAACTAATGAAAAAGTACAAAGCGAAGCTTTTGGAGCTAAAAAATAGGCCTATAAAGAAGGTTTTGGAAGCTAAACATAGAAAAGCATTAAGAGCTAAGAAGAAATTAAAGTCAATTTTACCGAAAATTGAAGCCATCTCAAATGACCGAGAAAGTACCGAGAATCCAAACAAACTCCTCAGAGGATTAAAGAAAATACAATCCACTAAACGTCAAAAAGTTTATGTAATCTCAAGAAGATCAAATTTCAATAAACTTACCAAAGGTGGGAAACAAAAATCTAATAAAAGTAAAGGAAGTAGAAAAGTTTTAAAACATGTTGATCGAAGAATGAAACAAGATAATCGAAGATCTAAAATCAAACCTAAACGTAAATCCAGAAAAATACGTCCACACTAAATTTTACACTATTTAATATTATAATTAATATTAATAATAATATTATTTAATTAATATTTATTATTAATTTGAGTGAGATTAGAATTTTTGTAATGGAATATGAAGAATCATTAGAAAAAGGTGTGGAACTATTGGAATCTTTATCTCTATCAGATTCTCTTGTAGATTCTCAAATATTTCCTTTATATTCTGAATTTCTTAATAATAAACTAAATTCTGATATTTCATTTGATGACGAAAATTCTAAAGAATGTGTAAATTTACAGGAAATTGAAACTAGAAGACAATCTTCAACTGATACTATTCACATTTGTAATAATTTGGCTTGTGACTTAAAGATTAAGGTTTTGGAACGGAAAATTACTCTATTAGAAACTCAAAACTCACAATTAATCATCAATTCTTGTTCAATGTATAATACATTAATTAAACACATACAATCATTAACTGATGAAATTAATAAATTTAAACAAATTAATAATTAAATGATGAAATTAATAAATTTAAATCAACAAATTATAATTTTAAATGACATGATCCATAATATATATTAAGTATTTCATGTGACATTGTATAAGTCTATAATACATTCAACTTACTATACTAGACTATACTAGACTATACTAGACTATACTTAGTATAATTAATATGTTGAACGTACGATATTTCTTAAAAGTGCTAATGTAACATTAAGTGAAGGTATATAATCATGATCCTAAAAATAATTAATATAATTGTTAATTACCTTTAAGTATATACAAATTTTTGAATTTCGACTTAATTTTAATGATGATTTAATATATAAATATAATTGATATATTGTTATATTTCCATCACATTTCATCTAATATACATTTATTATTTAGGGTATCTAAGGGTATTTTAGGTATTTTAGGTATTTAAGGTCTATTAAGCCTATTTTAGAGTACTAAGGCTATTAAGTCTAATTTAGGCCATCTAAGGTAATTTAAGCCTATTAGGGTATCTAAGAGCTATTCTAAGGTTAACTAAGGCTTATTAGAGTTATATAAAGGATATGAAACATGATTTGGTAGAATTTGTGGTAATGTATCATCAGATAAAATTTTATATTGTAATTTGGTAAAATGTATTGGTTTGGGTAATAATTTTAATACTTCACGTCTTTTCTCTTTTACTTCACGTACATATACTTTATTATCAAATTTACTTTCCAATGAAAAATCTCCTTCATGTAATTCACCAACTATTCACCAATATTATTATTAAGTATATTAAGTAGTTAAGGCTATTTAAGGGCTATTTAAGGGCTAGTTAAGGGTATTAGGGGTATCTAAGGTATCTAAGGCTAATTTAGGTATTTAAGCCTATTTTAGCTATATAAGGCTTATTTTAGCTATATAAGGAGTATTTTAGCTATATAAGGAGCATTTTAGGTACTCTAAGCCTATTAAGGCTAATAGGTAGTTAAGGCTATTAAGAGTACTAAGTTAGTCTAACTAGTCTAAGGGATTGAGTATAACCTTGTTTAAGATGATCAATATGTATTTTAGGATTTTCATTAAGATATTTTGATCTGATTGCATTAATTGTTGGATCATTTTTCATTCCTAAAATTGTTATAATATTAATTTTTACCTTTATTTATTGCCATAGTAAATGTATCACTAAGTTCTTCAAATACCTAAAACAATTATCTACAATTATCGTAAATTATTGTAGAAAATTATTAAATTTTAATCTATACTTCAACATTTGATATGATTCTTGAGATTAAAGAATCATAAATTGGATCATTTCTAAAGAATCTTCGAGATGGTACATGTTTCCTACATTTCGGACATCCTCTTGTTCTAATAATATATTCTTAATTCTTATTTTATACATTTCATAGTTATTTAATTATATAAATTGGATTACCCAACTCGAACACATTTTTCAATACAGTTTGAACAGAATCTATGAAGACAAGTTTTAATAACGACACATTTTGAGATTATTCCGGAACATATTGCACATGTTAATTCTTCTCGAAGTCCAGAATCATTTAATGTCGTTTCTAATCTATCAAATTTCTCGGTATCTACTGTTCTTGGTGTTCTTAACACTTCAAATGGTGTTAATCCAAAACAAAGTGCTCCTTCTAAATCTATCAATTCCGATACTGTAAATTCATTCAATATATCCATCAACTATAATTAAATTTATTAAATTAACAAATAATAAAAATTAACAAATAAATTATAAAATTATTGATAATTAAATTTATTATATTAACAAATAATAAAAATTAAATTTATAGTGAATATTAGTATATATATTAAATTAAGTTGATGGTGTGATTATGATTCCAATTTTTCTGCTTTTAATTTTTCGACAATTTTTTCAAGTTCAGATTCTTCCAAAATTTGCATACCTCCGGGTACTAAAACTGCCAATTCTAAACTCTTGGCAGATACTTCAACTACTTCAAATAATGCTTTAACTGCCAACATCACAGCCTCATCACTACTCAAATCTTCTTTATAATTCTTTTCCAAATATTCTTGTACATGCTAATTAAATTATCAAATACAATAGACAATATGAATTATCTAACTAAAATCAACTATTTGTGATTGTATAACTAATAATTGTTATGGATTATGAAATTACTTTGGAATTTTTGCCTATGGATTGTGCTTTCCATGAGGAATATATACCAGAAGGTTCAGTTTGAAAGAGTGCTGGTTTACCATTATAATCAAATCCAACAACTAATAATGAAACTCCAAATAATCTTACACCTCCTTTATGTGTATATTTCTATAATTCATTATAATATCACTAAATATGAAGAAACATGAGTAAATATGGGTAAATATGAATAAATATGTGTAGAATATGAGATGGTATAGTACTTGTTGTAATCTTGCGATGTATTTGGCAATGTATCCAACAGTTGCAGCTTCATCCATATTAAGTTTATATCTTTGACATTCCAATCTTGTCTATTACATATTAATTATATATACATTATTTTAAGTAATATCACTATTAATAGTAGTCAAGGTGTATCTAAGGTGTAGTTAAGGAGTAGTCTAAGGGTTATTTAGTTAAGGCTAATAGGTAGTTAAGGCCTATTAAGGCTTATTAGGTAGTTAAGGCTATTCTAGGTAGTTAAGCCTATTTAGGTTATTATAGTTACTTTATTGGCTAATACTCTAGCATCAGCATTAAGACCAGCAAATGCTAGAGCTAAATTTTCATCCAATTGTAATATTTTCTTATTACATCTAAAAATACAATTAGTTTTAATTTATGAAAATGACATTTAAATTGTATAATTAATATTACCTTGGATCTTGAAGTTTGGTAGTACTTTTCCTTTCTGCGGCAATGACTACGACATCATTTGATTTAACACCTACAACACATCCACCTCTTTTAACTGCTTCCATTGCATATTCCACTTGCATTAAATGCCCGTCAGGGCTAAAAATTGTTATTGCACGATCATAACTCATTACAACCAAAATTTTATAAATAATTTTATCAACAATAATATCCTTGAATAATTTAACAATTTATAAACTTATGTTTAAGGTGTTGTGATATATATTCCAATTAATATATAAACTTTATAACTTAATTTAGATTAACTATTGGAATAGTAAAATACAATAAACTTGTAGTAATCATGGGGATTTGAATTAGTTATTTGTATAAATTTCATTATATTAATTATTTAATTATCAATTATTGTAAATCAGTATTTTAATGGTATTTTAACCATATTCTGTTCTACCTTTTATACAAATTGTTTAATTCCCATATTTCTATCCAATTTTTAAAATTTATTTTCTTATTCTAGTTTTTATTAAATGATTTTATCATTAATTAATAATGTCTAGAAGGTACGATTCACGTACTACGACCTTCTCTCCAGAAGGACGTTTATATCAAGTTGAGTATGCACTTGAGGCTATAAATAATGCTAGTCTTACTGTTGGTGTTTTATGTAATTCTGGTGTTGTACTTGTAGCTGATAAACCTATCAGTTCTAAACTTCTCGATCCTGGAAAAATCAATGAAAAACTTTACAAACTTGATTCACACATTTTTTGTGCTGTTGCAGGACTTACAGCAGATGCTAATGTACTCATTAACATGTGCAAATTGTATGCTCAAAGACATAGATATTCTTATGGTGAACCACAATCTATAGAACAACATATTATACAAATCTGTGATCTTAAACAAGTATTAATATATTCCAATATATACTTAGAAATTTAGAAAATACTATTGATTAATTGTTTTTTTGTAGAGTTATACACAATTTGGTGGATTAAGACCATTTGGTGTAAGTTTTTTATTTGGTGGTTGGGATGAGAATTTGGGATTCCAATTATATCATACAGATCCTTCTGGTAATTATTCAGGATGGAAAGCTACAGCCATTGGAATGAATAGTCAATCAGCACAATCTATACTCAAACAAGTATTTTACCATCATACTTACTAACTACTCTGAATACCCTTAACTACTTAATAGCCCTTAAATAGGCCTTAATTACCTAAATAACCTTAATAGCCCTTAACTACCCCTTACTACTTGTTACTGAAAAAATTATTAGGAATGGAAAGAAGATTTAACATTGGAACAAGCAATAAAATTAGCAATTAGAGTATTAACAAAAGCGATGGATTCTTCAACTCCTCAAGCAGATAAAATTGAAGTTGGAGTCTTATCTAAAGGTGAAACTGGTGAATTTGAACCCTTTGTTGAAATGTTAAATAATGAACGAGTTGACACTCTATTAAAAACTATTGCACAAGAAGACACCAATAAATCCACCAATACACAATAATTTAATTATATACATAATTCATAAGTTATTAAGAGTATTTAAGGGTATAAGGAGTATTAGGTACTTAAGAGCTATCTAGGATTCTAGGCATTAGGATTCTAGGTATTAGGAGTATTTAAGAGGTATATTAGAGGTACTAGGTATATTAAAATATTTAAAGGTATATTAGAGGTATTTAAAGGTATATTAAGTGTATATTAGTGTATTAACATCTAACAATCATTCCACAGCCTAAAAATTATAATATTTTCATGAAATTACCCAAAAAGAATCCAAAACTAACAGCACCTCCAATCTAACACATTATTTCATTTAATAGTCAATTTAGTAAAGAATTTAGTAAGTAATTTATTAGGCAATTTAATAATTAAATATTTGATTGTTACAGTAGAGATTGGAATAATAATAAAACTGCGATGTCGAACTGCGGCATAAACACCAGTTAGAGTACCAAAAATACCACCAACAGCTCCACCCTTAAAAATAAAATTTTATACTAAAAACTTACCATTTTCCAGCCTAACTTTATACTCTCATAACAATTCTTAGCTCTAGGACTCTTAAATATTCTATCAACTATTTCCATAGGCTTATTATACAAATTTTTAGAATTATCCGTTAATCTATTCAATTTTAATTATTAATTAATTTATTATTAACTATTACTATTAATTAATTAATTATTGAATAATTGTATTGGAGAATTACAAGAATTCAGAATAATCTTTAGAATCATAATTCGTATCTGAAAATAAAAATTAATAAAAATAAAATTAATAATATATAATTTAAATAATACTGTCAGATTTAGGAGGAGGTGTAAAACCTTTAAATTCAAAATTAGTAGTATCAAATGATTTCCCTTTAAGATTTTTAGGTGGTTCTAAATTAACAAATCATATAATTAAATAGGATTCATAGATTCAATAGGATTGATATAATTAATAGGATTGATAGGATGGATAGAGTTAATGTAATTACCTGGAGGAGGAACTAATCCTCCGCCGGAAGGCGGAGAAGGTAATTTATCTTCATAGAAAGTAACACCTTTGGTTCTATTCCCATCAAAAAGACCTGTTAGAAAATTCCTAAATAACTATAAACCATAGAACTATGACAATACATATAATAGAACCAAATCTATAAAAATAAGAGAATAAATCTGAAATGATGAATATTAAACAAACCAGGCCATAATTTAATTCCTTTTCAATTATAATTTAAAAATTATAATTAGGAGAAATTTATATTTAAATATTCTTATAAATTATTTTCTAATTATTAAAATTATTACATTTTCAAGCACCATACCATTTAATTTATTATATTATCTTTTTCTAAAATTATTTTATGATTTCATAATTTTATATTTTATTAAATTTACAATATACAATAGAATTTTATCAGAACCATAAAGGAACAATAATTAACTAAAGAAGTTTTATAATTGTTTATTTATTAATTAATCTGTAATATTGTCTAATAATCTGTTACAATTGGTAATAATATGTTATAATTGGTAATAATGTGTTATAATGTTAATTGGTATAAGATATTATGCTTTAGAATTATTGAATCGTTGTTACAATCTACGGTTCCTCCGCCTATTACGTAGGAATTATAGATTATTATTTCCCAAATGGATAAATAATGATACTTTCCCTTTATATTCTCTTTTTTTATCAATTTTTTTATTTTGGCTTTATTATGAGATTTTTTGTGTTTCACCAGTTTGTCCTTATTATACAGGACCTGAATTAACTCCATTAATTAATAAATTCAAATCTATAGGGAAAACTTATAAACCTACACTCTACCTTTTTAATTCAAAATTACAATGGATTTTCCTCCTTATTTATTGTCGTCTTGAATTATTTTATAAATTATTTAATTATAAACTTTGTTTACAAAATTCTTTATCATTTTATAAATTAATTTATAATTTCTTCATATATTTTTTAAAAATTTTATTGAATTCGTTCTTTTTTAAAAAGATTTTCAATTCACAACCTATTATTAGTTTAAGAGAAGCTGTAGAAGGACATAATTCTTCTATTGTTATATTAGATTGGTATTTACCAAAATGGATTTCACCACAATGTGAACAATGTACATTATTTAAACATATTAATACTATTAATCCAACTAATACATTACCTAATGATCCAGATATAACTAAATTCATTAATACCAGTAAAACTACTACCAAATCCACTAATAAACTGAGTAGTAATAAATTAAATAGAAATGTAAATAGAAATGTGAATAGAATAAATGATATGGAAATGAATATGGAAGAGAATACAAGAATAGGTAAAGGTATAAGAAATAGGAAAATGGAACAAGATTATTTTAAAATGTATACTATACAGTCTGTGGAATTTCAAGAGAATATGAAAATTGTTAATTCTGATACTGATATATCAGCAAGTTCGGCTTCATATATTTCTGAAGATTCTATTAATTCACCAAATTCTTTTACACCTAAACATATACATAAACATACTCTACACAATTCCAATAGTATGTATAGGGATAATAATATGTATAGGGATAATACTCAACACAGTACCAATACTGTGTATAGGGACAATAGTATGTATAGGGATAATACAATGTATAATAGTAATACTATGTATCAAAGTAGTACAATGTATAAGGATAATACAGTATATAATAGTAATACAATGTACAAGAGTAATACAATGTATAAAGGGAATACAATGTATAAAAATAGTACTATGTATAATATTAGTACAGCCATTAATACTATGTATCCTAATACTATAGATAATATTAAAGCATTAGATAATAATACTATGGATAATATTAGAGCATTGGAAAATAATACAGTGGATAATAGTACTATGGATAAGGTTAGAGTATCTGATGTTGGTACACCTGTTAATATTAGTAATATGGATATGAATATGGTAGATGGTGTAATGGATAGAATGAAATTAGAAGATGAAAGAAATATATCATCAGTAATATCTGATCAAAGTTCTGATAAATTTGATCCATACTTTTATAAATTCATTGATAAAGATTTTGATAAATTTCATAAGTAATATTTAATATCTTAGATAGAATAGATAGGGTACGCAAGTACCCGTAGAGTACCCAATAGTCTTAATAGCCTTAGATACCAAATAAGGCTAAAATGGGCTTAAAATACCTTAGATAGCTCTTCTACCCATAGATAGCTCTTCTAGCCATAGATAGCTGTAATTACCCCTATTTACTCCTATCTACCCCTAACTACGTAACTACTACTGCTGGAGCAAGCACCGTAACTCATTAATATTGTATAATTGAATTTTAGAACTGTATTTAATGAATCGGGACCGAATCCGAAGATAATTCGAGGTGTTATAGTAATAATTGGTGACATGAACATATCTTATAGAATTTGTTCTACTAGAGTTGGTTGTTACTGTAATTCAAAACCATACCAGCCACACGATTCATGTTACTCATGTAACATGAGTGACAAATTAGACCATGAAGGGTATAGCCTTGAGCACCCAGGCTTTCCAGTACTCCGAGCACTAGTAAGTGATGCACTAAGTTCAGGCTTTGCATGTGTTCACCTACACTTGAATGTGAATTTAGGAATGGCGTCTGAAGCTTTTCCAGATTCAATTCCACTCAGATCATTTCCAATTTCACTCTACAGTGATGTGCTTCTAGATTTAAACTGTGCACTTGATAAGGTGTCACAAAGGTTCCCAAACTCTCCAATACTAGCAGTTGGCATATCATTTGGTGCAAATATTCTACTGGAATATATGGCAGTGTCGGCACAAGGCGGCTCAGTAAAATTATTCTCAGATACAGAAGATAATGGACAGAATACAAATACATTCCCAGACAATCATTCCTTTAATTCATTCGATAGTTTTTCACAACTTAAAACACATATTGATCCTGTTAACACAGTTGGTAACACAATTGGTAATACAATTGGTAACACTGGTGGTAATACAAATGTTAGTGTGATTGATAGTGTGTCAGAGACTAAAGTTAAATCGAAGAAGTCAAAGACAAATCAATATGACTCGGATAAACTTGGTAACATAAACTTTGATGAGATTTATGAGGACCATTTTCTACTTAATTTTAATAAGGAGGAGTTTAATACGGATATAAAAACAGTATATCCAGAGGAGTCTAGAGAAGTGTATTTGAATCCTGAACGTATATCCGCGGCTGTATGTATTAATCCAAACCTGAGACTATCAAGTAACATACTATACAACTTATCTAAGCGTAGAAAACGTTCAATGTATAGGAGATTTTGTTTATCCAAATTCAGAATTGAGTTAATTTCACTATTAAACTCAGTACACTGTAAGAGATCGAATACTAAGTTAACAAAGGAGTGTACTAACTTCAACTGCTGTCACTACAGTAAAGTCATTTCTAAATACAACTTCATTAAGAAGATATTTTACTATTTCTACATCAAGAGATCGAAATGTCATAAATATTCCATTGAGAAATTGATTACACATTTACATCGTGAATACCGTCACTCATACCGTGATCTAGACAAAACAGACTATATAAATTATGGCGAATTTTTATTTAATAGGTGTGGAGTCCGGACTACAGCGGATTTTAAGTTATCAGTACTAATGACTGTGAAACATAGATTTGAACGTGAAGGACAAGATAGTAAGATCAAAGTTAGACATATATCTGAACCACCAATATATAAATGTATTAATAAGAATGTTTGTACAAATTTAAGAATAGGGAAATCAATTTTCTCTAGAAAGTTAAACAAAGTACATAAAATGTTAAATTCCAAAGTTACTAAATATATTACCAATTTAATTAATTCTGAGTATACTCGAAATCTTACTAATATTAAAGAAAATCTTGAATTACTCAAAACACCAACACTCGTATTATATTCACTTGATAATTCCATTTTCACACTTAAAGATATTGATATTTTCGATGTTATCAAGTAATCTAATTAATTAATTTAATTATTCAATTAGTTGATAATTTTATTAGTTAATTTAATTATTCAGTTGATTATCTAAATTAATTAATATTGTTAGGAATCCGAATATTGTATATTATGTATCACAAACAGGTGGATTATCAACATTTCTTTCAGGTAATATATATAAATTTATATTATTTATAGGATTAAGACCATCAACATGGTTTATAGCACCAATATTAGAATTTCTAGAAGAAATGTCAACAAAATCTAAAACTTTCTAATAATACAACTAATAATATAATTTTCTAAATAATAATATAATTAATATTATTTTTTAAATAACTTTCTAATAATATTCTTAATTAATTTTATTGAGAGATTTAGTAAATGTGTAATATGTTGTTGGGTTATATTAAATTATTAATATTTTTTTCTATATAATAAATATTGAAAAAATATATTTAAAAAAATTTGTTTATATTTTATTATTTCAATTAATTATTTTTATGTTTCTATAGAAATTAATTTTATTATGGAACAAGTTTTTATTTAATTTAATATATTTTTGTAAATATGTCTATGAATTTGTTCCGTTTAAGTGGCGATATGTGCCACGTTGTAAGTCTTCTTTTACTTATTTGGAAACTTAAAACTTCTAAAAACTGTCTTGGAATCTCTGCTCGAATGCAAGAACTTTATCTCATTGTATTCATATGCAGGTAATTTATCATCAACTTATCATACCAATTTTTAATATTATTTATTATTTTTACTAATTTATTATTAATTTATTATTATTTGGATGAAAATATGTTTGTAGATATGTTGATTTATTTTTATATTTTATAAGTGTTTATAATACGGTGATGAAGGTGTTATTTATAACAATAACAGCATTTTCTATATATCTGATAAGGTTCAAAGCACCAATTTCACAAACATATAACCGTAAAATCGATAAATTCTCTTATGAAAAATATCTACTAGGACCAGTTCTAGGTAATATATTATTTAATTTATAAATTATTGGTGTTCTAAACTCAATACTACTAATTAGACTACTGTAGATTACTTAAGAGTAGTTAGAGTATTATAGTACTAGTACCACTACTACTAGTACCACTCCTCCTATATTTAATTATATTATTGTATAATAATGTGTAGTATTAACATTAGTAACTACAAAGACATATAAAGTATTTGATGTATTATGGACATATTCAATTTGGTTAGAAAGTGTAGCAATATTACCCCAATTAACAATGTTATATCAACAACGTGAAGTTGAGAATATAACGTCACATTATGTTGCTACAATGGGAGCTTATAGAGCACTTTATGTTGTTAATTGGGTTTATCGCTACTTCTTTGAAAGCCCACCATATGTCTGCATCATTTGCTGGGTTGCAGGACTCATACAAACTGCACTCTATGTCGACTTCTTCTATTACTTTGCTAAATCCAAATGGTATGGTAAAAAACTTGTACTTCCATTTACCGGTGATGTCTAATCTCATATAACAAATATACACAATATATATTGGTTATTAGGTGTATAGTGTATGGTATATTAAGATTAATATACATGTGTATATACCAGTATGTATATTTGGTATTAGGTGTATAGTAGTGATATACACTAGGGTATATAGGGTACTATAGTATTAGAGTATTAGGAGTATCTTAGGGTTTTATGTATTAGTAGTACTTGAGTATTAGTTACGAGTATACAAGGTACTATATGTATATTAGTATATTAAGTATACACTTGTATATTACATAGGGTACTAGGAGTATTAAGTACTAGACCAATAGGGGTATATTAGTTAGTCATATATATTAAAAATATTGATAAGATTAAATTTTGGAGAAATCGGCTTCTGATGAGAGTTTCTGTTTAATAAGTTTTCTAGTAAGTCTTGATCTAAATTCAATATATTAATTCCTAAACATACCCACAAACCATACAAATTATTCTATATTTACCTTTATCATCAATTTCCGAACAATAGACTATGAATCTTATTAATGAATAAAAATTACCTGCAAAACAACATGGACACAAATATGTTACATCTACACTTTTATAATGACAATAACATATTCCAACATTTCCAAAATCAAATGATAAATTTGTTGATAACATTTCACTCATTCCTTCTGATGGTAAATACCAAAACTATATTCATACATATTCCAAATACCATTAACTAGTTTACTAGACTATAGTACTTAAGAGTATTATAGGTAGTTAAGAGTATTAGGGCTAAAGTACTGGTACTACTTAGGTCTAGACTATCTAGAGTACTATTACTAATATCTATTACTACAGTTATTTGACTATATAACTAAGATAATGAATAAGATTAATACAGTAATGAGTTGTGTTAGATATTGATTAATATGATTAAAATTTAAATCAAAGTTGAGAAGTTTTGAAACGAGTAGATATTTAGCATTTGTTATTGCACTTAGCTGTTCTAAAATTCTCTAAACCAATTGTTAAGGGAATTTAACATACAGATGGCTGTCCTAATGCGAAAGTGTTAATGGTAATATTCTAAAATGGAGTGAAGAGAATTAATTAACCTGTGATAGAGCAGAATATGCGATATTCATCAGTCCAATATACTGTGATTTATAATTTTCAGAATTTGAAATATCAAATATGATTATTTTCCTCCCAAATCCTTCATTTGTACATTTAATTCTATTCAAGTCTAAATATACAAAATTAATAAAACATCAAACTAATAAAACTAAAATTAATATAAACTGAATAATTGATACATAGAAAACCCATTGAAATGGCTGATGTTAATTGAGTATCAGAATCAGGATAAGATAATCCTTCATTAATGAAATCAATGATTTTATTCCACATGAGTTTTAAATTTGTATCAACAGAGTTGGAATTATCACCTCCAAAACAAGAATCAGTCCAATCATTATATACTATACCTTCATACAATATCTTACTAATACATTATTAATACAAATAACAATTTAAATAACAAACTAAACAACAAACTATTGAGTAAATAGGAGTATATAGGAGTAAATAGGAGTATATGTGTAAAATGATACGATGAATGATTATTGGCTACAATAATGAGAGATTTATTTCTAACAGACATGTAACCATAGAATTTTAGAAAGTTTGCTAGTACTGTGAAGAAATTATGTAGATAAATTCGTTTTTCAGGTTCTTCTGGTTTTGGAGCAACTCCTAAATACCAACGACCTGGTGATAAATCAAGTATTAATACTAAAGCATCTTCTGATGGTATTAAATCTGATATCGTCTCATTTACATTTGATTCTAATACTTCATTCCCTTCTAATGATAAACATTTAAACATTTCTAATATCAATTTTTATAATTCATTTTCAAATAAAATTAATAAAATTATTAATAAAATTATTAATAAAATTATTAATAAAATTATTAATAAAATTATTAATAAAATTATCAAAAATTAATTAATAAAATTAATTTAAATGTATAATATTGTAAAAGTATATTAAATATTGTTATGTGTGAGTAGTGCTTGATGGTATTTGGATTCTTGTTGATGTATATTGAGATTTTCAATATTATCAAACATTCGAAGACAAATAAAACAAATATTATTAATTTCTATTCCTTTTTCATAATTTATTCCATTTCCTAATGATTTAACTTCTTTTACATTACTATTTGTTGTATCAACTTCCATATCACATTCATCATCAGATTCATTCTTAAATTCAAATCTCTCCTTAACATTTTTTATATTCTTTATTACATTTTCATTATTCTTCACATTTTTCATTACTAAACATTAATAACTAATATTGTTAACTCGTAACTACTGAATTAATATTGTTAACTCGTAACTACTGAATTAATATTGTTAACTCGTAACTACTGAATTAATATTGTTAACTCGTAACTACTAATTAATACTAATTATATATTATTACTTGTATTTTGTTGTTGATTTTGTGATTGTATATTAATTAACTGTTTTAAATTATTTTGTGATTCTTTTGCTATTTTCATTGCTGATTTTAATATTTTACTAACTCCACTACCAACTTCATTAACTTCATCTACTCCTTCCATACCACTAACTCCTCCATCTACTACATTAACTCCTTCACTCCCACTCCCATTAACACTCACACTGTCACTATTGGATTGATTATTGAAATGTATAGATTTATTATTTGGTATAACATGTATTAATGATTGTTGTTGTTCATTATAGATGAAATAATTACCAGTGAGTGACATATAATAACCACTAGCGGCATCATAATATAATGAAAGTTGATGATCAAAGAAATAATCAGAATTGGGATCATATTGAAATGTACCAATATCTGGTTTCCCATTTGGTAATAATATACATTCCGACATCCAACTTTTCATATACATTTTATTTATCTCATGTGGATCACTTATACTTAATTGATTTCTTATATTATTTATACTTGTATATTTTATTTTCAAATTACTTATATCATTCATATCCAACATATTTCCATTAATCATTTGATTTACCAAATTACCAGTGTTGACCATAATACCAGTGTTGACCATAGTAGTAGGATTAAGGGTATTATTAGGATTAAGGGTATTATTAGGATTAAGGGTATTATTAGGATTAAGGGTATTATTTGGGTTAAAGGAGTTACTAATAAGGGTATTGGTATGGAATGAATTTTTAAGAGTTTGTAATTTGATTTTTTTGAATAATTCTTCAGCGGCATGACGTTCTCTAGAATTAACAGTATCAACTCTATAATATAAATTATTACATTGTATTAAAAATGTTCTTATTCCTCCCTTCATTTTCAAATATTGTTCAATTATATTATTATTATTAAATATTATAAACATAAATCCATTTCTAGTTTCTTCCGTTAGGGTGTCCGTTACGGTGCTTGCTCCAACGGCACCAGTTCCCTCAGTATCCTTACTACTAGTACACTCCATACCCATAGAATCAGCTCCCTTTCCCGTAATATTAGTAGTTGGACCAGTCACCGTAACGGGAGTAATATAAATAACACGTTGAATATAATCTATAGATGATTGTATAGTATTAATTAATGTAATGATTAATTTGATTATATCATCAGATTGTGATAGATTTTTGAGTATTAGCCATGAGGAAATATCTGATAGACTTGATTGTAATATTTTAGCCTGATTCATGGCTTCAATTTCAATAGCTTTATTTTGTATTTCCACCTCCTCATCAGTAGGTTTTGGAAGACCACAAGTAAGACAAACTACTCTACGTGCAAAATTTAAGAATCTACATGAAGGACAGGTCCAATCAGAATTCAATTTTCTCTTTTCAAGTAAACTTGTTACGTCTGACATTGCCGCAGCTAATTCTGTATTTGCCACTTCACTTTCATCAGTCACATTATCACTCGTGTCATATTGAATATAATATTCTCGGCCATTGATTTTAATTGTACGTTTACGTGTAGATGACATGAAACGATCTGCGGCACTTGTTGAAGGGAATTTCACTATTCCAACACGCTCCAATGTGATTCCAGAACCTGGTACACTTGATTGAGAATGAATAGTGCCTGTATTAATAGGCCTAAGTTCACCAGAAATATTATTCGTATGGAATGAACAAATGCTAACGTTGTTAGGGGTTGAAAATCCATTTTTAATTGCTATTTCTGATACTACAGACTCAATATTATCTTCAGTGACATCAGAATCCAAACATCGAACTAAAATTACTAATCGACGTTCATCTGATATTTCTCTACTCTTATAACGCCAATTCCTCTCATTCTTATACTTTGAAAATATACTTTCTTCTTCCAATTCTTCTATGTTCTCATTTTTCTCATTATTATCCTCATTATCCTTATTTATATCCTTATTCTGTGTATTATTAGAGTTATTTGTATTATTATTGTTATTAAGAGTATCAAATGGAGTTTTTGGTGAATTGCGATCAGATTGAAAATGATATTTATGTCTATTAGAATAATCTTTAGTATCTTCTGAAGTATTGGAATTATTTAAATATTTTGATGAGGATTTGGAATTAGAATAATTGCTCCTGTTTCTAAACCAAGGTTTATAACCATCATCTCTTCTACCAATTTCATCTCTAGTTCTGTTATCATCTCTTGTTCTAATATCATCCCTACTTCTTATATTATCTTTTCTTCCAATATTATAAACCATTTATAAACATTTAAAATATTATATATTTATATAAAATAAATTGAATAAATTGTGTGGTAACAAATTTATTATTTGTATTAATATATAAATTAGATTTATTTTGTAAATTATTAAAATGATTAATTCAATTTCTAAAAATTCAGAATCTTCTTCACATACTGTTAACTCTCATAATAACAACTCTCATAGTACTGATTTACATAGTACCGACTTAAATACTACCAATAGCAACTCTCATACTACTAATTCTCATACTAATGACTCTCATATTAATGATAATGATGTTGAAATGAATAATAATGGAGATGTTTATTTTTCGGATTCCTTATTTTCAGATTTTGAGATTTCTGAACCAATTCTTAAAGCTTTAACTGAGAATAATTTTATTAAAACTACTGAAATCCAAGCTAAATGTATTCCTCCTTTACTTCAAGGTAAAGATGTACTTGGTAAAGCTAAAACTGGTATCTACCAACTCATTCTTATTAACTCATCATATTATCTCATTTTATTATCTCATTCTTATTAACTAATCTTATTAACTCATTTTATTAATTAGGTTCTGGTAAGACATTGGCATTTTTGATACCAATGGCTGAGGTATTATATCAAGTTAAGTTTATGCCTAGGAATGGTACTGGTGGTTTGATAATATCACCAACTCGTGAATTGAGTTTACAGATATTTGAGGTTGGGAAGGAGATTTGTAAGTATTTACCACAGACTTTGGGTCTTGTAATGGGTGGTGCAAATAGAAAACAAGAGGAATTTAAACTTGTAAAAGGTGTTAATATATTAATTGCTACACCAGGACGTCTATTAGATCATATGCAAAATACTAAAGGATTTGTATATAAAAATTTAATGGTATTTGTAATTGATGAAGCTGATCGTATATTACAAATTGGATTTGAACAAGAAATGAACCAAATTATTAAACTTTTACCTAAAAATAGACAAACTTCTTTATTCTCTGCTACACATACTTCTAATGTTGATGATCTAGCCAGACTTTCACTTAAATCACCAATATTCCTACAAGTAATTCTATATACTCCTAGAATAACCCCTAGAATATTCCTTAGATACCCCCTGACTACTCTTAAATACCATTAGATAGTTAATTATATAATTATATATTATTAATGGTTGGTTAGGTATCTGGTATGGAGAATGCTACAGTGAGTGGTTTGGAACAAGGATATGTAGTATGTGAAGCTGAGAATAGATTCATGTTATTATATACATTTTTAAAGAAGAATTTGGATAAGAAGATTATGGTCTTTTTCAGTAGTTGTAATTCAGTCAAATTCCATGACGAATTACTTAATTACGTTGATATCCCAGTCAAATGTATTCATGGTAAAAAGAAACAAACTAATCGTCTTACAACTTATTATTCTTTCTGTAAAGCTACTGTATCTTATATAATTATACTTATCTATACTCTAATTAGTAATTAAATACTCTATAGTAAGTAGTTAAGTACTCTGAGTAGTCACTAGTTAAGGGTATTAGCAAGTAGTTTTGGTTATTATAAGGAGTATATATAATAATTTGTATTTTTAGAAGGGTCATTTATTATGTACTGATGTTGCCGCTAGAGGTTTAGATATTCCAAAGGTATTTCTTACCAAATTTAATCTTAATTATACTTTCTCAATTAGACTTAATATTAATTAGACTAAATTATGGTATATAATATTATTATAGGTAGATTGGATAGTACAATATGATCCACCAGATGATCCTAAAGATTATATACATAGAGTTGGTAGAACAGCACGTGGTGCTGAAGGTAAAGGAAAAGCAATATTATTCCTAATGCCAGAAGAATTGGGATTTCTACACTATCTAAAATCACTAAATGTGACCATTAATAAGTATGACTTTAACTTGAGCAAAATCGCAAATGTACAAATTCATTTGGAGAAACTAATTGAAAAGAATTATCATCTCAATCGATCATCTAAAGAAGCTTATCGTTCATATCTTCATGTATACTCAGTTATTTCTTTAATTAATCCCTTCTGGGAGTACCCTTAGGGGAGTAGTTAGGTATATACTTAGTTGGTTAGTTAGCTCTTAGGAAGTAGTTAGTTGGTTAGCTATTACAGGGTTCCTTTAGTTCATTAGTTAGTTATATATCTCCCCCTGCGGGGGTACTGTTTGACCAAGCATCGTAACGTAACACCGTAATGGATTATTAGGCATATATGTCACATAGTTTGAAGGATATATTTAATGTACATTCACTTGATTTGAAAAGAGTAGCAAAGTCATTTGGATTTTCAACACCACCTAAAGTTGACCTGAATACTAAACCATCAAATCGAACCAAATCAAGACTACTCAAGTTCAACAAATCCAATCAACTACATAAATAATCTCATAAATACTATATATACATGAATAGATTAACTTGTATTAGTGGTTTCAGTTGGAATCCATTGACCCTGTTCAAGTTGATAGCCACAAGTCCCATTATTTTGTCTAGCCAAGACTAACGTACCTTAAGATCTATTAACTAGCCAATTCAACATAAAATTGTAAAATTGTTAAACCAAGAGAAATTTTCTTAAATATTCTTAATTTTATTTAATTATTATTTTGTAAATTTTAAGAATTACTTGACGCACACTAGTATTAATATATATAGTATGTGTATATAATATTCAGATGAGAATTAAGTTGTTTTGAGGGTTTAAAATTATGTAAAATTATGTCCAAATATGAGTATAATACCGTGAAAAATTTAAGAGTCTGTATATTAGGAGTAGATAATAGATCTAAAAAAGATGAGAATAAGGTTTAGTATGTAGTATTTGGTGGATCTAATTTTTAATGGCGGAAATTTTATATTTTAATTGTGAATCTGATTAATTTTTTAAATACAGCTGTGGAATATAATAATGTCAGTGAATAACGGAATTCCTAACAGTAGTTTAAAATATTTACATTTAGTCAAGCCCATAGTACTGGACATAAGAACAGAAACTTCAACAGACGAGTTTAAATATACTGAAGACCAGGAAAAGAGGAAATACACATGTTACAAAGGTTACGCAGTTAGAAGACTCATAGACTCAACCGGGGAAAAGGATGGTCCAGTATTGATGTGGGAGGCCGGTAACTCAAGCCATTATGCATTTGAAATTTTAAAGTTTGGCAACTCTCTAAAGACGAGAGAAGTGTGTCTATGCCTAGTTAATGGCGATTATAGAATTTTCGCCAAGAGAAATGGCGTCTGGACGAGGAATGATAAGATCACACTAGACATTGGGAAAAGTTATAGTACAAATGAATATGAGTATGAGGTTTTGGGTTCTGAGACTTCAAAGACGAATTACACAGCACTTGAATTTGAAGCTATTTTAAACGCTAGCTATTACACAAACTATGTCGCCACTTTTAATCACCTGTTTAATAAAATTGTGGACTCTGTTGATAATGATGGATTAGGAACTGTGATTTGGGAAGCTAACAACCCATTTGAATGTGCCAAAGATGTGTCATTATATAGTAAAAGTGACAAAAAATACCTTGGAATATTGCTGGTAAATTACAATTACATACTATTAAAATGGTCTCCCAAGTGCAAGAATTGGGTAGATATAACTGACAGCAGAGTCAACTTGAGTAATTTCAAGTACAGAACTGAAGTTGAAAGTGCATACAATTACATTCAGGACATTTCATTTGATTATAAAGTTTCATTATATTACATGAGGTATTGCATTAGTTTTGTTGATCCGAACCCCGAAAATTCAGAAAAGGTCATCACAAAATGTCTAATTTATGACTTAATAAAGAATATTATTAAGGTTAGATATACTAATGGGAAGTCAGTCTCTGTTGACTTGGACGACACTGAGATTAAACTTTACCATGATAATAATTCTCAAAAGTTCAAAAAACCTAAATACATGTCAACTTCTTCAGACTTTTATCCTAACGATAATTATTATAGGATTTTACAGGATAAAACTGGTAAACCCATAACTCTTGACATTAGTAACACCAATGACAAGAATAGGAACTATTACAAATTTGGTGAAATTAGTAAATTTGAATGCAAAAAGGGGTTCAAGTTTACTAAAATTGTTGATTCAAATTTTGAAAATAGTTTGATTTGGAGTTCTGAGAACAATGAATATTCTAAGGAAGTAATACTCATAAATGACATTAAAACATATCTTTTAACTTTAACTTCCAGTTACAAATGTCTAATTTTTACTTGTGATGATCAGAATTGGGAAAACATATCTCACTTGGGAATTGACTTGACAAAGTTTAAGTTCTATGATAATAATTATAATCTTATTAGCACTTGTGATTTTGACGCTTGTATTAAAAACTGTGATTGCATTATTACTTTTAATGTGGATTGTCATATGGTTGAGTATGAGAATATTAAACTTTGGAGTGTTTCTGAGAATTCAGACTATGTGAAATTAAGTTTAATTTGCATTAATATACTTATTAACCGGTTAAATATCTTCTTTTTAAATCATACTGTCCGACGATTCATTATTAACAATTCCAATGTCAATTTCATTTCCGAAGATATTTCCACTTATTGTTCTTAATCATATTATACTATATATATACTAAATATATTGGGTGTTAGATGTATATTAGTGAGTATACTAAGTATGGTATATTAGTTACGGTGCTTGCTCCCATAGTATTCTATATTAAGTAGTCTAGGGTATTAGTAATACTTGAGTATTAGTTACGAGTATACAAGGTACTATAGGTATGTTACTGAGTATATTAACTATACATTTGTATATTACATAGGGTATTATGGTCTCATTTGTTATATTATACACATACTACATCTTAGACTTTAATTAGTCAATTTATTATACATTACAATATTTAAAAGTATATATTAATGATTAAATAAGATTAATTTAATCTCATTGAGTATTTTTTGTCCTTCATGTAGGCAAGCTATGGGAAATAATTATGTGAAAAGCTTACGGAAAATTGGTCCTGATG
Source organism: Theileria annulata (assembly GCF_000003225.4). Taxonomy (NCBI): domain Eukaryota; phylum Apicomplexa; class Aconoidasida; order Piroplasmida; family Theileriidae; genus Theileria; species Theileria annulata. Next base: position 1,619,013 of record NC_011098.1, on the reverse strand, counting down.
ATAATTGTAAATCGAGTAAATATGTCTTGTATCTCAATTTATAAATTTGAAACACGAAATTATATGGCTTCTCACGATGTTTACATAATAATCTATATCCTGTTCTTGAATTCCATACATATCCTCTTTCCGCCAAATACATACAAATCTATACAATTATAATTATTATAGTTAGGTTACTTTGTTTATACATGCGAATTCTGATTTAATACCATGAATTCCTAGTATCCAAGTATGATTATCATTATCAATTGTGAAGACATTTTTCGGAGTTTCAACATGGACGTTATGTGGATTATACGGATCCACAGTATAATTTTGGTTAACGTATTCAATAATTTCATTTGGAAAACATTTACCTAGCTTAATATATGTATGATCTTCCATTTGGAGCCCTATTGTATCAAATCCTGATAATAGATAATGCGATCTAAATCAATTTAAATTCCAAATTTCTTACAATAATTCCTTCATTGTTATTCTCGTCTGTGGATTCACATCTAACATTCTATGTAATAACCATCTTGTATCATTTGTCAAATGTCCCGGTACATAAAATTTTCCTAACAATCATATAATTAAAGAGTGGAATTAGTCTAATTAAGGGTAGAGTAGTCTAAGTAAGGGGTAGTAGGTAGTTAGTAGAATAGTATAATTAATGGATAATGTATTACCTAATTTGATTTTACCAAATAATGTTGGTATTTCATCATCATCAAATGGTAAACTACCACAAAGTAGTACGTATAGGATGATACCACATGACCAAATATCAATTTCAGGTCCAGCATAAGGTTTACCACAAATTACTTCCGGTGATGCATAATTTGGTGATCCACAAGGTGTTTTAAGACATTCACCATCTCTACAATATTAAGTATATTAAATATCTAAGTAATGGGTATTTAGTAGTACAGTAGTCTCCAGTAGAGTAGTCTAGGGTAGTTAACTAGTCTATAGTAGACTAAGTACAGTAGTTAAGTAGTTAAGGGTTAGTTAGAACAAACTTCATGAAATTTGATAATCCGAAATCTCCCAATTTTATATTCATAAATCGATCAATTAATATATTTTCTGGTTTCAAATCACGATGACATAACTAATACATTATTAATACACATTAAATACAGTACCGGAGTACCTAAACTACCTAAACTACCTAATTACCCTTAAATAGGATAGTACCTAATAGCCTTAGATAACCTTAACTACCTAATAGTCCTTAACTACCTAATAGCCTTAAAGTACCTAGACTAGCTAATACCCTAGATACTCTTAACTACTTAAGACTACTATAGAACTACTGTAGGTTGGTTACCATTTTACGATGACAGAAATCAACAGCGGAAAGTATTTGTCTGAAAATACGAATAGCTTCAACTTCAGAAAGTCTTGAATTTTGTGATATATAATCAAATAATTCACCACCTAATCCAATATTGATTAAATTAATAATTACCATCGACATATTCCATAATTAAGAAAATAGTATCAGGAGTATCAACGATATCATAAAGTTGTATTATATTCCTATGATATGAGCCTTGAAGTGCACTGATTTCTCTTGATAATTTCCCTATTAAACCCATCGTTGCCATTCTACTCTTATCAATTATCTTTATTGCCACTTGTTTACCATTACTTTTATCAACTCCAACTAATCAATAATTTACCATAATTATTATTATACACAAATTATATACATATAAATTAACTAATAATTATTTAATATATTGAGGAGATATATGAGTAATGTATTTGATGATACGTTTAACTTTGGCAAATGAACCAACACCTAGAGTAGTTCCTATAGTATAACCTTTAAGTGAACTTCCAGTAGTCATTACTGAATTTAAATAATTAGATTAACGAATTTTATCATTAATCTTTAAAATTTTCATTTTTTTAAAAATTTTATTAAAATATTCTTAATTATTCCAATAATATAATTTATATTATATAATGTTAAGAATTTATCAAAAAAGTTTAATTTATAATTTTAATAATTTTATTAAATTTACTTACAACACATTACAAAAATTTTCTACTCTCAATACTAATACTCTCAATAGTACTCTAAATAGTACTAATACTACTCTAAATACTACTACTTCTACTACTGGTACTACTACTAATGGATTGTATGAAGAAAATTATGAATGGCGTAAACGTATAATTGGTGGTCAAACTGGTAATAATTTGAAAGTTGGTCCATATAAGCGTGGTAGATGGTTTGTAAGTTATAAAGAAGATCGTGGTAGTTTTATTACCAACATTTTAATAATTCTAGTCACGGGTTATGCTATTTTTACTCTTTTACCAGGTAAAATTTTCAACTTCTCATTTGATTTAGGTGAATCTATGAAAGTTAGAAGACAACGTAAACTTAGACAAATGTTACTTGATAAAGCTAATTTAACTGAAGCTGAACTTGATTATATCGAAAATTATCAATTCAAATCCAAACAAATTAATACAAATCCAAACAAATTAATAACAAATTAACAAATTAATATACAAATTAATCTCTTAATTTACAAATTAAATTAATTAATTTTATATATTTTGTATGAAATTATGAAAAAATTTCTTCCTTTTGGATTATTATCAAATATTTATATTAAAGTATATATAATTCCATTTTCTATAATTCCATTGATTCCCTCATTTCCCTTATCTCCACTAATCCCATTGATTCTCTCAAATTGATTTGTTAAATTTATTCTACTCCACTTAACTTTACCTAAATTCATTTTATTTACCATTTTCACTAATTTCAACACTAATTTAACACTAATTTCAACACTAATTTAACACTAATTTCAAGATACATTTGTATTCGTAGTAAGCTTTTTTGGTTATATTGAAATTGGAAATATCTAAAATTGGTGAACAAATTCCATCATATGTCTAGAAATTATTCATTAATATTTATACCTTTGGTGCTACACAAATTGTTTCTGAAATTGGAATCCATTCAAATGGACATTCTATTCCTTCATAAATTGGTTTTTCTATACCAATTAATAATATTTATCATACCATTTATACAAGGCCATTCAACTTGACATCTAAAATTAATTAAACCATTTTAAATAGAAACCTCCAAGAAAATTCTTCTTTCTCTTCTCTTGACATATTTTTAAAATCTTTCATATTATTACAACTAATTAAGTTGAATTAAGTTAAATTAAGTTAAATTAAGTTGAATTAAGTTGAATTAAGTTGAATTAAGTTGAATTAAGTTGAATTAAGGTTAAATTAAGGTTAAGTTAAGGTTAGGTTAAATTTGTTAGCTTACTCTCCAGTATAATTATTAGGAGCTTTACAACCATTTTCAATTTCTATCCAATCTAAAACAAAATTAAATTCAAAATTTCCCTAACCTTTAGGACATTTTAAATCATAATTACGCCTATAAAAATATTAATCTCCATTAAACCAAATCTGAATAGACTGAATAAACTGAATCTCCAATAGACTAAATAGACTAAATAAGGTGAATAAACTGATTCTCCAATAAACTTAATAAAAGTTATGTTAATGAATATTGGATACTTGCATTGTCCTGTAAACCTATAAAATTTATTTATTTATTTTAGCTTACCAAAATCGTTTTAAATATTCAGTTGAAAATTTAATTAAATCTAATTAAATTTTTTATTTTTTAAAATTTACCCAAAGATTCATATGTTCCTTTTATATATTTATTATATTGTTTTTCTACCAATTTCTCAGCCTAATAATTCAATAGTATACAGCTAATTCAGTAGTATAGAAATTGTATATATTATAGCTAATTTAATAGTAAATTACGTTGAAAAAATCTTTATTGAATTCAATTTGATAATTATTTTTAATTTTCTTTTCCTAAAAAATATTTTTATTATATTAATATTACTTTCATTTTTTCATGTAAATCTTTTTCAGGTGTTACAATTTTAGGTGTGGTCAGTTCAGTAGGTATACCAACTTCTGTAGGTACACCCACTTCAGTAGGTACACCCACTTCAGTAGGTGTGACCATCTCATTAGAATCTTCATTTTCTTCTACTACTTCATTTACATTTTCAGATAAATTATCCAAATCACTATTTAATATATTATTATTATTATATTTACTTTGTTAATGATGATCCTAATGATTTATTCTCATTCTCCTCCTTAACACTAGTATCCTCAGTACTATCCTTAGTGTTAGTATTACTATCCGATTTCCCATTAGTTAGTGTACAATTTAAATATATTAATGAATATAATAAATTAATATATAAAAATATAATAAAATTCATTAATAATAATATTAAAATAACAACATCAATGGGGAAATTTAATTATCCAATTAATTAATTATAATATTATAATTATTATATTTTAAATGAAAAATTATATTATATTATTAATATATTATATTATTAAATTTAAATTTATTAAATGTGTAAATCAACAAAATAATATTTTTCCATTTGGAATGGTATTTCTACAACATATCTCTACACATTTACATATATCTTTACACATTTACGATATTTCCCTCTTAATTAGACATATTTCACATTTAATTATATAATTAATATTAATTTAATGTATAGAATGTTAGAAATAGTGTAATGAGTGGTATACAAGATTTAGCTGATTTTGCTATTAATATTCATGTAATCAAATTTAATTAATTTAATTTATATTTTAGCCACCACATGAAGACATTGAAGAAACATTAACATCATTAGGTATCAAAAACACAATTAACTTAATTTTTACGTAATTAACTTAATTTTACTAAGTTTCTTGAGTTTCTTGAGATTAAATAATTCATATTAATATTTATTGAATAATTGTTAGATGGAATAATGATGCTTGAAAATGTACAAAAGAGAGCAGATAATGAAGAATTTACAGAAGCTGAACAAAGATTATTAAAAATACATAAGAATAAAATTAGGTAACAATTCTAATGATAATTTTTTTAGAGAAATAGTTTCATTAGCATTTGAACCAATACATTCAATGGTATTTTATAATTAAAAATAATTTATTTCAGTTTCCATCAAGAATGGAATCATTCATAACAAATCGTATCAAATAGTGATTTTACTACTAAATACACTAAAATATCTGATAGCCTAAAATAGCCTTAGATACCTCTAATAAGCCTTAAATACCTCTAATAAGCCTTAAATTAGCCTTAAGTAGCCTTAGATAGTCTAAAATAGGCCTAAAATAGGCCTTAGATAGCCAAAATTAGCCTTAAGTACTTAAATACCTAATAGCCTTAACTACTTAACTACTCATAAAATACCCTTAGATACTTATTAACTACTTAGGATACTGTAGACTACTACTTAACTAGCTATAACTACTCCTTAACTACCTAAATACTCTTTAACCACTCTATACTACTGTACTTAACTACTACTGTTGGAGCAAGCACCGTAACTAATGTATAGAAATATTATATTAAAGAATTGAATATTACAAGACATTCTTGAAGATTTTTCATATTTGCCGCTTGTGCTATTTCTGAAGCTATTGAAAAACAATTTCTAAAATATTTTTTTAATATATTTATAACTTACTCCCAATAACTTGTTGATAAACGATTATTAAATTTTTTACCACATCTATTCAATTAATTAATTCAACAATTGTTTATTTATTCAACACAATTGTTAATTTATTTATTTAAGTTGACTTACGTGCAATTACTTCTTCTATATATATTCTTTACACTTTTACATATTGGACATATATAATCTTGTGCCTAAACATTTTATACACTCAAATACTTAAATTTGAATTAATTAACTGAATTAACTGAATTAACTGAATAACTAATTGAATTTGAGAACTTGATATGCATAAAAAATATTTTCAAGATATTGTATTAATTTGGCTTCAATTTGTGTATTATCAAATGATTTTAAGCATATTTTACAAGGCCTAAAATGTAATATATATATAAAAATTTACCAAGTATATGAAAAAGTATCATCATCATTTTGATAATATGACAGTGTTGAAACCACATCCAAATCTGATACCATAAAACAATTTGAACATCTTAATGACATTAATTCCAATTCTCTAATACAAATTATTTAATTGTTTAATTACTTTGAAGGTGATTTCCAATTATTATTATTATATTCACTTTGTGATGTTAACATATATAATCTATACATTTTCTCCTATATTCAAACATTAATTAGTAGTTAAGGGCTATCTAAGGGTATTTTAGGTAGTTAAGGGGTATCTAAGGGCTATTAAGTAGTTAAGGCTATTTTAGGCCATTTTAGCCTATTTTAGGACTATCTAAGGGTATTAGGCTACTAAGACTGCCTAAGGCTATTTTAAGGCCCATTGGGGTACTTTAGGTTTATTAAGTATAACATACGTCGAATGATGAAATGAGTGAGAAATTAGTCCAATCGAGTGATTTATCAATTTTCATAATATGTAAGAGTAGATTAATAGTTACAAGTCTCCAATCATCAGAATCACTTAAAGTGGTTCCAGGTAATCTTGGGAATTCAATTTTAACAAGTTTATTATTCTTATCAAATGTTTTTGCAAAGGTTTCAGTGTCTGAAATTAAATCATAAAGTCTGGAGAAATATGAGCCTGGCTGATGCCAGTCATGAATTATCATATCCTGAATCTTCTTTAATATCCTTTGAAAATCTGTACGAACCAAATTCAATGGCTCTATACTATCCGAACTCGTCTCACTATTCTTGTCTTCATAATATGATTTCAAACTACGCCATAACGGATCCAATGTTATTGTCTTCATAAAACTAAAATCAAATAATTAGGGATTAAATTAAGGTTAAATAAGGGGTATAAGGGTATTTAGTAGTAGTTAAGGGCTATTTAGGGAAATTAGGAGTAATAGGTCTTTTTAAGCCTATTTAAGCCTATTAACTAATTAAGGCTATTTTAAGGCTATCTAATGGTTAAATAAGGCTATTAGCTAGTTAAGGACTATATAAGGGTGGTTAAGGATAAATTGATACTATCTGATGAACATTTCGACAGCTAATGGCATGAATTCTAAGACTTTTAAATTTTCAGTACAATTTTCTTTAGAAGCATCAACATAATTTTTGTATCTAATATAGTTATTCTTATCAATTTGTACCATTGCTACATATTCTTCTTCAACCTATAAAATTCTTATAACCACAAAAATGTAATATGCCTAGTACAGTAGTGTAGTACAGTAGTCTAAGGGTATTAGGTAGTCTAAGGGTAGTCTAAGGGTAGTTAAGCCTATTTAGGCTATAGTAGTCTACAGTAATCCCTAGTAGTTAACCACTCTAATATAGTAGTCAGTAATTAAGTAGTACTATAGTAATAAGTACAAACGTAGAATGGTGTATTTTTGAATTTGGATTGATTTGAAGCTAAATCATTAAGTGCTTCTTCAATTCGAGTTCTTCCTTTAGTTATACTTATACAATCAGATTGAACAATTATATAAGTTGGATCCACATGTATTGTTTTCAATTTATGTTTTATTAATAATTGTTTCATTAATCTCACTAAATATTGTCTTGTACCAACCATAGCCTATATATACATCAAATTAATACTAATAATATAATACTAATAATTAAGTACTAGCAGTAATTAGTAGTTACGAGTTAACAGTAGTCTAAGTACAGTAATTATGTATACAGTAATTAGTTAGGTATTAGAATATTAGTAACTGGTTTAGTATATGATACCATAGAATAAAGTGCTGGATCATATAATATACTTGTAGGATCAGATAACCAAGATTTGAGATAACTACACATGTTAACTATATTTTGAAATGTAACATAATCAACTTTTTGATATACTAAATTCGTTAAATTCATTAAATTCTCCAACATCGTACCAAGTATCTATACAACATTTTATTCTCACTTAACTAGATTACAGGGCTATTGAGTAACTAAATTCTCAAGGTCATAAGTGACTAAATTTCGAGGCTATTGAGTAACTAAATTCCCAAGGTCATAAGTAACTAAATTCTAAATGAGTAATAGAATACTTTGAAAGAATTAGGATGAAAAATGGAAGAATGTAAATCAATTTCATGTTCATTTTTATTGGAATTTTGTTCGAAATTATTATAATCATTCATTTTAGATTCAAGTAGAATTGCATTATACATTATTGATTGATTAAATGTTATTTTTGCTCCATATGATCTATAAATTCCTGGTAATGTAAAATCAAAATTATTTTCATTCTCTTGTATATCATAATCACAATGTGTATTATTCAAATGTATTATTCCTAAATCTACTCCACTCTCATTTGTACCCCAAAGTATCTAATCATATCATTACACATTTAATTCCAGTAGAATAGTTTAATTATCTGAATATTTAATTGGAGAGTTAACTATTTTTAATAGTTTGGTTATTTGGAATTATCTAATAATAAGTTAATTTATCTATTTCTAATGGTGTATAAGGGTATTACTGTATTTGAAATTCTGAGTGCTCTAGAATACATGATATCAAATAAACATTTGAAAGTATCAAGTGTATTAAGTGATAATAGAACAAAAATTGGTATTGCAGAGATTCTTGATAATGATAATTTCTCCTCAAAAATACTAAATTGTTTACTTAATAATGATATTGATTCTTCAAATGAACTTCTAAAATAAATTTTACACATTAAATAGAATTAATTTAAGAATAGAATTGTATAATTAGAGTATTAGTCTAAAATTATTAAGTGTAAAATTAATACTTTAAGAATAGATTTGATAATATTTGTGGATGTGATTTACCAATAGGATCAAAATATACTGGATAATATTCACCTTTTGACCATTCTCCCAACTATATTAATTATTTATATCATCTAACTAACTAATACTACTCTAATACTTAGAACTAAATCCACCTTAACTACCTAATAGCCTTAACTACTTAAGAACTACCTAATAGCCTTAACTACTTAAGAACTACTTAACTACTACTGTGTGACCAAGCACCGTAACTAATATAATTAATTATATGATTTGAGAATATAATTTACTTCAGATTTATCAATTGAAGAATAAATGTATAGAAAATGTTTCTTTTTAGAAATTGATGGTCTTAATGAATTAAGATAAGAATCAACTTTCTTTAATATATTTTTACATGCTGTTGATGAAGCATCTAAACCTTCAATATCAATAGTATAATCATATCCAAAACAATCTGGAAATATATATGGATTCATATATTGTCCAATTATATCCTAAACACATTATTTATACACATTTCTATAGACATTTCTATACTAATTATTCTATATACTATAATTAAGTGATACATTGGAATTAATCCATTTTTGTTTATATTTTTCTAATATTGGTAAGGAAATATTAGAAAATTGTTCTTCATTATATTTTTTTAACACTATTGGTCCTCCAATATATATTTTATTCACATAATGTTCTCCTCTATTATATATTCCAACATATATCCTAAATATAATTCAATCATAATAACTCAATTCTATTAACTTAACTATAATAACTCAATTAATACTAAAATAGTTTATCTATAGTGAAAATTATGGTATATAGAAACCTATTACGTCTTTTAGTATCATTATCTATAGAATGAAAAATGTGTACAAATGTTATATTGAAATCACTTAAATAATTCAAATCAACTGTTTGTAATGATATATTTGAACTTATACTATTCGATTTAAATTCTAATCCTTCACTTAATACTATAATATCATTTATTTAATAGCCATTAGGTTATCTAAGGCTTAAGGGTACTAGGTATCTAAGGCTTAAGGGTACTAGGTATTTAAGGTTATTTTAAGGGCTATTTAAGGCTAGTTAGAGATAATTAGAGGTATCCAAGGCCTATTAACAGTAGTAACTACTTAGGTATTAAGGGTGCTATGGGTATATGAGGATACCATTATTTGGTGTATAATTACGTATATTGATAATAGTACCGATTTTACTAATGAAATCAAATGTAACAGGAATTTTAGATTCATAAACACCTTCAATAGTTTTATGTAATATTGAGTTAATAGAATTTTTTAAATGTTTTATAAAATAAGATTCCTTCATCTCAAGTTCAATTAATTTCATCTGATTAACACCTCTTGGTAAAAAATAATTATCTTTTATTTCTTTCATATAAACTTCTTTCATATTTATACCATTAGTATTAGTGGTATTAGTACCGTTAGTAGTACCAGTAGCTCCATTAGTATTAGTATTGGTAGTAAATTGTAATTTAGAATTACTGTTGACATATAATTTACGCCATAATTCTATTCTAACATTTAATATTACAGGTTTATTATATATTGATACTTTACAATTCAAATATCCACATTCCTACACATAATTATCACCTACTATAACTACACTAACTACAGTACCTCTAGTAATACACTAACTATAATAATTATACTTAACTACTGTCTATGGTAGTATAAATTTACATGTGGATCTAATGTGAAATCAATAATATGCCAAGTTTCAGTAAAGAGTGAATAATAATCATCAAAATCTAATCCATGTGATTTTCCATTTAATAATTTCGATTTTAATTCTTTATGTAAGTTGTAATTTATCTTATTAAATGTATTCTTTTGTATATTCTTGAAATTTATTACACTTTTAATCCACTTTTTCTTCAATTCTTCCAACCAATCTATTACATCATCCACTATCTCATTCTCAATATTCTTAACCGTATGATTAGTATTAATAATATTCTGTGTAATGGTATTGAAATATGATGAAATGGTATGATGTTTATTATCTAGAATTGATTGTTTACGTTTAACCCATTTGGGTAACTCAACTTGTGGTATTGGATTGATCAATCCTTGCATGATTGCAGGTAATACTACAAGTTTTAAAATCTGAGTATCAATCCTTTCTTTATAATAGTTCCAATCGAGGATATCACGTGATGACATTCTCATTGCTGTTGAAAGTTGAATTTTAAGCCATTTCGCTAGAAATTGTGAACGGACTGTCTTATCAACTTTAAATGTCTGAATTGGTATTGCACGAGCAGTTCTTGGTGCATCTGTTGGCTGAGATGCTAATAAAAATGACATTGACAAATTCGCATCATTTAAGTAACTGTCATTTTTAAATAATTCTGAAAGTCTACGAGCTGAAGTTATACCAAAACACTTTTGATGTGGCTGTTCTATCACAGGCTTCCTAACAGTCTTTTTCGATAAAAGTAAGTCAAACAAGTCATCATCAGCCAAGTCTGAAGCTCTTGTATCGAGTATTTTTCTGTAGGAAATGGCTACTTTAGCCGCATTTTGGTATGCTTGTTCCTTTGTCTGACCCATCAAGTATTGAGGGAAAATATCCTCCTGGAACAGTTGAATCATCCTCATTTCACTACGTCGCTTTATCTCAAAGCCTTTCAATTCCACAATTTGTCCGTTATGGTTATAGACCACATATCGTTTCTTCAATAGCTCCTCTGATTTCTCTGAAGCTGGTAGAAACATCGCATGCCATGGACCGTCAAGTTCAAAGAAAATCTCATTCTTCTGAACTGTCACATATCGACCTGATTCCTCAAGATCCAAATACTGTTCATTTGTCCATTCCTCAGCTATTAACATATTCAATACTGTTGTCATATATTCCAATTCCACACTCTTTTTCTTCTCACCTATAATTCATTATTTAAATATATTAACTATCAAATTGGTAAATTAGGGATAAAATCAATATATTAACTAAAATTTATATATCAACTTGATTATTATATTACCTTCGGGAGTATTTACGGTATATGTAAGATCAAGAACAGCTGGAAAAATATCTGGTAACATGCACCAGATACCATCAGTATCGAGTTCAATTGGTATTCCGATTTTTTCAATAAGTTTTCTAGCGGAATCGATAATTGAAGCGCCGGTATAAGTTACAATAGCACCCATTTCCATACTATACCATCTTGAGCCTGTTCTCTTGACATATCCATAGAAACTATTCAATATACATTTATATGCCAGTTGAAGTGAGTCATTAATTAATATCTTTTCTCTCACACTTTTGATTAGCACTGGATCGTTACAACCATTTTTAATCAACTCTTTTAGCTCATTTTCACCTTCTTTTTTCAAATGCTTGAATGCATAACGTCGATCTCTGAACGTCTGTACTGTTTGTACGTAGAAATGGTTTTCACGCTGGCATATAATACTCTCAACGTCAGCCTCTTTATATATACGAGTTTTTTTAAAAATCTTCTGAGAACACGCCTTTACTGCACGTTGTAAATGTGCACCCTTTTCACGCTCTGTAAGCTGTTCCCATGTCCTCACTTTCGGTTTAAGTTCACTTTCTTGTGTGTCACTATCAACTTCTGAATCTTCAAATGTCTCCTCACGGTGTTGATATGGGATTTCTGACGGTTGGTATGTTCTTGCCTTCAAATTTTGCATCACCACTAAGATTTGACTCTTGTCTATAGGTGAAATCTCAAGTCTTTGTTTCCAGCGCATTCGCTTCTGACAACGCTCAGACTCTGAATAGTATGAACACTTTTCACAGAACTTCTCGTCCACTATTGCTGTCGGCTGTAAACGCTGTGTTATGATTATGTTCGGGTACATTGCACCCACATCCAAGTGATAGATTCTTGGATATGTCCTCACATTCGGCTCATCTCTCAATCTACCTAATCTCACACATAATTCTTTATACACTTGCTCAAAATTATCAAATCTAGAAAATATCCTTCTCAATCTTTCTGAAGGTATTCCTACAGAATTTTCCGTCCTCACGGGATTATCAGTTTCCATACTATTATCTATTTCCATTGGATTATTAGTTTTCATAGGGGTTTCACTAATAATATCAATTTCATCAATATTGTTGATAATTTTAGAATGTTTAGCCCAGTAAATGAGTGAGTTTTCAAGGTTATTAATGAGATCATCATATGTCGAGGACGAGAGTTCAAAGTTTTCAGCCTGATCGTCTCTGAAGATTCCACACCTTAGGCTCTCTACTCTTCCACCAATGTAAGTGTTTTCATAAACCAAATGTTGTCTTTCAGTTTCAGGATTTGTATAAAACCGAATTGCCTTCTGAATGTGTTTATTTGGAAATAGAATATTATTGGCGTACGCCTGTGCCATGAGTAAATTTTCACAAAGCGTTCCTGCACCTTGTCTTAAGACTTCATTTGGGGCTAAAGGCACAATATAACTAAGTGCTAGAATGAAATTGTGTATGAACTTCATATATAAATGGTAGGTTGCCACGGCGTCTGAAACACTGTAAACTGCTAACTTTTGAGGGGTTACTCTGGCTAAATGTACCATATCCTCAGGGTCGATTTCTACCGGATTATACTTTAACATTAGTTTGCAAACTTGTTTCAAAGTTCTGGAGCCAAAGGGTAAATATGAATCCCTTTCAACCCATTTATAACAATCCATATTCAAAATTGCGGCGTGTTGAAATAACTCACTTGAGAGATGTAACCCTGAAACCTTGTTCATATGAATCCCGTTAATCTCAGCTCTGCGATTGACGTATGGGAAATCAAAGTTATCGCCGTTATATGTTACAAATATATGAGGCTTCAAATAGTTAATTAGGTAAAAAAATCGCATCAACAAGTCCCGTTCAGTCCTTTCGTTATATATTTTGAAGCAGGCATTTCCCACAATATCTTCTCTTGGCTGGTAGAGAAACTCTGCAATATCCTTTGAAACTATGGTACGGTTTACTATTAAATAACCTTGGCCGTTGAACATGACTGAGATGAGCATAATTTCATCGGTTTCCATATCAGGGAATTTGAGTGGCGGCTTATAACACTCGATATCCCATGCGAAGACGTTGAGTGGAGGTACACTTGTTTTTTCCAAAGGCGTTACTGAAACGTTAAAATCCTCACGTCTTACCTCATACCATGTCCCACATCTTATTCCCAAATCTATACACACTCTATTAATATATAACACGTCATGTTCATACAATTCTCCAATTATTCTTAATACTGAGTTCGATGCATACTTTTTACTTAATCCCATACCTTCAACTGTTATTTCACTATCCTTAGACACTGTGTTAAAATTGTCGTATTGTGTTTTTGACTGATAATTTGATGAGAAAACATCCTCATCAAATTCATCATATTCATTTTTAGACTCATTTATCTGATTATCCTTTTCAAATTGGCGCTTTAGTGACGTTATCATATCACGTCCTCGCTCAAGTTGGTCTATTGTTTTAAAGCTTATTTTTATTAACTTGGCTAAATTATGTTTACTTACACCTTCTACTGGATCTACTTTCTCCAGGTGGTTCGGGAGTGACAGGTCTATTCTTCTACACGGCTCTAACAACACTGGTCCTATCGAATGGCTTCTAAAATTATTATACAGAAACTGTAACGCTATATCCATCAACTCTTCACGCAAAACTGCAATGTAAAAATACGGCGAGTATATCAGTGACGTGCTCCACTCAGCACCATCTTCAGACACAAAATGAAGTGTAAGTGCTGAGTTATATTGGTTCTCTGCACTCAAACTTGTTTTATTGCTATAAAAGTTATCTGAATCCTTTTCATCTCGAATTTGGCTCGACGACTGCTTTATAGTTTTCTTTAGTTCTACTGATCTCTTCAAATCCACCGACGCCTTTACGTTTGTTACCACGACGTTGTACAGGAATCCACATCTTTTCCCGTTTGTGTTCCAGTTTGGAGCTCTTTCAACTCTCTCCATCTTTTTTTAATTGGTTTACTATATTTAAACTTTACATTTTACACATTTAGTAAATTACTTTAAAAACTCAATACCACTGCATAAATATGTTACAATTAATTTAAAATATTATCTTTCTAGTCAAATTTATAATTTTAAACTTCATATTTTAATGTCTAGTTTATTTTTTCCACCTACACCATCACTATTTTTATGATTCTCACTTTTTTCACTTTTAATTATTTTTTAATTTAAAAAATTATTTTATCTTGTTTTCTAATGAAATATATAAATTATTAAAAAAATTTAAAAATGTGTACTAATCATATATTATAGTTTTAGGTATAACATTTAAATTCTTTCATTGATTCCAAACAATAATTTTTCTCCATTTCTTGTAACTCATAATACATTTTCGGGTCTTTTTTGAACATTTCATATTCATTTCCAGTACAAAAGAGTCTTTTTTCATCAATATACAATGTTTCATATTTTTCTATTAATTCCTTTCCCTTAAATTTATCTCTTGTACATATTTCTGATAACATTTGGAAATGTTCATCTACTTTTTTCTTCATTCTTATTGACCATAATTCCATTGCCATTCTCTCTCTGTTTATATTACTTGATAAATACCATTTATATCTACATTCATTCATTAATCTAATTACTAACTACTAATCATTCTACTCATTCTAAATTTGTAACTAATAATTAGAATGAATATAACCTATGATCTGAATTTTGACACATTGTACATGTATTATATCCTTCTTTATTGATATAAAAGTCACCACAATTATTATCATCATGTAATACATCTCCACATCTATCACACCATTTACAATCACCATATCCTCCACATGCTGAACAACACTACACATAATCATTATCTATAGTATAAATAGATATAGTATAATTATCTACATATAAGTATGAATAATACTTCATTTGCACCCCAAGTTAAATCCATAAGATCTTGTACATTTTCACATGCTTGTTTTCCTGATCTTTTACCAGCCAATAACATAGACTAAAATAATTATTAATATAATAAATAACTAATATATTTAATAAATTATTAATTATATTATTTATTACATAAATTTGTATAAAACGTTTTGCTGGTTGATAAAAATCGAAAAATCCTGTACTACACTCCATTGACTATAATAATCATTATGAACCATACTATTATTAACTATATAATAAATTAACTATATCATCAACTAATTGAATAATTAATTGAATAATTGATGATACAACTTGTATTGATATATCTTTATGACCCATAGCTACTAATGCCCAAGGTATATTAGTAGCAAACTAAAACAATTATTAGGTATATAAAAATACTTTTTTGGTATTTGCGATATCGAAATCAAGAAATGACATTGAGTTTAATGTAAGGAGTTTGACGTAGTTGAATTGTGCCTCAGATACGTGAGCATTATCTGCTAACAAATTTCTTAAAGGATTATTCAAAGTAGAACCCGTTGAGTTTGTATCTTTATCTAAGATTTCTACAATTTTTTCATATCTATGGAGATCACCACAGGTCCAAATACCATTCAAAACATCTAATGGTGAGGGTTGTTGTTTTAGTGACTGAGTTTTGTTGGCAACTGTTAGGGATGACATATCAGTGGTTAACTGTGAAAGCACGTCAGCTTCAGCTCCTGAGTATTTAGACGCCTCAATACTCATGAGCGATTCTGGTGAATGTGCCAATTGTGAGCCTATAATTCCTCTGCAATTTTTAGCTCTGCATCTACATCTAAACCCACCTCCAACTCCTTTAGACGTAAATCCATAATTATATGTTACTTCTTCACCCTGCTTGATTTTTCTCTGTGCAAAGACACCCATTCGATATGTCCCTCTAACATTGATTGGGACACTTGCACAGTTTGGATCACAGGAATGATTAATAAAACGTGCTACATTGCCCAGGTGAGTCGAGTCAATATATGTATCCCTCTGAATCTTCATGACGTACCAGTGACTCTGGTTCCCATCGTCAATTTCCGCAAAACTTGCACTTGCCAAACAGCGCTGAAAGTCAGCTTGAGAAATAACTTCTCCTACATACTCACAAACCAATTCTCCCTCATTTATGTCCTCAGTTGCTACTGTTCCCACCCCCTTACCGTCAACATAATTAAGCTTTAGTTTTGGGCCTGTAAAGTTTAAAAAACGCCTATTTCCACAATTTTCATCCATTAAATTGCAGTTTTTCACAGTACATTCGGTGTTTTTCATCACATTACTACAATCAGATCCACATTTTTTGTCACAGTGACACTTCATTTCAGCTTCAGGTGCTATCACTAATTTTCTATTCTCGGCGCTTATCACATTTGATGTCACATATCTGAACTCACTTGATATCTTACTCAATATTGATTCATCAGAATTTTTAATTATATTATTCCATTCCTTGGAACCTGAGAACTTCAAATTCTGCTGACTTGTTTTAGCTTGTTGAGTTGTTGTTTTATTATTTTGATTAGTTGTTGTCTTACTATTTTGTTGTGTTGTTGTTTTTGTTTGCTGACTGGGAGTTTTATTTTGTTGATTCGTTGTCTTTGTTTGTTGAGTTTTATTTTGTTGTGCTGTTTTATTTTGACTTGATTTGGTGGTGGAGTTGGATTCACCCTTTTTATTACGTCTTGATTTAGCTCTTTGTAGTATGGATTTATGCAAATCAAGTAATTGAGAGTCATCATCAGAATCTTGTGCTGGATGCTTTGAAATAAATGTCGGTTCTAAATTTAACTTCTTTTCATAATTCGAGTGCTCAGTTATGAAGTTTTTTAACTGCGTAAAGATCTCAGTTGGCACACTGGTATCAAGCCTTATCACTGGGTATATACACTCCCTCTTTACAATGTTTGAAATATTACTTGAGTCTCGTGAGTTTTGTGCCAAGGTACACCCAATTTGCACGTGAATACAGTCTTGGCACAAAATTTGTTTCCCAGACTTCGGAACTATGTGAACGTCTGGGTGCACACAATGAGTACACCAGGTCCTATCACAGCGAATACACTTCAAAAGTATGCTTGACGGACCTTTCTGGAAATATTCCTCATCATCATCTGATGAGTAATATAGCTCATCGGAATTGGTGGAAAACGCCGAGTATGCCTTTGACTGAATAAATGTTTTAAACCCTCTTACATCGGGGTAACGTTGTGGTTTTGCGATTTTTTTCCCCTTTGCAAAGTGTGAAGACTCAACTTTGCCCCGACAAGAGCTTTTAAGTGTGTTCCATGCAGAAACCAGTGCAGCGTTATTCCCTTTACCATACTCATTACGCCAAAAGGTTTCCCAGTAGTAGGAATAACGGTCACAGTCATAACAGCTCCAACACGTGTGAGAGTGACAAATGAACTTCGGGCGTCCATTAGCATCCACTAGATTATGCAAATGTCCGCACATACTCATGTTTATATCAATCACCTTCTTGTCCGGGATTATTATTCGAGTATTCGACAAACAATTGGGGTAACAGTAAAAGGTTGTACACTCCTCTATACAGCACTTTACTAGATTTTTCGGTACAAAAAACTGCCTACATCCGTTACAACCAACATGCGATATTGAACAAAAGAAACACTTCTTACCCTCAGAACTTTCTACCTTAACACTATCAACAGTTTTTTCTTCCTTTTTATGTACATCTTCACTTTTAGCTTTTCCATTCTCATTGACCTTTACATTGTCATTAGCTTGTACATCATCATTAACTTCTTCATTTTCATTTTTAACTTCTCTATTCCCATTAACTTGTCCATTTCCATTTTTAATTTGTCCATTCTCACTTTTAACTTCTACATCCTCATTAGTGATATTATTTACACAAATGTTAACATTATTAGTTTCATTATCATTGTTAAGATTATCATCATCAGTATTGAGTGTGTTAGTGTAAAATTTTAGAGTATCAATAAAAGTGTGTGAATCATCAGCACAGGAATTCAGAGAGTCAGTGGAGAGATCATCAATTTCGTCTTTAACTTCAGGATCTGAGGCGAAAACAGACCCATCATTGAAGTATGAAAGATCAATGTTGAACTCTGATATATTATTACTGGGGGCGGATTTCTTGTTCGCGGTAACTTTGTCGTAGATGCTCCGGTAGTAATTTTTCATAAAGTCGTGGCATCTGTTATGGTACGATCTCTTACACATATCTGTACAAATAATATACGACTTCTTTTTTGTTATTGGCTGCCTGCAAATCCAACAACACAGTGGCCATTCCAACTTCCGGTCCACTGTCTTCTTCACAGTTTCTTCCTTTTCCGGCGCTTCAAAACCGTTCGCCTCGCGCTCAGATTCATCTTCATTCTTTACAAACTGAGGGTCCGTTACCACGGAATCATTATCGTCAAGGTTTGGGAGAAACTCTTTGGGTATACCCTCTAGCGATATTAACTTTGAAAAATAAGCTGAATCTCTGTAATGAGTCATAACATCTCAATTACCATCCTAAAATACAGTATTACTAAAACTAGGTAATTTTAAATTTAAAAATAACATCAGTTATAATTGAACAAGGTATGGTTAAAATTGGGGGCAATACAGGAATTTTAACCACAAAACAAATTAAATTACAACCAAAATAAACAAATATTTATTAAGCCAAGAAAATATAAAATAAATATTATGTTTTAGTATAGAAATTTAATTATATTTCCCCATACACATTTGACTAAAATATCCATAATTTCAAAATAAAAATAAAAAATTTCATTACACAAATTTTGTTTCAATATTATAATTTCAGTTTATTGTAGTTTGGTTTGTAAAAAGAATATTTTTATACTAATTTAATCATAGAATCTACACCGACTAGATTCCTTTAATATCATTTATAAATGCCTAAAATTACTTAATTCTTCACATTTAACATAAAAAATGACAGTTGAAGAAATCTATGCCAAATTTGTCAACGGATCTGACGAAAAATATGATCTTGAGGATAACAATTTTCTTATATCCACAAGTATGGATAGAAATTCTCTATCAAAGGTAAATTAGCTATAAACTCATATATTGACTGATGTTATAGATGATAAATGAGCTTCTAAACTTGGAAAACCATGTTTCTTTTGACATTATAATTAACAATAATCGGCTCCGAACCACAATTTCAGAGTAATTTCATACCAACAACATTTATAAGAATGTATATAATTAATTTTTAGGGTTTTGGAAGAACAGAATATTCAATCTGAAACTATAATTGAAGTATTATATGTTTTGACTATAAGTGAGCCATCTGAGAATAATGTTGATAACCTGAATGATTGGATTTCTGGTCTTTCACATGACGTTTGTTCAGGTATTTTAGTGTTTTGAAATAGTTTTTAGACATTTCAGCTGTGTGTTGTTACAATGGAACAGTTTCATTATACAAATCGGAAACAATGGAAAAGGTGTTTAATTTTTCAAATGAGTCTTCAAAATCATCAATTCACATTACTACTAAGTATACTTAAATATTGTAACAAGTTAATAGGGCAGATCCACAAGTTTATGAGATTGTTTGTGGTACTTTCAATGGTCTTGTTGAGGTATACTATGTTAATTCCAGGGTCCAAAGTCCATTCAATACACTAGTGGCTTCTAATAACAAGTACACTATGTTATTTAAAAAATTTATAGATTATCTGATACTGTAACCTCAGTAACAGTTGATGATACTTGTAAAGTTATAGCATCTGGAGGATACGATAAAATTATTACACTATATCAAAATGTAACTAAAATTTCACATCTATAATATTAAAATATTGTAAATTGTGTAAACTAATTGAATAGGTGGAAATGTTAGATGAGGAATTAATGGATTCAAAGTCTAGAAAACGGTAATTTACCCAAATTAATTAATTCTTAGACCATTAGATGAGACGAGTACATTATCGCAGCTTGGATCCCTAGAACATCACACAAAGACCATAACAGTAGGTATAATTACCACACGATTGTTTAGAAATTGAAATACTTTCCCGGTAAAAATGAAAAATTGCTATCCTCTTCAATTGATGGGAAATTATGTGTTTGGGATATTGAGAAACGGAGTTTAGTTTCTTCTAATAACACTGGAAATGTAAGTTCAATCCACTTATTCAATTATAGCCCATAACTTGTTTCGATATATCACCAAATGGAACCATGGTTTGTACTGGTAATAATTTGGGGAGTCTTTCAATTTGGGACTTGAACTCTGATAATACTGAGGTCAAGCTGAATTCCGGACAGGAATCTTATAACTTTACCAAAGTGTCACAATCAAAGAATTTTGAGCGCCTAGTCAGTGATGTTTCATGGAATCCAACAAATAATCTTATATCATCCATTTCTCTGGACGGAAGCGTTATTCTTCTAGACGTCAGATCACCAAAATTCCCACTCCAAACAGTAAGTAATTATTAATATTATTAATATATAGTATTAATATGGGTATTAATGAGATTTTTTAGGTTAAATGTAAGAATGAAGAGGAATATGATAGAGGGACATGTACAAAGTGGACTAGTTCAAAGGATATCATATATACCACAGCCTCCGGCCTTGTAAATAAGTTAAGCTATAAAGAAATTTAGTTTTAAATACTGTATTCAATTTTAATTGAAATGTGTAAACTAGTGATTGACCCAATTTCAATGCGCACAAACTTAAATGTTCTAACTACACCAACACATTAATTTTAAATCTTAAACTAGGATATATATATTAAAAAAAATCCATTTTAGTTAATAACATGTTCAAGAATATTAATACCGTGTATTTATTCATCAATGGATGATATTTATGAATATAATGACTCAAACTCCTACGACAAAGATTCTAATTTTGACGAAGATCTAAATGAAGCCATTAAACAGTCACTTCAAGATTACAGAGGTTCCACCTTCCTCCAAAAACTATATATTATTATTATTAAAATGTAAATATTGTTGTTTAGAAGGAGTTGATGATAGAGTGGATAATTCAGGCTCCCATTACTTGAATTTTAACCCAGACGGTTTGATACAGTTAATTTATCTTAGAATATTCATGGAAATTTAGAATATTAATTTAGAATATTAATGTGAATTGGGATTATTGGAATTTTAGGAACGTATTTTTTATCAAATGTCACCTCTAAGGGGCCAGATGATACTTTTGACCCTACTCAAATACTTGATATCGTATTATTCTATTTTAAAGAATATATAAACTCAATAAATGATTCCGCCGTTTCATCCCGATTTCCAAGAACTACATCCCAGGGCGATTTCAGCACATCAGAGGCTCCTAATACGAGCAGTGCAGATGTTATTTCAAGTGTTGTTTTATCTGACCTTTCAAGTCTTTTGTTTGGTAAAGACTCATGTCGGTTGATTTTAGACCATGAAATTAGAGCCTGGTTACTTAATAAGTTAACAATTAATTTATAGGTGTAACCAAGGATTTGTAAATGACCCAAACAGTGTTCTATTTTGGGGACTTACTCAAATGAATAATGGCTGTTGCGGAGTTTTAGCTTCAATTCAAAGCTTCATGCTCAGAAGCCTACTCTTCAACCATTCCATTTTCGCAGACTTTTCGTTCCTACTACAGTCCAAAGATGAAGATGAGGCATTAATTCTATTCACTGATTTGTTCTTCAATTACATTACTATGAGATTTCCAGATTTCCCCAAAGGTTTGCTATTTTTTTACTATATATTTCTCTTGAACCTTTTAATTTATTAGTAAATTTAGTGTATTTATTGTTTTTAGAATTTCTGTATATCATACCTCTGGTTGAATCATGCTGCAATGTACTATATAACTCAACTGAGAACTCGTCATATAAAGTAATATTATTTGAAGATTTGAAGGTATTTTCATCTTAAACTTGAGATTTTAGGAAAATGCTGATGCTCTGGCGCATTTAATTTCTGAGAATTCATGCACTTTAAGGTCATTTGATAATATCAATTCCGTCGCCAATTACTTGGTAAGGAACTTTGAGAAACTAACTGGGCCACTGGGAGTTGTTTCTCTAGTCTTATCAGTAATTAGTACCAGGACACTGGAAAAAGTAAGGCATTAAAATTTAACATTTTCAAGGTTAAAGAAGATATGGATGATCCCACACAACCACTTCTTACCTCATTTGGACACTGTTCACAGGTTTACAATTACTAAACATTATCTAAATATTATTTAAGTTATAAGATTAAGTTTAAAATGATTTAGGAGTTGGTGAATTTATTTTTACACGGAAGGGCAGTATCTAACGTATTTAATGGCGATAAACTTTTTGAAGGAGACTCATCTCAGTCTGTGGTACTAAAGGGCATAACATCTCAAAATACTCTTGGATTCCTAACAGATTTGGAAGCAATGAGACTGTATAAAGTTGGCTCATTTTATAAAAATCCCATGGTTCCAATCTGGGTAGTATGCAGTTCTAACCACTATACTGTACTATTTGGGCTTGACGGTACTGCATGCTTCTTTTCTAGACTTGAAATGATTGAACAGGTACTATTAATAATTTTTAAATTCTGTTTTAGTCTCTGGTTGAGGAATGGAGTAAGTTGGACGCGGAGGATAACAAGTACATTCCAGTAAAATCATTATCAAGGCTTTTAGCACTTCTAGGTTAAATTAATTAATATAAATTCTATTATTATAGGTATCCCTGATATGCTACAAGACGCTATATCAAGCATGGATGTAGATTCTGGTATAGTTCTATGGACAAATATGCTTGAGTGGTATAAATCCAAAGTATTCTCGCAACACGGTAATTATATATTTCATATATTACATTACGATTAGAAAGTCAAGGTGAGGATTTAACAACTCTTACTCTGTTCCACTATAACGGAAAGGAACATAAGGATCCGTTACAGAAGGTTTCAATTGTTAAAAACTTTGAGTTTAACCCTGAAATCGGCTTAATTTCCCCAGAAATTGACGCAACCATCGTTGGATCATGTCCTGATGAAGACAAGCAGACTGCTAAGGTGGTTTGGACTAGATGGCCCAAGACCAGTGTAAAGTGCTCTCCTATTAAAACCAGAAATTAATCTGTATAATATATTGTATTACATATTCCATCCTTGACCAACTGGCAAGCATATTTCTTTGACTTTATAAAACTATTAGTAATCAGAGAGTCACAATTTATCATATAACTGTTGTTGGATCCTAGAAAGTCAGACCACAATATTAGTTATCTAAATGATAAGAATACGTTTTGTTCTTTTGACAAGGCAAAGTAAGCTATGAACAACAGCCATCCAATAATGTTTCCAATAAAAAATGAAATGAAATTGTTTACTACATCTTTAAAAGTACACTCAAAAAAACAAAAAATGATATCAGTATCTTTATCTTCATTTTTAATTCTTTTTAAGCATATACAGACACATTTTTCACACTCACTACAGCATTTACAATGGGTTATATTAGTGGAACAACAACCAAGAGTACTTTTACAACAAGGGCAAGAACTAGCAGTTTTACAACAACAATGATTGGAAGTTTGATTAGAACTAGAACATTGGCATTGGGATTTTTGTTGGTTACAAGAGCAACATTTACAACAAATACAGCAAATACACTTCTTGGTAAAGTAACAACAACAGGTGCCATTAGTGCTACATTTACAACTATCATCTTTTTTGCAGCAACAAGTCTGTAACTCATACTGTGTATGAAACCATGAGACATTTGAGTAGTAAGACAAAACAACAAAGCTACAGATTATCAATACATAAACGAACGAGTTATTATTAAATCTATTATCAGACATTATAATACGACATATAAATAGAGCCATAAACAGAGCCAATGAGACGGATGATATTGGTAAGATAAAATAATTGATCATATCGGGATGAAATTCTGTTTCGTATTTTTGTTTATATTTTTTTCTAATATAACGTGAACAGATACCATTTAAGATATCATTAAAAAAACACCAAATCAATACCACGATCAAAGTCCAACAAAACTCAAAACTAATCAAAATTGCAAGATTAGATATTACAAGTGCCGCACTAAAAAGTCTAGCACAAAATTCCCTGGGTTCAGTCATTTTAATACATGATTCTGAAAATTCAGGAACAGGCAGATTGCATGTACTAAATCGAAAAAATAGGTCCATTTCATAGGAAAAATAATAAATTAATTGAATCGCAAAGAATATAAAATAACCAGTATTGAACGCCCATAACATGAAATATCCAAAACGATAATTTGAAATTTTAACATAGAAGAACCTAAGTAACAAAAATAATGTGAACATTCCTCCCCAGTGTATCAAACTAACGAGGTAAGACCTTTCAACATATGTGATCTGAAAATTATAGTAGGTGAGCATATGGATGAACAAGAAGAAGGTGTATCCGTAAATAACCAGAAACCCTGAGAAAAGGAAGATGGCAGTTTTGCCATGTTTCATCTTGGAGCACATGAATAATAATATTTTACAAATGAATAAAACTATAAGTAACTTTAAAATGGGTTCGTGTTTTTGATTGTAATAGTTAAAATGATACCCAATGATAAAATGTGAAACGATGAAAAAGCATCCGAGATATATCAAAAGCCATATGAATCTGTACCTATCATACTCGAATGAGACTGATTTACAAACATTAAAAATTGTTGCTATAACAGTAAACACGGTGCAAACGTAATAAAATGAAAATGAATAAAAGACCATTGCTGTTGTAAATAATTTTTGACAACCGTAAAGCGCCATGTCACATATACAATATTTGGATTTAGTTTCATTGTTTTTATTCTTCATAAAAGACTTAAAGGAAAGTACTATAGATAGAAATATAAATGGAATAAACCAAAGGATAACATAAACAATTCTAAGCCTATTAAGATTGAGACGAGAAGATTGTTCTTGAGAATCACCACTACCACGACCGTTAGCAATTTCAAATCCCACTGAAGAGATTGTTGCGACAAAAAGAAGTGAGATAATAGTGTACAGTGCGAGTTTTGGTGAAATCTTGTAGATACAATCAAAAACAAACTGGGAAATAAACCCAACCACAAAAACAACGCAATATGATATGCCCATTAGTGTTGACTCATACTGCTTATGGGTTTTGCTTATGTAATGCATGATCTGATGTTCAGCAGAGTGTGCAATACAGAACAAAACCATTGAAATGAGACCATGTGTTTCGGTTCTGTAGAAAAAACATAAAAATGCTAATATATAAAGAATGTATAGGAAAGCAGATGTTAAGTGTACGCTTATAAACTGATCAAGAGCAGATATGAATGGTATTGGAAGAAATACAAACAACAATATTAATGGGAATACGCCCTGAAGGGTAGGATTGTTGAGGAAGTATGTGGAGAATGTCTTCCTATAAAACATGGCAGATGTCACTGGAATTGAAAATACGACCAGATTTGCCCACAACTTCCAGCAGCTGAACGTTTCTATTAAACATTTAAAATCATTAGGAAAATCAAAAATTTTACACTGGTTGTTAATATCTTTGTTTTTTTTTGAAATTATTTTTATGGGCATAAATGATAATGCCAATATAAATGATGGTACTATTCCCCAAATTATATAGCCTCCATAACCCTCATAATAGGTAATCCCAAAACTCTTAATAAGTTTATATATCAGCAAAGGTATTACGGATGCGAAGTTCTCAAAAAATATCATCATTCCATCCGCCAAACTCTCGGCATCGGGAAACATTCTTGCAAAGTGAATGGATGTGATAATGATCAGTCCACCAAACATCCCCCAGCAACAAAAACTAAACTTGACAATAAAACTGATATCATGATAAAAGTACAATAATATGAATCCGTAAAATCCAAAAGCAAAGCCGGCAATCATAACGAAGTATACACCAACAATGTCAACCAAGGGACCACCGATAGAGTATGCGATAAATTCGAACAGAAATATATTGAGTGATAGGTTACCTATGGCATCCCTTTGCTTATCACAGACATACATCTCAGGAATAGATTCTCGTATTTCATTCTCAGTACATAAATGCTGAAATACTTTATCATTTACCAGGCTCCTTTCTATGGCAGGCCAATTATGATATGTACTAGATGATAGTGACAGTATAACACAAAACACCGCAAGTATCCCAAAATTACTCAAGTTAAATGGTGTAGACTGATTAGGTGAGTTACCAGTATCACCATTTCCTCCAACGGGCGAACATTCTGACCCTGATCCTCCACCTCCACCTCGAGCATTACCACCAGAGGAACAAGCACCAGAGCTGGAGGCCATCCTTCAATTAGTTATATATCCTATATTCAGGCCAATAGAATTGTTTAAAATCTACTTTAATTTTAATGGATAATAATAATACATTAAAATTGTAATGAGTAATGAAAATACACAAAATAGCTATAATACAAATATGTTACGAAGCATAGTTATAATACAAAAATTGAACATAACAATCAAGTATTTATATTTACACAAAATTAACGATAAAAGTAGAAAATTAGTTATTTAATTCCCCATACGTTACATAGATATGATTTGAATGTTGTAAAATTCCGGTATGATATTATTCCCTCATCTTGTAGTTTTCTAGTACATTGTTGAATTCCACTTAGATGTGTAAACAAATCATACGGTAATAGATACTCAGATGTCTTTTGTTTGTACCACCATGAAAAGACACGTAGAAAGAATCAACATCAACGGTGTTGCTAGAATTACCAAAATCTTTACTCATTGGAAAAGCAATTCCTTATTGTTCATAGTTACATTATCCAAAATGTATAATTTTCATTAAAATGTGTATTAACCCCTTGAATATTTTGCTCATTTCTGATTAAAGAGGATGTTTCCAGATACTGGCTTATCAAGTGAAACCACATAAACATCCACGAACCAGTCATAACTTTCATGGCTGGATTCGGAATGAAGTCTGTGAGTGGCTGGAAGGTTGTTAAAGTAAAACCATTTGTAATCATCTGAAACATAAACACGGGTTTCAGAATACACATCCTTGGACTCTTGTCTTAACTGTTTGGTATTATCGGAAAATTTTGGATCCTCTTTCAATACTACATGTTCGTTGAAGTCTTCATTTGACCCACAAAAGCTATTCAATAGATATGGAACAGAACTAAGGAAAACGTCTTTCAAGTTGTCGTATTTACATGGTCCACTGTTAAAACTAGAAATTAATCTGTATAATATGTTGTATTACATATTCCATCCTTATTAAAAGACTTTCCCACACCTAATTTATAGCTGAAGGAGTTTTGAACCAGATCCCTATCCATGAATGATGGTAATATTAAAATGGTCTTGGAATTGGTAGGAAAATGCCTATTCTTGACCCTAGAAAGTGATTTTAGAAGAGTTGAATATCGTTCAGGACTCAACTTACTTCGTTCCTTAGGAATTCCCACAGGATCACCATCGCTAGATTGATTATTATTGGGTTTGTGATTTAAATTTCTCATTTGTGGTAATTGTGCTACCATATAGTTCCATTGGTTTGAATTACTATTTTTCTTAGCGTCATGAATACCATCCTTAAGGTATTCGGCTTGGTTAAAGGACATGAGATCCAGAATTCCTGCCTTTTCAGATGAACGTAGTGACGCATCAAGCTTCTCCCAATCCCTTTCTATTCCTATGAATTTACCTTTAAGACTCTTCCATTCTTCTGATGTTGTGGGAATCCTTTTAGAATCGGTATATTTTTTCAAAATTTCAAATGATTCATTGTCAAACACTGGAAAGTTTTGAAATGAAAATCTACGCCTAAAATAACCAGGCGGTATTCTAGCTGAATATAAGGCGGATTCAATTAAAAAAACTCCTGACCCAGAGAACAAATCAACTATTGAATTTCTATTTAAAGACTCTGATTCTGACAAACTATTAGTATCAAGCTTATTTAATTTATGGGAACCGTCAGAATTACAAACTTGTTCATATTCTGGGAATGAAAATTGAGGATTTGAAAATGAAGAATAACCTACATCGTACAGTATAGAACAGGCCATGGTTGGGTCTATATCTCCTATGTTAGGTTTAAACCTATAACCTCTGCTTGATATCCGTGATCCTGAAGAGTCAACAAGTAGAGTTGCTATACAGTCCTTATCCACATCAATTTCAAGTTTAACTTCAGGCTGACTAAAATTTACTCTTGGGGGTTCCAAATTTAAATTATTTGAAAAATGGTTATTAATTCCATCCTTAACCAATTGGCAGGCGTATTTCTTTGACTTTATATAACTATTAGTAATCAGAGAGTCACAATTTATCATATAACTGTTGTTGGATCCGAGAAAATCAGACCATGTTATGGACTGACAGCTGTTAAATAAAGCACCTTTTTCAAATAAAGGTAACTTTCCAACCTCGAAATATATGCTAGAAGCTAATCTATGAAAGAAAATTGTAAATAGAGTTAAAAATACCTAGAAAAATAAGATAAAAAATAAAGCTGTTTTAAATTACAAGAATTAACAGTGATTTTACTATTAGCCTTTATTAGTTGGTCTCTATCAAATCCAAACGACTGTAGTTCGTTGAATAAATTATGCTCTAAACCTCTTAAACACTTGAGAATCACATTATAAGGTCTATTCCAGACCTTTAACATTATTAAATAACATTTAAACAAAAATATTAGAATAAAAAGTCAATATCATTATTTAGAATACAAAATTATAATACACATAAAGTTATTAATGTAAATAATTATTATAATATATGAGGGAATAATATCAGTTACATTATATTAATTAATAGCTTCTTATTATGACTTTATCTTTAAGTAAAAGCTTATTTACTAAAAACTCATCTGATGAACACCAAAATCTTAATTATCCCATTCGGCTCTTGTATAAACTGGAATCTCATGACTCTGACAATGATTGGATTTGTTCATTCATAAATTACTCGAATTTAACATACAAATGTATTTTTTAACTAATATTTGAATAAATAATAAAAATTTAATTTTAGATCTCAACTCTAATTTTACTATACCAAGTCATCTTAAGTTTGCTGGATTCCTCATAGATTCTACATCTAATTTCGACATAAATAATTTGGAGTCTCTAAATCTTAATATTGATTTAAAAAACCTAACAGAGTTCTATTTACTGGTTTTGGAAAATGACTCAAATCTTGTTTTTTCACTTAATGAGTCCTTTTCATGTTATAAAATCAGTCAAAATGGCGATAATCAAAGTAACTTACCAGTTAAATTGGATGATATAAGATGGGTAATCGATTATTTATTAAACACAATTGAATAAAAGTTAATTTATATGTAGGTTGAAGATGACGATTCTGAATTAAAGGCCAGAAACCTAATGTTGATTCATGCCTCCGTCTTATTCTTCTCTAAACTGTCTTTTAACGAAGATTCAGAAACTAATGTCACTAAGCCAGGAGTATATAAAATGGAAGATTTACCTAATAGTTTAAAAGATTCATTGGTAGATTCATTAAAGTCATGCTTGACTAAGCTTAAATCAGATGAACCATCTTGTAAACTTGTTTATTCAGAACCATTTGAACAGAATAAAGATAAACTTTCTGAGTTTTACCCAGTTTTCTCGTTAGGGTTTGGTTTCAATAGCAGAGGCAGAAAACATGTATTTATAGTTTGTGGAGAATATGAAGATTGCTCTTTCTCATTTAAGCTTTTTATTCAAAATACAGTTTTGATAAATTTGGAACAATCTGAAGAGGATTTAATTTCCAAATCAGTTTTAGATAAAACTCATGATCAGTTGTCTAAGCTCTGTTCTTATATGACTAATGATATCAACAGTTTATCCTGTTATGTTTCTGTTTCAACTGAAAAAAATACTCAGGAATTGTTTTTGAATTATTTTAACGAATTTCCAGAATCAGACCAGAAAACAGTAACCAGAAACAGTAACCCTAGATCAGGTAACAAATCCAATAAGAGTAAAAATGTTAAAAGTGCTCCTAAAACTGAAAATAAGGTTAAGAACAAAGATAAAAATAAAATATTTAACGTGGTTCCTCTTTTGGAGATGTTTGGATCACAATTTGCCCTTAAATTAGATACAACAACTGGAGCATTATCATTGGCACTGAACAAGGAATTACCCAAAGTTATTGATAAAGATGAGGAAAATGATAAAAATACATGTTTAAATTTAGTTTTTAAGTTTTTAATGTCGAGTTCAAGCTACACTGAATCTGTAAATTATGTGCCTTTTGGAGGTACAGTTGTACCATTCTTTGACTTTTCATCGCATTCAAATTTATCTCTTGATGGTGTTTTCGAAAATTCATCCAAACTAAAAACCGTTTTCAACCCTTATGATCTAGTTGATAAAACCATTTTAGTCTCAGTAAGTCTTATATATACAATCTTTTATCTACATATTAATTTGATTAATATTTGAGTAGCCTCACAGAGCTATTAATGCTTATCCGGGATGGATTTCCCCTAAAAAATCAACAGTTAGCATGGTTCAAGGGAATTATCAGTACTATCACTATACACAGGTATTATAATTGTTACACATATATTAATAAATATTAAATATAACAACCATATTTTAGATGGGTGTAAATGATACTGGTTGGGGGTGTTGTTACAGATCACTACAACTAGTTTGTAGTTGGTATTTACTTGGGTATCACACGACTAAGCTGGTTCCAACACATTCCAAAATTCAAGAAGTTTTAAAAGAAAATGACGTTTCTCACAAGGATTTAAAAGTTGGAAGTAACACATGGATTGGAACAGTGGAATGCGGCTATTTTTTAAACTGGTACCTGGGATACATGTACAAAACTCTGTACCTAAATGATGTGTCAGAGTTCAGGAATTATAATGTAGTGATTGCAGATCACCTAAAGAGTCAAGGAACACCAGTGATTGTAGGAGCTGGGGCCTACGCCTACGTAATTTTAGGAATATGTGTAGAATCTGAACAAGGTAAAGAATAAATAAAATATAGAAACCACAGATATATAAATTATAATTAGGAGAAGTGGCGTATTTAATTGCAGACCCACATTACACAGGAGAGGACTCTATCAAAAATGTAGTAAATAAGGGTGGAATTGGCTGGAAAAAGGTTTGCATAGTGTTTTAAATTCATTTTAGGTTGGGTTTCTTTCCAAAGCCTCAGAAGGTAAATTTATTAATCTCTGCCTTCCACTTCTTGAGAAATATGGTGTTTAATTTTCCCAATTCACCTTAATTTTCCATAATATGATTAATTTGAATATGAATTATTTATTTTTCCACATTTTAAAACCCAAATTCTACCTTTATATGGAATTTTAATCTTAATTTCTCATGATGAGATTCATAAATTCAGTATTCAGTTCCAGGAACATCCGCTGCCTTAGGCCTTTAGTACATCTACGCAGCTCACATTGTTTCCAGGCATCCAGGTCATTCAGTTCACCCACAAAGGAGTTTGTTAGGTCAGTTTTTTCAGACGTCGCCAAGAACTATGACTTGATGAACGATTTGATGAGTGTTGGAATCCACAGGTTTTGGAAGGAAGTATTGGTTCAGGAGGTCATTTCGTCTCTGAAAATGACACACCGACACCTTTCAAAGGACTATTTTTCCAATGATTTTGTTCCAGGTATTTTTCATTTTTGCTATTCTATCACTTACACTTCAATACTATTATAGATATTATAAATATTTTTGGTGTAAAAATTGTATATATTCATTTAGATGATATGGTTGTTGATATTTTGGACTTGGCTGGAGGAACTGGCGATATTGGCATCCGCATAGCTGAGTTGTCGAAAAATTTGAAATTTGAAGACTCGAATGGATTTGTACTATACGACAGCCTAAAAATAACACCCAAGATAGTCGTTTGCGACCCTTCTGAAGAGATGACCAAACTTGGGCAGGAGAAGTCTGAAAAAGCCGGAGTTCAGGGCCTTTCCTGGGTTAACGCAGAGGCCGAGAAACTTCCCTTTGAAGACTGTTCTTTTGACATCATTACCATCGGGTTCGGAGTTAGAAACTTCAGTGACAGGAACGCTGGCCTAAGTGAATGTTACCGAGTTCTGAAGCCCGGCGGTCGTCTCTTAATTCTTGAGTTCAGCCACTGTGAGAATGAGCTTCTCTCTGTCCTCTACAAGACTTATTCCGACAAGTTAATTCCTTTCCTCGGCTCAGTGGTTGCCAAGAACGAGGAGGCCTATGACTACCTTGTGGACTCTATTCGGAAATTCCCCAACCAGCAGGAGGTTGCTGAGATTCTTAAATCGCTTGGATTTTTACACGTTTCTTACCGCAATTTGACTGGCGGCATCGTCTGCATTCACTCTGGATTTCGGAAACTTTAATTCCTATTTAATATATACTGATATAAATATTGTATTAAATTAAGTATCAGTTCATTCTTCCTAGGCAATTAGGTGCTCCGCACAAGCACATGAGTTTTCTGGTTTCAGATTCAACACCAAACTAAGATAATATTTTAAATTGAATCGTTACCTGATAATCGTATGTAACTTCGTCTCCTGGACTCAGTTCTGATTTTGCAAATACTACAATATGCTTCATTCCATTTTCACACGTTATTATACGGCATAAGCAATTCGGCTACAAATCCATTAACAAATGTTATATAACTATATCGTGGTAGGCTGGACTTGTGTACTAGTAACTATATAACTATAAAAATAGAATCAAAAGATACATCACAACTGTGATTAATAAATCTGGACATATTTCCCTTCCTCGTTGCATCGACAATGTATTGATCATCGAGTCTGAACATGTAACAGGACCCATCTCCTCCTTGTCCTTCTGAGTAGAACTCTTCTCTCTGGTCTCCAACTACGTCTCTGATCAACTCTCCCACATACTCCACCACTGGCTCTCCTGCTGGTATATTCTCAGTTGCAAATAGTCCTAAGCCGTGGATCACTGAAGGTTTAACATCAAGTCGGTTTTCAGGTGGTATTGATAACAAGTATCTATACTGAGTTGACGTGTTTGACAAATCATATTGTTTCCTACTTCTACTTCTATTATTTCTTGTCTCAAGCAAATCAGACTCCTAATATCATTATTTATTTTTTTCCTTACCGTCTGTTCTCTTTCTCTCGAATCCTTTGATAAATGTTCCGAAATTATTGACCTATTTAGTTTATAGGGCAAATTAACCATTGGTTCTCCCAACCTCAAATTCAAATCAAAATTCGATAACCTAATACAAATACCATTTTAGTATACAAATATTCCTTATATATCTAATATAATTAATTTATATATATTGTTTATATAAATATATAATAATACCTTGAACCTAAAACTGATTGTTTAAATGCTGTGATTTTGCAGAATTGTGTAGTTCTATGCATCATTGTACAGCATAGATCAAATCTAATTTGTTGTAGTACAATGTGTAAATTAAGTCCGAAAAACGCCTCAGGTGGCATATCTAATGTTCTTGCGTTAATTATCTCTTTAAATGCATTGTATGTCTTGTATAAATCTCTTCCTTGACATAATCTAACGTTGGGTAATTGTGTTTTTGGGTTTGACACAAGGTCAATAGTGAAAAAAGGTTCTCCTTCCAGCGATCTTACAGAAAATAGGTAATAACTCCTTGTTTCTTTTCCTATATGTTTTTTATAATCAAATGATGAGTTAAAGGTTGATTTGTGGTTTAAAAACAACTGATTCAAATTGGAATCATTATTTTCCATAAACCCATCTGTATATCTATCAATATCATCAGTTGTTTCAGTCTTTTCCTTATAATAGTTTGTGTTCCAGAATCTTTTCACTGACGTGAACCCAATTGGATACAAAGTTCCATTTCTATCCTGCATTAGTGCGTCACCAATGTTGATTATCGTCAGTGTTCCAATTCTCCATAAGTTATGTGTCACTCCTCCGTCATACCACAAAAACGGCACCTTTACTGAGAACACTGATGTCGCCTGTTTATCTGATCCATACAAAAAATACTTGTTTCTGTAATCATAATCCGTATTAATCTTGTTCGGGTTATCTGGTAATGGGTCTGGCTTAAGGATATCTGTAATGAAATTCGTCACTTCAGGCTCCAATTGATGATTATACATCGTTTGGTTATATGATGACTTTATTATTTTATATGTTGAGCTTGTCCATGACATGAATATTTCCAGCTTCTTGTAGTCCAATGTTCTTGGCACTATTCTCACTGACTGCAACGTTTGTCTAAACACTATTCTTGTTGCGTTTGGCGACATTCCTTCCAGGCACAGAAACGACTTTACATCACTCTTCTTCAAGTTCATCAGGCTCTTAATGTGATATGACTTTACGTTCTCTGTTATGAAGTCGAAGCATGCTGCGCACCAAACTTTTCTTCTGGTGTAAAACATCTTGATTGGGAAGACCTTTACTTGGAACTCATCTTCTGGGTTATCTCTTTCCATTATGCTGTGCACCAGCTTACTTGACGCCACCATTGCGCAACACAGGTGAAATGATATTTTGCAGTTATATCCTGCGCACGTCACTGTTGCTCCTTTCATATTACACCACTGGCACGTCGTAAGTCTCGATGCTTTATATGTCATTTCCACCAACGAGTCTGGCACTTGTACTGGTGGCAACACTGGCATGTACATCAGGTTTATATTAGCTTGTTCTGGCATCATTTCCGATCCTAAATTATTTTCCTCTTCATCAAATGTACTATCATCAACATTTGTTTCATCTAGAATAGTTTCACCAACATTTGTTTCATCAACATTTGTTTCATCAACATTTGTCTCATCATTATTAACTTCATGAACCATAGTTTCACCAACATTAGTTTCACAAACCATAACTTCATCAACATTTATCTCATCATTATTAGTTTCACCAACAGCAACTTCATCAACCGTAGTTTTACCAAGATCCATGTTTTCCATTGTTTGTTCCATTTTATCAGATTCTACCACCAGTTCAGGTTTCTCATTTTCTAACGTAGAATCAACCATTTCTTCAGGTTTGCTCTCGTATAATTCAGAAGGACGTCGTGAATCCTCAGTATCATATTCAAAATCTAGCATATCTTCTTCACTATCAGAATTTTCAGACGGTTGACTCGCCGTTTCATAGTCTTCTAGATCTGTTTGTTGGAAATTATCACCAACTAAGGTGCTCTTCTTTTTCTTATCCGGGTTCTCTATTTGGGGAATTTCAACTTGATTGAACTCAAACAACGTATAAAAGTTATCATAATTATAATTATATGTTCTTGCGCAATACACATCGTTGAGTGACCAGAGTATACACTCAGAGTGCACGAACCCGTTCCTCCATGGTACCAAACATCCTCTCAACAGTGTGTTTTCTTCTATTCCACACAAACAGCAGGCTTCTAATCTCATTTGTTCTTCATTTTGGTCATTTCCTCCATCACCACTTGAACTTGTAAACACGTTTTGCTGTTTTGATCTAAGGTGGTAACACATTGCTGGCTTTATTATCTTATCTTCAGAATCACCGAAGTCTGTATATAACTTTTCAGAACCGGTTACTTCCTTTATTATAAGATCTCCTGTTATTGCTCTTGCTGACACTAAATCTACCAAATATGAGGAACCAATTAGTTTTGTCAAATATTCCTCCATTTCTTCCATTTTAGACTCTGCCATCAATTTTTCCATTGCCATCTTCAAACTATCACACAAACTTGATATTGTTAAATTCGAATCTGATTTTTTTGTAAATTCTGAATAAAATAAATCTTCATTTGATTTTGGAACTTCACTTGTTGCATTAATCCTGCTTTGATACCCTCTTGGTTGGATAAATAGCTTCTTATATGCGTTATTTGTCTTCTTTGCTCCCCCTTCCTTATTATTTTTGGCACTTAAATTTGAGAACTTTACGAATTCTTGAAGTATTTTCAATATCCCTTCTGCTTCATATCCTATTTTCCCCAATATCCATGACGGTGATTTTATATCCTTTTCCATATTAACATATTCTTTAATATTTAAATTATCATTAATATTGTCATTGGGTTCATTAATATTTTCTATGAATTTTGTTAGTTTATTGGGGTTTTCTGAAATTTCTAACTGTTTGTACAAACTAATATTCCCGTTGTATATGAGGTATGCCAAATGCTTTCTCATGTATGGGTACTTTTTGTTTAGTCGAATCGTTATTTCATCCTTTTGTAATTCTCCACTAATTATTTGATTGAATAATTTCTTCAACTTCATTACCATAAAGTTTGCCGTCATTGTACTGTATTCATAACAAAGTTTATTTTTCTCTAGGAACCCCAATTTCCTTAACAACATCTTATATGATAATAAATCCTTATATACTCCAAAGAATCTTGTTGATCTTACTACGTATTGTATATATTTGGAGATCATAACTCGGTATGATAACTTCAATGAAATGCTCTTCCTATCCATCTTTTCTTCCACATCACAATTAGACTCCAAAACACAATCTACTGAATTTTCACTTGTATTATTGAAATCATTGGACATATCACTATCCATTAATCCATTTATCCCCTAAAAATATTTAGAATACAACTTACCTAATTAAATATCAATTATTTTGTTATCTAATTATCTAACATACACGTTATTTCTAACTAATTAAATACTTGATATTTAATTATAGAGTCTCTGCATTCCGTGAATGTGATAGAAGTCATTGGTGAATTAATGAATGTATTGTAAAGATGAGGATATATTTCAGAATGATCTCCGTCGATGAGAAAGTCGTATACTATTCCTCTTAGGACTATGTTTTCGAACATACTGGGGCACAGTGCATCCAACACGGTCATGATATAGTTAATTGAGTGCTAAAACATTGTTAATCTAGAAATGTTTATTACCTGGCTCATTAGGATCCAATTCCTTGCTGAGGACATTAGAGTCATAAAGTCATCAGACGTCATAGTGTCAAGTGCAGTATTTTTCATTTCTTCAATTTTTGTCTTCTGTTCATCTTTACTTGCTACTTCACTGCATATATTCTCTAGATAATTACTATACGCTTCACATTTTACACATAAAGCCCAAACTCCTGTATTCTGAGGTAAATAATACACTACCACTTCAGAACCATCTTGTTCTTTGGAACTAGTAATATTTTTAACCAACTTTCCACACATTATACAGCGATTTCTTATTCTAACGCCAGTTAACCCTTCTGTTCCATCTAATCTATCAAACTCATCTTCCTGCTCAAAATTATTTAAAATTGTTTTTAGGTGGTATTGTGCCGTTTCATTCTCAACTTCCACCAGTTTGTAACATTGCTGGAGTGAATCAAACTGCGTCAGAAGCGAGTTTGAATACAAAGATTCTTGTGGAAACCTTATATTATTTAAATTATGATACTTATTTGCGCAACGTTTGCTACATGAAAAGACTCCTGAGCCATCAAACTCCCAACTCAGGTTCAAGGGTATATTGAAATCTGAGTCTATATCTTCCTTTTCTCTTTGTAAATATTCTTCCTGTGAATATTCCTCAAATGCTTTCAATATTTCTGCGTATGAAAAGAATGATGAGTTAGTACACTCTGAAACTGTCCTCGGTTCTGTTATTCCATTTTTTTGTTCATTTATGTTTTCACCTTCACGTCTTACATCTACATTATCATAACCTCCATCTTCTCCCATAGTTAAATTCTCGTTTTTATTCATAGAATTAGCTTCATTACCATTACACATGTTATTGGATACAAATGTGCTGAAATACGACAAATTCTCGAAATATGTAGTTGAGTTTACATTATTAAATGATCCTGGTACAGATTTCCCTCCACTTACACTCTTAGGATCAGAATTTAACAGTTTATTGGTTCTAAAATCTTGTTGAGATTTAGGATTCTGAGTAACTTCTGCTTCTGCTGATTTTAAGTTTTCTAAATACACACTAGCATTCAAATTATCCATAACTTTCATGCACAATGACAGGTTTTTGAGTGCTGACATTGCTTGGTTTGTACTTGAATCACTCCCTTTAACTAGATTTACATTACTATAATCTAGTTCTTGACAATCTTTCATTAGTGAGAATTTTGAACTTTTGAGGTTATTTTGAATTGATTTCATTGTATTTATATAATGATTCTCGTCTCGGCTTTCTGTTAAATTTTTATATAATTGGCCACTTTCTAGTCCACACCTATCTTTTGTTACACTCCTCTCTGAATTCCTTTCATTTAATTTTTCTAGTATATTGGGGTTTGGTGGTCTGAGTATTCTAATGCAGTTTAGATGCGTTGATTTTCCACAAGTTATGCACTTGACTGAGTTTAGTGGGTGATATATTTTCTCTTGTAACTCTTTATCCAAATTAATTGAAATTTCCCCTGTATGTGTTACCATGAACCTTCCATCCAAGAAAGTTCCATACTTCACTGCAGTGTTATTGAACTCGTAGTTTTCCTTGTTCTGGCTTGTCTGGGCCATCATTGAATTTGCTGCATCCGCTATCACTTGCGCTGAATGTAACACTATGTTTGTGATTACTGTTGGTATTAGCCCCAGTGCTTCTCCAAACTTGTAGTCCATCAGGTTCGAGAGCTCGTATGGGTGGTTTGACTGGATTTCAACTTCACACCTCTCACACCTTGAGCACAATGCGCACTTGAGTTTGGTGTACTCGAGGTATTCTGGTGGGAAGATATATCCTGCGCAGTAGTAGTGCATTGGTTCAGCGCAGTTTTCGCAGTAGATCATATAACTTTGAAATGCCATAGACCCACACATTACGCACGCGTCCAGTGTACCTATAAAACCGTATTTGAACAATGTTTCAGACATTTTATCCAGCTGTTCTTGCGTATCCAAATAGAATTCTCCCAAGTTTTTCCCCTTGAATTTCATCAATGACATCAGGTATGGATTCTTTGGCTTATTTTTGTTCAGCGTTATAAGCTTCTTTGATTTTACCAAATTCTCGAAATCTTCACTACTACTGAATGTTGGTGGGATTATAAACTTTGGCGAGAACACAGACACCACAGACACCACAGAAAAAGTCAATCCGCATGGAACGTGTGGGTGCAATAGTTTCGAAATTTCTGTGAAGCTTATCGGTGGAACATCCTCGTAACCGTTTGAACTAGAGTGTTGTACTACGTTTTTCATTCCTGACACATCCACATATGAATTATCTGTGTTATCTTGGATATTAACATCCATATTCAGTATGCATGAGAGCAGATACTCGAATGTTAAATTGAATTTGGCTACTTTATTTTTCAGTTCTGTGAACGCACTTAACATTTTATGCTCTTCTGATTTACTACTCACTTCAGTTGTCTTATCATTCTTAACGTTAATTATTGTTTCACTTTCAACTTCCTTATTCACTTCCTTTTGTTCCTCTACTGACTCAACTTGCATTTGTTCCAATGTTTCAGATGTTAATAACTTCTTTTCTCTTGATATTACATTTCCTCCTGATGTTCCGTTATCCATGATTACTGTGATTTCAGAGTCCGTTATTTGCATTATGCTTGAGATGATTTGTCTGCACTTTCTCTCGAATATGATTGCGAACTTGTATATCTTTGTGTTTGGCATATTTACCATCTTCGCGTTATATGGAATCAGAAACACATCAAATATAAATTCATAAACCGACTTATACTTGAAGCTTTCAAGCTAAACATTATTTCAAATACCCACTTAAGAAATTAATATTCTTAAATTTATAGCTAATGGAATAAAATTTATATTTAATAAAATAAAATTACCTTTGTGAATAGTGTTACTAAATTCATGGGTTTGGTTACTAATCTCCAGTATGTTACAAAGGTTGGTGACACTGGGTACCTGAATTGGTTAAGCTTATCTACTATAAATATCTGTTCAAGTGCCTTTGTGCACCTGAACATTTTATCTTCTGATCTACAAATACAGCATCTATAATTTTGATTTCTTGATGATGGGCAGTCTGTGATTAATCTTGCCAGATCGTCGCATTCTATATGTATCCATAACTTGCATCCTTCACACTGTACCCACTTCTGTGAACTACCATCGAAGTGTGTCCAGACTTTGTAGCATATTCCACAGTAGTTTGACCTCTCCAAAAGTTCCCAACACTTGAGGCAAAAGAAAAAGAAGAGTCCCCAGTTCAAGTAATCTGCCGTATTGTGATCTCGATATCCACAGGATATACATTGTGTGCAATAATCACACTTCCATGACTCTATAAAGAGTAGGTTTGGAACCATTGGATAACAGCACGACCTGTGTGCTGAAATGCTACACGACACACACACTACGTCCTTTATCTTTTCAGTTTGGAGGCAATTTCTCTGTAATTGATCTAACTTTTGCTCAAAACATGGTGGGAACTGCTTATACGACTTCATTAACGTATCCGTAAATCCGTAACTGTAGTTTAACCTACTGATATAGCTTCTTCCTCTTATTGGCTCACAGCAGTACATACATGTTCTACATTCTGGACAGCTCCATTCTTGTGATTCTAATGTTGAGTCTAAAAATGGGTAGTATACATATTTTTCTTTATTTTTCTTTGGTTGAATTTCTTCATTTCTTATTCCATTTATGTTATTTTCAACTAACTCACTTTCTTCCATCAAATTTTCATCTTCTTTATTACTAACTTCTTCTACATAGTATTTTTCCTAAAAATTATTTTTTTCTTTTAAACTTACGAAATCTTGTTCTATGTCCATTTTAAAATCTGTTGTTTCGTAGAGGTTTTCGTTTGAGTAGTAGGATGTTCTCATGTTCGAAACCACTCTGAAGTTTTTGCAGAATGTTTTATGTCGGTTTGTTCTGTTCGTTACGTTTTCTTTGTTCAGGTCCGGCGGCATTTTCCTCAAGTGTTGGTACATTAGGCACTTTGCGTGATAGTGGTTTCCGCATGTTACGCACTTGAATCCCCAGTATATTAAATTTATTTTAGACTTTGAGTTCAATGTTTCTCTTATATTGCAATGTTTTCTAAACCACCATATCAACTTTATGCAGAGGTATAATGTAGTTTTATTGTACAACGGCATGAATTCTCTTTGATATTTCCCCAGTAATATCTTGGTTATGTCCATATTCGATTCAAGGATCCGAATTATTTTTTTAAAACCTATTTGCTCCAGTTCTCTCAATGCCAGCACTGTTGAATGTGCTGGGTTTCTGAACAAATAGTTTGGGTAGTCATATGTAGTTTGCAACTCTTCTATGAAGTCACATAATAGCATTTCTTCATCGACTTCTGTCTGACTATTTCTAGGTATTTTTGAGAAATCTCTTCTCATTAATAAAATCTTATTGTTACATACTTTACAAATTGGTGTTGTTTCTTGATTTCCTTCATTTATTTTATCAACTAAGTTTTTTTTACTTGTGCGGTTAAAGACTGGATATTCTCCTATTCCTAATATGAAGTAGGCTTGCGAATGTATCCAGGTTACTGAATCTGAATACTTATTTTCTGTATTTTCTAATAATTTGATGTACATTTGTAACTCTGATCCCGTTTGTATCAGCTCTTCTCTCAATGAGTGTATGAAAAATGACTTATATTTTGGTTCCCAGTATTTTACAACTCCGTAATTCCATTCTCTTCCCTTTTTAGTCATTGGGTCCTTATCTATTGGTGAGTATTTGATAAGGAAGCCTAAAATCTGGAATCCTGATGCTATATCTGTGATTTGTATTAGTTTTTGCGTTACACTTGTAATTTTTTCTATTTTTGGTATTTGGTTTGTTTGTATTAATTTTTTCTTCTTTGGTTGTTCTTCATAACTTTCTTTATCTTCCGAAGTTGTCGCTGGTCTCTTCGGATTACTCTCAGTTTTGATTTTTTTAACTTCTGGATAATCTGGTATTATATCTGAATACTTCAGTTCCTTCACCATCCTTCTAGTTATTCTATGTATTGAATCCACAAACAACCCTTCTTCCACGTTTTCTTCGATCAATTCCACTTGAGGAACATTTTCTTTCACCACTCCTTTACTCACTGTCAATTTTGGTGTCATCTTTTGTTCCACTTTATTTTCATTTTTACTAATCTCCTCCACTGGTTTCTGGTTCAATATATTTGACACTTTAAAGCTAACGTAACTATTACTTGACTTAACTCTCGAGGGTGTCTTTGGTTTAGACGGCCAATATTGTGAATTTGATGTTAAAAACTGGACAACTAGTAGACATGTTAGGCAGTTTGAGTTATCGAATGTCTGTGGTATCTCTTTATCTACATTGCAGAATTGCACTTTTAATTCTTCCAACTTATCGTTTACTTGTTCTTCACCTTCCGGTCCTATCATGTTCAAATTACACATGATAATGTTTCTTAAAAT
Source organism: Theileria annulata (assembly GCF_000003225.4). NCBI lineage: Eukaryota > Apicomplexa > Aconoidasida > Piroplasmida > Theileriidae > Theileria > Theileria annulata. Next base: position 1,575,937 of record NC_011098.1, on the reverse strand, counting down.
TTTATTTATTGTGGGATTTTTTTTGAATAACTTTGGGTTGTATGGTCTTATTAGGTTCGGGTCTGTGACTCTGAAAAGGTATGGGTTCACTACTTCTTCTATTATTTCAAATATTATACACCAATAATCATTGTTTGGGCAGGTTTCTGATTTTTCTGCTCCATCATTTTTGAATTTCCTCGGGTCTCTCGCTGAGATGTTACAACACAATCTACTTGCTTTTTTTGATTTTATTGCTTTTGAAGAATCATTTTTATTCTTACTCTTGAATGTATACAATCCTTCTTCTACCTTTATAAACAACAAACACAACAATACACTATTTCCGGACCAGTAGAGTGCTAAATCTTCAAACAAGAAACATGACACTACTGAATCTTCAAATTTTACACCTGGGCTTCCGCTCGTACTACTATTTTTAGTGGTTTTATCCTTTATATCGATGTATTTAGACGTGATATTTTTGTTAACTTCGTTCACTGGATCGAATGTAACTTCATTTGACTCGGACACTTTATCAACCACAAACAGGCCCTTATAAATGTGGAAATTTGACATATCGAATTTATCTTTACTATTTTCCAATGAGCCTAGTGTTTCGTCCATATCCGATTTCATTTTCCAGAATACTATACAGTCTTTAGATTTCAGCTTGGTTTCTTTCTTGAATGGATACTTGTTAAGTGCCATGAATGTTTCTAAAATAAATTAACTATAAATTTATAAAATTACCTTTTAATTTATTAATCTTTTGACTTTCCAAAGCCTTTTTAGATTGAACTACCTTTTTTTCTTTTTTATTTTGTCCTTCTGGTGAATCGGAGTCTGGTTTATGTTCCACATTTATTGTATCCTTTTTTGTTTTTGAGTCTTTTGGTGATACCGACCTTGAATTCCTCTTTATAACCTTTGTTTTAGTCTTATTTACTCTATCTATTTCCTTAGATGTTTCTTCCTTTTTATTCTCACTGTTATTTATCCTTGCTCGTTCTTGTTTATTTTTTGAACTTGTTATTTCATCTACATTTTGTGTTAAAAGGTTATCATTTTCTATTAATATAGGTTGTTTATCGGCATTTACATCAACTTTAGTATCATCTTCATTTTCGTTGTGTTTAACCACTTCTTTATTATGTTGATAATAATCTGATCCCTTTCCATGATTTATATTGAATCCATTAGTTTGTTCTTCAATACCTGACTTTTTACACCAGTCCATATCTATACACAGGCCCAGTAATTCTCTTGGTATTCCTTCATTTTTTAAAGACCCTTTCTTCTTATTAATTTGATTTGTTATTCCATTTGTATTAATGGTATTTGTGGTTTCTTCTAATGGTTCGTGATTGTTTGTGTTTTTGAGATTCCCGTGAGGCTTGATGTTGTTTACTTCCACTTCTTTAGCACTTCCATCGGTTTCTATTTCTGCCATTTTTAAATGGTTAATTTAAATAATGAAAATTATTGCGATGTTGTTGAGATTTCTGAGATGTGTGGACTTTTTACACATAATGATTTAAATACTGGTAATATTACAGAAATGAAAACTATCAGTCTGGACTTGTTAATTATTTTAGAGTATCCATTAATTTTTGGAGCTAATTTAACATCAAAAATTAAAGTTATACGAACATCTACTTCCTTTGATCGATTAAATAGATGTTGTTATTAGGGCCGAATAAAATATTAAAATTGATGCTTCATTATTAAAAATAAGTTTAAAATGTGTGATTACAACCAAAATGACATATTGAGAAATAGATCAAAATATGAAAAACGTTCTGATTTGAAACATTAAACGAAAAATTACACGAATTATGTAACGAATTATGTTTTGAGATATCAAAAAATTTAAAAATTTTCTTCTACTGGATAAACATAAGGGTAATATACAGTTATAATAGGTGAAATGACAAATTTTATGGCTCCTGTCTTGATGTTGTTTATTTTTAGAAATACAAGGTTAATTTTTCATTTCTACAAAATAAAGAAAGACAAAAAATAAAAATAATGTTATTAGAACAGTTATAAAAGATATATTTTATCAGATTATGATGATTTTGGCTTCTAATGATGTGCAAGCCTTTATGTCATCTGAATGGGGCATCAATACTGAAAGACTAGCTATTTATCAAAATTTTCACTTCAATTTCATTATATTTACTCGAAACATTAAAATTCACATTGAGACATAACATTTGTTCAATTATCAAAATTTTATCTTGATTTAAATTACCTACACACTACACATTGTTAATAAATACATAACTCTAAATATGTAAAATATCATTATCTTCATTTATAATTCACTTCAAAATCTATTATAATTTTGTCTATTTTAATACACATCTACTTGGAATTATATTTTTTGTTTATAAACTGTTATGATTTATTTCCTTTCTATATTATCATTTTAAATACATTTTTATTTACCTTCCATCAATTTCTAATATTATTTAATAAATGTGCATTCTAAATCTATACAATTTTATCTATTCATGGTCATGTTTTCCCTCAATTTCAATGCACAACATTTATGGAATCTACAATTAAAATCTATTTCTTATTTATTCATATTTATATCTATTTGTCATTTGTAACTTTATATACTAAAACATTTCAAAATCTCTGACTTGTAATTTTGAAATGCCATGTCTGAGAATAATTTTGAACAGTTTTCAGATTCCTATCTGTTAGATGTTGATAAAACCTTCGTTGGCAACGAACAGTTGATGGAAGGTTTATTCCAAAGAAAGGAAGTCTCTGGATCCTTTGATAACTCTAAATTACCACATCCAATTGAGGCTTTAACCACAACTGATTCTAGCACATCTCCAGTACAAAAACTCGTGACTACGACACCTTCAACTCCAGCAAATGCAGATGAACAATTAAAGGATAAGTTAAATCTTGTAGAAGATTCAGATTTTTTGCTAGTAAATCATCCAACTGATATTTTGAAACCGGAAACTAGTTTATATGGAAGCACAAGTTTATCAGTAAAATCATTATTTGGGAATTTATCCCTGCCATTACTGTTTTATATGTTCATTTTTGTCTTAACAAATACCGCTCAACCACTGCTGGTATGTTTAAACAAATTCAAAACACTTTAGATTCTACTGTTAAGGAAGAATGGAGGAACACCAGTACTTAGAATAATTACTCATTTTTTTGCAGAGTGGAACCTACACATTTCTCTTTCCAACATATCTGGCGATGGTCTTCGTAGGAACATATCCAACAAAAAAGTCAATCTTGTTGGTTTAGTTATATTTCATAAACAATTTAGTCAAGAAAAATGGAGATACCCAATCATCCTATCATTGATGGATATAATACACCAAGTTGTAGAAAAAGGTAAGTGTAAATACAAGAAAGTAATTGAGTAGCTGGATTGGTTTACTGTGGACCATCAATTTATTCAATCGCATCTAGTACCAATACTCTATTCTTGGCACTATTCTCCAAACTAATTCTCAAGCAAACAGTTACCAGTTTAACTTGGCTGTCAATATCACTTATATCATTTTCGCTTGCGCTAAGTGGATACGTCCATACAGAATATATAACCTCATTACATATTCTGGGATTCTTCTTAGTAATGCTTGCGTCCATGGTGGTAAGTTACCCTTCCAGCACACCTTCCACAGAGCGCTCTTAACTCAATAATTGGAGAAATTTTACTCAAAAAGGACACAATAGAAGGCCCTAATCTAGTGTGTATGATGGGGTATGTAAACTAGCTAATCATATTAAATCAGATTAACCTCCCTCACCATCTTCACGATATGGACAATGGTTTGGACTGTACCTCAGAGAAAAACCTTATTCGCAACTGATAAAGAAATAAACCCGTTTGACTTGCAAGTAAGTCTAAAAAACATTTAATTTGTTTTAGAATGTTTTGAAGATTCTAGGTATACTCTTCCTGTCAAATTTCGGAAGATCCTCAGTATACTACTATATCATTAAAAAGTCAGGATCAGTGTGTTGCGGAGTTCTAAAGGCGCTTAGGATCGTACTAGTTGTCTTTGCAGACCATTTCTTGTTCTCATATATAGACGGAAGTCAGAAAATAACCCCGGGAAAAGTAGTAGCAGCACTGATTGTAAGTCCACATTAATCACTTAAGCTTTTAGTGTACCACGGGAGTAATGTTCTACTCGCTCGAAAAATCTGAAATATATTCTAAAAAGAAGCCTTCTTGATAAAACACTTCAATTTCTTCTAATTAGGAACATGTTTAGTAGATAATATATAATTCTCGGCACTTATGCCACCCTTACACCACCAAAAGTACAATGATCCAGTAAACTTTTTTAAATTGTTTTTAAATTTCTATAAATTATGAAATTTATTCGAGAATGGATCCAGATAACAAAAATCCTATTTTATATAAACATTCAACCAAATCTTGTATCCCAAATGTTCAAGACGATGATCACTGTGAAGATCCAGCATATAACTTAATCCATACATCCACAGATAACTTAACAAATTTATACGGAGTAAACAACAGCTCTGAAAACATTAATACGAACCTTTTTCAACCTTCTGACCATTTTGAATCATTTGATGAGGAGGTTTTTTAAAATAAGAATAACCAATTTTTAGGAAATATTTGATATAATTAGAACAATAAAGGACCCTGAATATTCATATTCTTTGGAAGATTTAAACGTGGTTTCCAAGGATAATATCTTTATTGATGAAGATACGTCCACCATCTCAGTATTCTTCACACCCACAGTTCCTCATTGCACTCAAGTAAATAAATTAAAACCTTTGGTAATCATTTAAATATAGGCATCAATAATCGGACTAATGATCTTTGTAAAGTTGTACCAAAGCTTGCCTCCATATTTCAAAATCGATGTTCAAATATCTAAAGGTAATAATATACAACTATTTTATTTCGATCAGGAACACATAACACTGAGGAAATGATAAATAAACAGCTCCTGGATAAGGAAAGAATATCAGCTGCACTTGAATATCCTCCAATATTGAAGATGATCAACAAAGGTATCCTTTTTCTACAAATATATATTTAATAGACTTAAACGATCTCATTAAGTCATTAATTATGTTTTATATAGGGATATATCCATCCGATCAAGATTATGGAATGTTTGAACAATCTTGGTAAAGGGGTTCATACAATCACAATATTCAATTCACTAACTCGCATTATATTATGTTTTTTAATTTTCTAATATTAGTATCACTTCACATATCCAAGTATTTATTATTTTTATCCTCAAATACACATCTTTTATTGCTTTTTATCTTTATAGTTTGTTACAATGTGCTGATTGACACACACCTCAGCCTTCCTTTCCAAAATAAACCATATCTATCGCATAATATATTTTGTAAAGCATACAAATATGATATAAATCCATTTTTAATAGGGAGGTACCATCTGGTTGCCCCTAAATTTATAAAGTCCAATCCATCTCAAGCAAAGAATCCCAAACATTTTTTGATTTTTTCAGTTCCTCCTGAAACCAGTGGAATCGGTGAACAAGAAAATGAAAATCTATCTAATGATTTAAAAATTTTAGAGGATTCCTCTAATTCTTTGGAAAAAAATGACGAAAATTTTGAAGAGGAATGTACACCAGGACCTCTAACAGAGTCTGATGTATGGAAAATGAAGGCAGCAATTTCACAAAATTCAACCCTGGGAATCGACTGGGTAAAGGCGATTGAAACCTTACAAACTTCATCATCCTGCAGTAAGTCTTTATACAATTAATATAAATATAATTCTTTATATCTCATTTTTAGCTGTAAAACCCCTAACGATCGCATATAACTCAGCAATCTCGGCTGCAGAAAAGAATTCAAACCCTGATTTATGTATGGATTTAATATCGGATATGAAAAAAAGGAACGACGTGGCACTTGATTCAGTGACCTATAAAATGGCAATCTCAGCATGTGTAAAAACCAACAGAGTGGAAGATGCACTTAAACTACAGGAAGAAGCTCTAGAGTCTGGATTAATACTAGATCACGGAGTAATTAGGAACCTACTTTGGCTACTTTCATTCAACGGTTATGGCCCTCAAGCAATAAAGCTGTTTGAACTTCTGAAAAAAGTAGCAGAGCTTCGTAAAAGTGAAAAAGGCTTGATTCAGACTGATTATTTGCACACAATAGAGTCATGTATGTTATCTAACATGATTTCAGATTCACTTGAATTGTACAATCAATTAAAAAAGTCTGAAAACTTTGTGTTGGATTCAAGGTCTCTTAAAACACTCCTTGAACTCGCCTATAATTTATCTGATTCACAAATGTCTTTGGAATTATACTTCAAAGCTGTCAGAGAAAAAAAGTTCAATTTGAGTCATGTACATTTCAAGCTGATTCTAAACAATCTTCTTCTAACTAGGAACCTAGATCATATAGATTATATATGGAAAAATATTCTACATGAGAGTGTTCTCCTGGACCCAATTCTATGCCACCTGGTCCTACAAGGGTATTCACTCCAAGGGAATTTCCAAAAAGCATATGATGTGTTAACAATAATGGAGAGGGACATGTTGTTAACAAATCATATTCCATATCTCCTGGCAATCAAATCTTGTGAAAAATGTGGAGAATGGAAACTAGCTCTAAAAATTATGAGAATGGCTCAACATAAACTTAAAACCAAGAACATAAGCCTATATAACGGTGTTTTGGAAGCATGCCTAGTAGCCAAGGAATGGAATACAATGACTTTGCTATATGAAGAACTATCCACAAAGGATGACAAATTAAGTGCAAATGAAGGTGATTTAAGACCAAATGGAGATACAATAGCACTAGCGCTAATAGCCTACTTTAATTTGGAGGATGATTCAACTTTGAAGGAACTACTGAGTATTCCTGTTATCGACACACCATTACTTTCAAAAATAAGAAATTCTTTAACACAAGAACAAATATAATATATAAAATATATAAATTTATGTATATCCAAATTACTGATCATGTGTGTAAATAAAGTTTAAATAATAAAGAAAAAAATTTGGAATCTTGTGTGTATGGAATATGGATTCCCAAATATTGTGTAAATTCCATAACACAGATACTTTACTTGATATCGCATTTAAATTTTAATATTAATTAATAATAATGATTTTAAAACTGAAACTCGTTAAATACACAAATAAATATGAGAAGATAACAAATGAACATTAGGAGAATTCACATATATCTTTTTGTCATATTGCAAGCATATAACTCACTAATTTTCAAACATTTCAACTGTTTCAAATATGAAAAGATCAGAAATACATTCGTAATCAATAATTTTACCTCAAACAAACTGATATCGCAAATTGCTAATGTGGAATCACTACTTCCAACTTCTCACAATATCGCACCCCTGTACTTAAATTTTGATAACTTTAGCGACAATGCAATTAAAGTATTAATGCTATCATTGGAAGAAGCCAAACTGTCAAACCAACCCAGCGTGGAATCAGCACACATTTTCCAAGGACTGGTATGTTTGAATCAAGGATTGGCCTTCAAAATACTCAAAGAATTCGGAGTAACAGTAAACTCAGCAAGAAATGCAGCGAAATCCTCATACCCAGTAGACGGTAAGACTAAAATTTAACAATTAGTTTAGAGTCGAAGAAGGTTAAGAACTTGCCAACATTTTCCAACTCGGCGAAGAACGCCTTAGACTACTCATCAACTGAGGCCGAAAGGTTGGGGAACTCTACAATAGAAACCGAACACCTGTTACTCGGAGTTCTGAATGACACGACCAAGGAAATGTCCACGTTCTATAAGAATTTGGACCTTGATGTAACATTAGCAATAGATACAACAGTGAGAACAATAGAGAAAATAAAAGAAATTAAAGAATCGAATAGTTTGTCAGAGAACATACAAGAATCCTCGCCAAATTTTGTATACCTGTCTCCAACAATGAATCGAGATGAATTGGCCCAGTCATGCATATCACTGTTTACGGTAGATTTAACGGAAAAAGCACGTAATGGGCAATTACCTAAAGTGATACACAGAGATAATGAAATAGAAAGAGCTATCATAACTTTGTCAAGGATGACAAAAAGTAACCCACTATTAGTAGGAGAACCGGGAGTAGGAAAAACTGCAATCGTAGAGGTAACTTTAATCTAGAACATTTTTTCAAGGGCATTGCAAACAAAATATCACAAGGGATTTCCCAACCCCAAATATCGAAAAAGAGAATATTGCAACTTCAATTTGGATTACTGATAGCAGGAACGAAATTCAGAGGACAGTTTGAGGAAAGGCTAACTAAACTAATTGATGAAATAAAATCGTCAGGAGATATAATATTAGTAATAGATGAAGCACATATGCTAATAGGCATGAAATTTATTTATAATAATAATAAATTAGGAGCGGGAGCAGGAGATGGCTCAATAGATGCAGCAAACTTACTGAAACCTCCACTGTCCAGAGGAGAAATACAATGCATTGCAATCACAACCCCAAAAGAATATAAAAAATATTTTGAAAAGGTATCAGAATGAGTTAATTTATGGTGGTAGGATATGGCTTTATCCAGGAGGTTCCATCCAATTTACGTCGATGAGCCGAGCGAAGAAGATACACTTAAAATTTTAAACGGAATTAGTTCATCATACGGAGAGTTCCACGGAGTGGAGTATACACAAGAGTCAATAAAATTGGCATGTAAGCTTCTAAACTAGCTCAAAATTTTCAGTAAAATACTCTAAACAATACATCAACGACCGGTTTTTGCCAGATAAGGCAATAGATATCATGGACGAGTCGGGATCATTCGCTAAAATACAGTACCAAAATGAATTAAAAAGAGTATTTTAAAGTAAAAATTATATTAATTTAGGAAAAAAATGAGTTGACCAGTGCAACTGAGACAGAGGGTAATGGTGAGACAGAAAGTAATCCTGAAAACGAGGTTGAACAGGTAGTTGAAAAAAAGGAGCAAAATGTTCTTGGACAAGTGAAGCCTGAACACGTAGCAGAGTAAGTTTAAAAACATATTTTTGTCCTAGAGTTATGAGTATCTGGACTGGAATCCCACTTAAAAAACTCACTAGAGGAGAGATGGAGATAATCAGGAACATGGAAGAAGATTTGCACAAAATGGTAATAGGACAAGAAGAAGCTGTGAAAAACGTATGTAAGGCAATAAGAAGAGCAAAAACTAATATTAAAAACCCAAATAGACCAATAGGAAGTTTTCTGTTTTGTGGACCACCTGGAGTAGGGAAATCAGAAGTAGCAAGGGCTCTAACAAAATACCTTTTCGCTAAGGAAAACCTGATAAGAATAGATATGTCAGAGTATACAGAACCTCACAGCATAAGCAGAATACTGGGAAGCCCACCAGGTTACAAAGGCCACGATACAGGAGGCCAACTGACTGAGAAGGTTAAAAGTAACCCCTACTCAGTTGTTATGTTTGATGAAATTGAAAAGGCGCACCATGATGTTTTGAACATTTTGCTACAGATACTCGAGGACGGAAAGCTAACAGACTCAAAAAACCAAACAATCTCTTTTAAAAATACTATTATTATTATGACCAGCAATACTGGTTCAAATGTAATTCAGAGATCGTCGAAAGGTGTCCATACGTTCGGATTCACTGTGGATTCAGATGAATCCTCAGACTACCTAAAAATAAAGGCACTGGTCATGGAGGAGCTCAAATCACATTTCCTACCCGAACTTATTAACAGAATTGATGATGTTATCCTCTTCAAGCCACTCTCGGAGAGTGAGCTAAAGGAAATAGCAAAATTGATGCTGAACGACTTGACGGCCAGGGCGAATTCTGCAGGAATCCTCATAGAAATCAGTGAAAAATTTGCAGACTACATACTCAAATTACCCAGAGATGATAAATCAGGAGCAAGGCCACTAAGGTATTTTGATATTCCTCAATTTAAAACATAGCTGGATCACACATTTAATTTTTTAGGAGACTAATAACATCAGTGCTAGAAGATAAGCTTGCGGATTTGGTAATTTCGGATGATTTCGACAGTAACAACACATATACGGTAACGGTGGATGAGGCGGATTCAGTGGTCATAAACCCAAAGGTTGAAAATGAAACCGTAGTTGAGGAGGTTGTTTTAAATAACAAAATGGAATCTGAAAAGTCTAGAGAAGAATAAAAATTTCAATTTTTTACAATTATTATGTATATATATGTCCCCATCATAACAACTCTTCACTTTTATACATCAATATTATCTACAATGTCGATTCCATCGTTTTAATATAAAAGATTAACAATGGGAAACGATGAACATGATCTTGGAGAACTACTAATGGTTCTGGGAGATCTTCACGTCCCTCAAAGATCACTCTTCCTACCTCCCTGTTTCAAGCGCCTTCTAAAGACCGATAAAATCAAAAGAGTTATATGTACAGGAAACGTAGGCTCAAAGGAAATGCTGGAGGTCCTAAACGACATTTCTCCATCACTACACATAGTACAGGGAGACTACGACGACGATTTCGACCACCCAGATACGCTAACCCTTAGTGTCGGTTAGTTATATTAGAAAACCAAATAATAAATATATTCAGGAGACCTAAAAATTGGAGTAATCAACGGATACCAAATACCCACATGGAATAACAAAGATCTACTTCTGAAGGTAGCCGTGGATATGAATGTCGATATTTTGGTTTATGGCCACTCCCACGTGAGCGATATATCAAAACATGGAGGGAAAATATTTGTAAACCCAGGCTCAGCAACGGGATGTTACCAGCCATGGCAGCCAAACTCAATTCCAACCTTCATGCTGATGGCAATACAAGGATCAAAAGTGGTAATTTATGTCTACGAGGAACACGACGGAGAGGCTCAGGTTATCATGACTGAACTTGATAATCTGGAATCTGGAAAAGCACCTTCACACACCGCAAACTCTTCATCTCCATTACCATCTCCAAAAAACTCTTAAGCTATTTTTTAATATAGATAAATTAACAAATACATAGAAGTAAACTACTATTTCTTTATGATTAAAAATAGGTTATTTTAATAGTAAGGAATTTGGCTGGTTGGCGTGAGCCTCGTGAACTTCTCCACCTGCTGTTCAACATCATTGGTCAGTTCAGTTTCTTCAAGAGTTGGAGAAACAAAAGTCACCTCAGGTTCAAAGTAAAATGCCCAAAGAGCGGCTGCAGCAAGAGATAGCAACAGCAATGGCGTGTAAGCTCCATTAACGTTGAACAACAAAACGGCAAATTCTAAAAAGTTTTTAAATATATAAAAACAAACCCATAACTCCAGTTGCAACAAATAAAACGCCATTAAGATATGCGTGCAAATCTCCGGCCCCCTCATCGTGGTACACTTCCAATAGATAACATGCCACACCATACAAAAGGCAGGCGCAGGCGTGAATGTTCCTGGTGAAGACCATGAAAACAAGCTCACTTCCACCTTCGTTAAGGTGAGCATACCACCTCTTACTGTAAAACTTGGAAACATACAAATAAAAAATAAACTGGAGTGTTGAGCTGACCGTATCCAAAAATGTAGCTAAGCGCAATATCTTAGAACCAGAGCGATATCCTCTAGCCCAGCTAAAACATAATTAAATCGTTAAAAATTACCATGTATCATCTGCTAGAAGAACCTGAAAACAAACAAGACTCAATGAGCCAAGCATATAAAACATTGATGCCATAGTTGTATAGAACCTAAAATTCGGGTCGAGCCTAGTTTCCTCTGGCAAGCCGCTTAAATCATAGCTAAACACTCCTTTTCCATTAAAACTATAATATACAAAATTTAGAGATAAAAGAGCAAGGAATTGTAGTCCAAATCCCATCCTCAGCGAGCTGTTAAAGAATCCTCCAAAAGAGACACATGGAGCTCTGTTTGGTGGAGCTCCATCGTCCAAATGATCCTTTCTAGTAGAAAGCCACATCCTTTTAAATAAATTAACACGAACTTTTGTTTAAATCCTAAATGTGTTTATATCATCATGACTAAAATTGATAAAAAATAGTCTCAAGTCAAATGAGCAATTAACAAAAAGCATTGGCTAATTGTACACAGAAGACAAGCTATTAATTTAAAATTATAAAAATAAAGTTAATTTCAACTAATTATGTAAATTATATAAAATACAAGGAGAAATTATGTATTAAACCTACACACTAAATAAATCGAGGCTGGCCAAAACACAAAAATTCTTAGAATAACCTAATAAATACAATATATTACAGGCATGATATATTCAACATTAACCAAATTCCAACTTGTTCCTAGAAATTACTAGTTTAATACAATTTCTAATAGTGCCATTGATCACTATCAATGCACAATAATCATAAAGGTTACACATAGATTCACTGTTCTCATTTATCAACTTTATTATAATCGATAATTCATTTATATCAGTTAAAATCAATAAATTCAATTTCTAATAATATTTTTATACCACCTCTTATTTCAATCTAATACATGCCTGTAATTTTCCCATTATTTTCAATAATTTAAAAGTATTCCTTTCCTAAAATACTATATAAACTTATGGATACTTTTATACCCATATTATAATTGTTTGGAGTTAATATCAGTATTCTAACAAGTCGAGCTACACAATATTTCATTATATATATTTAACAATGAAATTTTGTTTTACGTAATATTATTATACTTTTACACATAAGCAGTTAGTTAAAAATTATGCCATATTCCACATTTATAATATGGAAGGATAGCCTTTTTACAAATGGACAAATCCACAAGGTTTAATACCATAGCAAAATATTTAAAGGATAATTCTGTGCCACAATATAGACTTTCTCAAATTTTTAATTCTATATATCGCAATAAAACACCTAATTTTTTGTCCATGTACCATTTGCCTAAGATACTAAGGAGTGGATTACATGACAATTTCGAAGGGTCACTATTATCACTTAATCCAGTATCTGAATCTAATTCCGATAGAGCTAAAAAGGTCCTGTTTCAGAATAGTGATGGTAGTAGGATAGAAGCTGTTTTATTACATTTTAATACACACAAATCGCTATGCATATCAGCACAAGTAATCATTTATTTCGATCTCTTTGTCAATAAATATTAGGTTGGATGTAGTTATGCATGTTCTTTCTGTGCAACAGGTAAAATAGGCCTCAAAAGGAACTTGACAGTGGATGAGATAACAGACCAAGTTTTATATTTTCAACAACTTGGACATAAAATAGATAGCATATCATTCATGGGTACGTTTAGCATCCAGTTATAATTCGGTTTTAGGGATGGGTGAACCACTATCAAATCCGAATGTTTTTAAATCAATCAATATTTTAACTGATAAGAGATATTTTGCATTATCACCAAGAAGGATTAACGTGTCAACAGTAGGGATTTTACCAGGAATTAAAAAACTAAACAAGGAATACCCTTATGTAAACTTTAAAATAAAAACAAATTTAACTCTTAGGTTAACCTAGCTTATTCTTTGCACTCACCTTTCACAGAAGAGAGAAATGAAATGGTACACATTCATTTGCAAAGTGTTTTTAGGTTCCTGTAAATTTACTATATCCATTTCAAGAGGCTTATCCACTAATGGATGAAAGAATTAGGCAAACGGGAAGACGAATATGGATATCTTACATCTTAATTAAAGGTTAGGTTTGATAATTAACAAAATTATATAGATAAAAATGATACAAAAGAACACGTTGAAGAACTGATAAACATTATAAAGGGAAGACCCAAAGAAGTACAATATCTTTATCATGTAAATCTTATCCCATACAATATCGGTATGCCACAAATACTAGTCTTAACTCATCAAACTACATTTCTATGTTTAGTCAAGTCAATCGACAAGTATGAATCTACTGAACATGACCAGTCATTAAAATTCGAGGTATATTTGAAACTTAAAATAAATTGCTTCAGAAATACCTCAGGAAGAACGGAATATCATGCTCATATAGGTACTTATAAAGATTTATGACTTTTATTCAGAAATTACTTCGGAAGGAATATAGACGCAGCTTGTGGACAGCTATTTGCAGGTAAATATATCAAAAAACATTTTTCAATTAATTATTTTACCTCAGAGTACGATCCCATCGACCCAAGCAAACTCTTTCGGCCCAAAGTTAATCGTACACACCAACAAACAAAAACCAATAAATCATAAATATTTTAAAAATTTTGTATATTTTTATTTTACTATGATTCTTCCTCTTTTTATCAAATAGATTAGGTGTATTGCAAGTATTTGTTTTGATGTCGTGTGTGTGGATTCTTTACACATTTTATTCAGAAATTTCTAAAATCTCTCACCAGAATGTAAAATATAGATTTAAAATCAGTTGAAATTATTTACTTCACGCAGTTATGAATTTTAAACGGCAAAATCAGATTGTAAATGGCTGTAAATTATCATCTCTGATTTCATTATTATTCGTGTTGTTTTCTTATAATTTTGCATACTCTGAAGAATGGTGTAAAGTAGCTTCAAATGATTCTGAGCCGAGATATGAACAGTGTTTACCAGGTACAGAACAAAGCCTAGTTTACTGGAATAAATCATTTTATTTCGTTATTTCACTTACACATTTTCAGCCGGTGACTCATATTCAACATATTTCATCGATGTGTATACACAGCCTCTGGATAATTTCTATCTTGAGTATGTTTACTTGTAATGGATATATTTTAGGGAGGAAATAACTTTCAGAATAGTAGGAGAAGGTAAACATACAAATCCTATAACCCTAGTAACTAAAGATGGAACAATAAGAAGGTATTTATTGCAAATCTAATACCAGTTTAGACAGTTAGTTGATAGAGTAGACGTGGGTGACCCTAGGTCACTTGAACTAAAATTAAATGATACAAATTGGTCATGCGAAAAGATAGTAGTTTATAAAGGATCAAGATTCTGGACTTTCGACTGCATACCATCCAAATCTAGAAACAAAGAAGAACACGTCACAACATACCTACTCTCAGGAAACAAGACATATACTGTTAGTGTTCAAACTGGAGGTCAAAAAGATGCCGGCTCCAATGGAACAATTTCTCTAACACTGCTTGGTTCATCAGGCAGGACTAACGAAAAAACTCTTTCTAACTCCTTTTATCCCGCATCCTACCAAACATTTCAAGTCAAAGGCGCAGACGTAGGGGATATAAATGGTCTAATAATTTCAAACGACGCAGTAAACGACCCTTGGTACTGCGATAACATCAGAATCGCATCTAATGAAGTAGTTAATTCATTCCCAGTAAAGAGGTGGATAGGATACCCATTTGAACCATCTGTTGAAATCTCAACTGAGTATCTAACAAGCGTGGCAAATTTAAATGAAACCTCTCCACTAGACGTAATGTGCAACACCAGAGCTGTTGATATATATTCCGGGTACGTTGAACAGTAATATTATTTTCCAGAACATTTGTAAAACCTTTTAATGTTACAGTTCGTTGTCCAATGAATTGCAATAATGACCCATTAATGTCAATTGAGGGTTCTTCAATCCACCCATCAAGTACTTCTATCTGCGGAGCAGCTATTTACGATGGAGTCACAACTCCCTCAGGTATAATTTTAATATAACAAATCCCAACATAGGAGGCCAGGTTGTCATCTCAATAGTTCAATCAATGGCAAAATACTTTGGTGGTACTGGATCCAACGGTATTATTTAGTTTAAAACAATGCATCAGGACTCAAATCTGAGGATTATGAACCGCCCGCAGACAAAAACAACTTTAGTTTTTTCATGTTTTTAGACGGTAATTCTTAGATTATATCAATCCTATAGAGAGTATCGATGAAATAGACAAGAGTGTCAGACTTGTCGATGGTAAACAGACTTTTCAAATTTAATAATATAGGATTTGGAAAACTAACCTCCTTTGGGAGACTAGAAATATTTCGAAACGGTAAATGGGGAACTGTTTGGTATTTTTGATACATAAATAATTAAATTTCAGCAAAAGAGGAAAACATTCTGTATTTAATAATCAATCTGCAACATTTGTATGTAACACCCTAGGTTAGAATTATATAGTTTATGTTTGAAATAGGGTTTAAATATGGAATTAATATTGAAGAAAACTGCACCAATGTTAATAATCAGAATTTTTGTGCGCCTCCAGGATATCATGTTTCATGCTCTGGGTTAAAGGTTAGCTTATTATTCTCATAAAATTGTTTAGTGTAAAGGAGATGAAACCGATATTAACAATTGCACACTAGAGGAACCAACAATCGACTGTAAAAATCACAAGGAAGATGTTGTAGTGAAATGCACAAACTTCTCACCAACAACTAACCTCGAATATGGAACGCTTAGGATCGTGGATTCAACAGGAGCCACATCCTCAACGGGAACTGGACGCCTTGAAATATACAATAATGGTAAATTTGTTAAACCTAACGCCAACCGTAGGTTTCGGGACGGTCTGCAATGAATATTGGACCAAAGAAGCAGAAAAAATCGCATGCATTGAGATGGGATATTCTGGATTGAGAGTTGGTTATGGTTTGATTTATTTTTTTAGAATGGTGGAGTTTCAGATAAGGAATGCTCAGACTTTAATGGCTTGAATCTTTGTGCTCAAGTCCACACAAAGATAGCAGCAAACAACTTCAAGTGCAATGGTAAATATTTTAATGAATTTTCTTCTTATAGGAGGCGAATCTAAACTTAAGGACTGTGAGCACGAGTCTGGAGATGATATCTACTGCACTCATGACCAAGATGTTATCGTATCATGTATAGGAAACGGGGACCCTAGTGAATTTAGGAACTTGAAAAAAGTGGAACCATTCGTACCCCCCTTAAAAAAATTATCGAAAATTATAAATTTATCATGTTATGACACCCTCACATCGCATTCTCAATTTCAGGGTGAATATGGCTCGTTTAAAGTAGCATCATGTCCAATGGGATGCATGTAATACTCTAAACTTCTTTGTTCATCAATTAACTTTAGGGACGAACCTGCATCAATTAAGGGAACATATATATACACCAGAGATTCATCAGTGAGTCAACCACATTTCTTATAAAAACAAATAGATTTGCAAGGCGGCAATACATTCTGGAGTTCTCGACAACAGCGGAGGTGAAATAGTTGTAATCATTTCCTACGCTCAAGAGCACTTTTACGGAACATCAATGAATGGTGTTGAAAGTTTAAGCCTATCTAGGTCGGGAGATGATTCTAGAGAGAAAGCCTGTGAGTTTATTAATGAATGAAACACATAGTCATGGTGTCGAAACCCACAAAATATATAATGTCAAAGGTTGAAAAGGAGGTTTTGGAAACTTCTAAAGCCAACGGTTGGTTATTAAACACCTTATAGAATTTAGAAGAGAAACCAATGACTCCTTCATATGTTATGGCGCCTTACAAATTTTCCTGGACACCTGATCCCAGCTGGAAGGGTATTAAACCATCACATGACGATTATTAGGCTTTAATGGGAATCATGCTGACTACATTAATACTAAGGATTTACCCGGTTCGAAGCTGATAAAGACATTTAGAGATGCAACATTTATATTTGAAATTGTTCCAACAGGTTTTAATATAAAGTTTAACTTTATTCAGGAGGAGTTGGAAACTGGTCCACCATATTTTCATTTCAAAGTTGTGGAGGATTTTTGTGTTCTATTGATAACTTCGGTGAGCTTGTTTTACAAGAAAATTGCAAGCCAGAGCTTGTTAAAACTTCTTATTTTCCAACTATGGGAAGTGAGTTTTGATAAATAAAATATACACACAGAGAGGGCACACATATCAATCTTGTATTATGTGTTAACTAAGGACATTTCTGTATTCGTCGACGGTGTTCCAGTGACCAATCAACTCACCACTTTTGATCTTAACTTCCAGGTAATAATAGTATAATAATAAAACTCAGGGGGATTTGATATTGGGGAAGATGGCTGATACTGACTCGGACTATTTCAAGGGCCACATATTGGGCTTTCAAGCCTTTGACTATGTAATGTCACCTGAACAGATAAGACAGCAGTATGCAAGCAGCCAAAACAGTGAAAGCTTAACTTCAAACCTTACTAAGGTTAGACTTACAACTGAAGGCAATGTATGTCTGACTAAATGCATGAAGAAATTCTTTGGAAAATACGATGTTCACTCAAACGCCACTAATCCTGCCATAAAATTAGACTGCTCTGATACAATAGAATCTGAAAATTTCAACGGTCCGAATGGCAAAAGCTTCCTTATTTCATGCACTAAATCATGCATTGACCCTGATCTAACTCTAAAGGGCACTAAGGTTTATACATCAGACTCCTCAATTTGCAAGGCTGCTTTACATTCAGGTGCAATACCAAAAGATGGTGGTGAGGCTATACTAACTGTTCTAAATGGTTTAAGTGAATATGGGAACTGCCATGGACATTTCGGTACTTATATAGCTAACTAAAGATTAATATTCAGGAATTACAAGTCAGAAATCAAATGTTCCATTTATGAGATCATTTTCACTTCACAGGGCGCCTAAACTTATACACCTATCTTGTCAAGGTAACTTATGAACAGTCATATAAACCGACTTAGATACTGCAGTATTTGTTCTAAAAATGCATATTGGGACTAGAGTACTGTTGGATTGTCCACCAGGATGCAAAGATGCCAAGCCTTATAACGTTTTTGGAACTGGTTTGTAACTTTTAGTGTACAAAATCAAAATTTAGGGGTTTACAGTCCAACATCTTCATTATGTCAGTCTGCAATTCACTCTGGAAAACTTGTAATATAAATATCTACTATTAAATATTATTTAGGATAACGATGGAGGTGAAGTTGAGATAGAAGTTGAGGGAGAGAGAAATACATTTGACTCCAATGAATCTAATGGAATTTTATCGCAATCAAGTGGGCATTATTTAAAAAGTTTTAAGATAATTAAAGTGAGGAAAAGAAATGAATAATTTTGTTTAATGAATTTTAATCCCTAATGGGCTGTAGAATCTTATCGCACTATAACATTCATGTTATTTTACCTTTTATTTCCATCATATACCTTATAAATATTTCTTTTTTTAAATATTGTATATTATAATGCTAGGTTTGTTGTAAATTGTTATTTTACCTAATTCTTTCTCTCTAACCCTTTTACAGGAAAGAAAGCTTTCAAAGGCGGAAATTTTAAGAATAACAAGCAAGGATCAGGTACGTAAACGCATTGTATAGTTTAAATATAATTTAATTCACAGGGAACAAATTCAAGGGAGGACGTCATGCTCAAGGTAAATCTCAGAAAAAACAGCATGGTTCCTCCGGATCAAACAAAGTCGTTGTTGTTCCACATCGTTTTCCCGGAGTTTATATAGCGAAGGGAAAATCCGACGCTCTGGTTACCAGAAACATGGTTGTGGGAGAATCCATCTATGGAGAGAAGAGAATTGAAGTGACTGTGAGTTTAAATCAAATTTTAATTATATTTTAGAATGAAGATGGAGAAAAAATTGAATATAGAATGTGGAATCCTTTTCGTTCAAAGCTTGGAGCAACAATTATTGGTGGAGTCGCCAACATGCCAATAGGAATAGGATCAAAGGTTCTTTATCTCGGTATCTTTTACATTTTAAACAATTTTTAGGAGCCGCAAACGGAACAACAGTTTCTCACGTTTCTGACATGGTTGGACCCACCGGGCTCGTTTACGCAGTTGAGTTTTCACACAGATCTGCCAGGGACTTGACAAACATGGTTAGTGAATGTGGAAATAAAAAACTTTAGGCTAAAAGGAGACCTAACATAGTTCCAATTGTTGAAGACGCAAGACAACCACAGAAATATAGGATGTTAGTTGGAATGGTGGACATAATATTCGCCGATGTTGCACAGCCTGACCAGGCCAGAATAGTTGCCATGAATGCCGACCACTTTCTAAAGCCAGCAGGATGGTACATAATTGCCATCAAGGCGAACTGTGTGGACTCCACCGCCAGCCCTGAGGCTGTTTTTGCAGGTTTGCTTCCTACTGAACATAATTATGTAGCCGAGGTTGATAAATTACGTAAGGAAAACTGCAAGCCAAGAGAGCAGTTGACTCTGGAACCTTATCACAGGGACCATGCAGTTGTTATTGGACAATATCGCGTTAAAAAGAAGCAAGCATCATAAATTTTATTAAATTATTTATTCTTTAGCTTTTTCATGACTATGTATATAAGAACTCCAGATAAAACCAGAACAATTAAAATGAGAATCATGCGACAGTAGAACTCAACCATGCGCTGCCTCTTGAGTAGTTTTTTGATCCTTTTCGTAACATCAGTAACACCCTTCGTCGTGTTTTCAACATCAACAACAGCTTCTATTGCTGCTTTAGCCTGGTCCTGGGCACGCGTTCCGATATGAATGGCGACTTCGCCTAAGATTTCGGTTAATTTAGTCATTCGTACCTATTCTGTCAACTGCCTCTCCAATTTCCTGGAGCTGTTTGTCGAAACCCTCATCTCGCACGTTCCACCGCCTTATAGACTCTGCCACGTAGTTTTGCTCTTCAGTTGTAAGAGCAGCTAAAAATTATTAAAAATCAAAAGCTTACATTTATCAAAGGGGATAGAGTTCACGTCAATATCCATCCTTGACTTCTTAATGGCGGAGTTGGGTTTGTATCTAATCATGTTTTCTAGGTTCACAAGATTCTCGTCCAAGTTCTTTATGGTTTCTCCGAAGGACGAAATTTCACTTTCCGTGTATTTGCCACGCTTCTTCTTAGAGTTAAGTAGTTTACCGTATATGTTTTTTAGGACGTCCAAGAAATTGTACGCTGCCATTAGTTGAGACTCAAGTTTAGTGGAAAGTTTAATATTAGTGAGAGGGTGGCCTAAAAATAATTTAAATAAATAAAGCTAACTTGATTTGTCTCGCTTAATCTTATCTCTTTCCTTGACATTTTCAGCCATGGAAGTTATAAGTTGCACTACCAATTGCCTTTGAGCCTCGAAATCTAGCTTTTCTAGATTTCTTTCAGAGGCAAAATGATCAACCACCTCATCTCCACCTATGGTTATACGTACTGAATCACCCATAATAATTACAAATTTATATCAAGATTTTACTGTTTAATTGATGACTCATTTGGAAGTCATTGTTGAAATATTTTACATACACAAAATTTAAATTTGGGTCAAATTTATTAAAACATTGAAAATTCGATATAATACACTGATTTTATAAATTGATATGGAAATTGAACAAAACATTTAACCAAATACTAAAAGTACTAACGAGGTTACTTTATTTTCCTACGTACACAGGAGAGTTTGGTCTAAATATAGTAAACTGAACAATATGCTATAATTATAAAATTTATTTAGAATTTTTATTCCTCATTATAACTGTTATATACTCTAATTTTCTCCGTCAATTGGGCATATCCTGAACCTAACATTATCAGTTCTTTAGCCTACAAAACTATTTCTTTATCTTCAAATCATGATTATTTAATTGAATTTATTTTTATTATATTATAATTTTTCAATTTCCTTTGTTTATCCTTATCTTGGTTTTCAATTTTAGATACCAGAATGAGTGATTTGGGGTTTCCATCTCAATCAGGTCAACCTTCTGATCAACCTGACCCTGGAGTAAATTATAATATGCAACAGATACCTATTAACCCTCTTATGAATCCTGTACTTCCTTACCCAGCTCAACCGGGGATGATTCCTCAGTATAACTATGCTCCCTACTACAATTATCAATATTACATGACTCCAGGTACATTAAAATTTAAATAAACTTAAAATATTTTTTTAGAATTAATGTATAAATATCAACAAGAACAGATGTTGCAAAATAGCCTTGAAAGTGTCCAAAAGTGTCACCTGCATAGTAAGTTTTAGATAATCTCATTAAAATATAGCAAAACCTGAGCTGAACTGCAAGTTTTGCAGAAAGTTTAAGTCATCAGTACACGAGATAAGTAAAATAGCGCAAAAGAAATCGTCGTCCTCAAAGGAGGATAAAGCAAACCAAATACCAATGTTAGTTTGATCTAATTATAATTTTATAGGACAAATTCCGTCACATATAACATGAATGATCTGTTGAGAAGTAACATACTGTCCTCAGAGTACTACAAATCACTGTATGTTTATATAATTTAATGAAAACCATAGGTCCGTCAAGAACTTTTACCAAGTTTTCGATGAGCTAGTTCAGTTTGCATCTCATTGCGAACCTTATTGCTCAACTGCAACAAGAGCACCTTCGACAATTTTCTGTTGCCTATACAGATTTCTTGTCCTGAAATTGACAGAAAAACAGGTAATTTTTAGTTTAATTGAAGTCGTTCAGATGAATTTTCTTCTGGAAAACAACAAATCTCCATACGCACGTTGTTGTGGATTTCTCTACCTGAGATACGTTCTCCCTCCCGACAAGGTAACTAAAATCAAATTCATTTGTTTCAGCTCTGGAATTGGTTTGAACCCTATTTTTTAGATGATGAATTTTTTACAGTCTCAGCTGACGGAAACAAACAGATCACCATGGGAGAATACGCAGAGTCTTTACTCATGGATGACAAATATTACCACACAAGTAATCAAAAAAACATTTAATTAAAAAATATTTAATTAACATTTTTTCAACCTTTTCACCCACTTTCAGTTTTGCCAAGACTACCAGTAAGAGTAAAAAATTTATTTGGAGCTCACCTTTTAGAAATGTCCCAGCATCGCAAACGAAGAGTAAAAAATTTAGATTTTGTGGACGACTTCGTTGAGGGAGCACAAGTGTCAGTGTGTTCAAAGTAAGTAGGTAAATGTTGTCACAAAGTTATAGGGGAGACTGGCTAGACGGAGAAATTTTGACAGTAAAGGAAGGAAGACAAGGTTACCCCTTAGTTACAGTACACCTTGAAGACGGAAATGATGAAACTGTTGATATTGGTTACGTCATTTTAAAGGGCAAGGACTACGATAAGAAAGATAAACACAGGTCGTCCAGAAAAAAAGATAGATCAAGATCAAGATCAAGATCAAGGTCTAGAACTCGTTCTAGGAGTTCATCAGGTTCTTACAGAAGAAGGAGACGCAGAGAAAGAAGCTCTTCAGAGGATTCATATCGCAAGAATGACACCTACGATCCAAAGTCTAATAAGGAGGATCTCATCAGAGAATTTAAGAGAAGAGAACGTGAAAAAGCCCTAGCAGTTGGAAAGGTATTAAATATAATAATTTACACATATTTTAGGATTATGGAAAAAGGCCCAGCTCCTACAAATCCTCACTATCCTCACGACTTCACTCTAAACGATATTGATTTTAATTTTATTATAATTTCTATATTTTTAATAGTCAACTTATTTATTAAATATTGATATTAGAATAGTAATTTATTTTTTATTATAATGAGATTACTCACACATAATATGCTGATGTGGTATGTCCCCTAAATCTATATTAATTACACTTTAACTACACATTAACTTTTGTAGCAACAAGAATAATTGCACTCAAGGATATCCACTCAAAATAGAGATAAATCAGGAGCCGGATTCCTATAAAGTGGAGCCACAACCGGTGAACCCAGAATTTGTAAAGAAAATGTTATCCAGGATGGATTATAAAGCGTTATATGAAACGGCTAAATCGGTAAAATAAATAATTAGTTATCATATTTAATATAATTTAGCTCGGAATTGACCTTCCAGTCAACTTTGTGAACGAAGATTTGGAAAACGAGAACTTCATAAACGCTGTACATCACGCAATTTTCGACGTAACTATTAAACTCTCTTAGTCCTAATAATTTCTTTAGTTTCATGTTCTAGAAGGTAGGCTAGTTTGCCCTTCTTGCTCTCATAACTATAAAATAAGTAAAGGTGACTTCTATTAAAATAAAAATTTAACAAAATACAGGAATCCCAGATATGCTTCATACAAATGTAACGAAATAATATTTTAACATAAATTAAAATAGCAAATAAATAATAATAAATCTAATCCTAAGTATATATATGTGTATTAAAAAAATCCTCAAACAAGTTGAGATTTAGAAACTTCTCGAAAATTTAGATTCCAATATTAATAATCAGTGTTGGAATGTTGAAAATAAGGCTAATAAATTTAATAAAATAAAGTAAACATTAGAATTAGACCTTGATGTCAGATAGTGTTATCAGGGTGTTTGATTTTAAAATGTGAATATAGATCAATTGATGAAAAATAACATCAATGTTATTTTGTTGTGTAAAACCCACTCAACTGGACCACAAATCTAAGAATCCTACATATTCATGGGGAGTGAATGCCTACACACTAGATGATGACATGAAGTTTATTTTATTTAATCATCGAAATATTCGATGATTTAATTACATAATCAAACAATGTATTATAAATAAAGGCAGAGACAATGCCGAGAGGCAACAATTGTAGATATTCAGATTTTAAATGCGACCTGTCCGGCGAAACAGTGTCATTCCCCAAAATAAAACAAACTGTCAGAATAGGAGAAAAACTGGGCTGCGGTGCATACGGAGATGTTTTTAAAGGGTATATTCTTTCCGATGAAGGGGATTCCACCAATAAAAGAATGACATTTATAGACAATGTGAAGTCGCCAAGAGAAAGCGTATTTAACGACAAAGATACACACCCACAAAATTCTTTGATGAACCTAAGGCATATCGAAACCGTCACAATAAATAGCAACCCTGACCCTGAATCATCGATGAATAATCACTACAATACGTCCAGAACCGTAGAGCCACTTGAAAACAAAAATGAAGCACCGATCGCAGACTACGCAATTAAATACTTCAAAGATGATAGTATTCAACTTTTGGATGAAGGGTTCACCTCAGGAACAATTAGAGAACTTAGCATAATGAAAGTAAGGAAAATCTGAACTATATTTTTTAGAGTGTTTCCGGTCACCCAAACATTGTAAAACTGGTGGATATTTTCGTAGGTAAGTACTAAGCTTGTAATTTCTATAAAAATAGGTGAACACGAAGGAATAACTAACAAACTTAATAATCAAATCAGTGAGTTAATTAAAAGTGACTCTCGATTATCTCCCAAAGAGTTCGGGTTCTACCCGTTTAAAAACACACAAATATTTGTGCTGGGACTATACGAGTTCTGTAGAGGTGTGATACACACTAGTCCAATTATAATTCCTTAGGAGGTGATCTAGGTCGAGGAATATTTAGAAAGTTCTCAAAGTCATCTGAAGGATTCTCGCTCCAAGAAGTTAAGTGGTTATCTTTCCAACTGCTTAACGGATTAGCATACCTACACAACTTGAAGGTTGGGATAAAATTCACAAAAAATTTTAGATTGAACACCGAGATTTGAAGCCAAATAACATTATGCTGGATAGAGAAGGGCCATTTCCAGTTCTGAAGATTGGAGATTGGGGACTGGGAAGAGAGTTTAGATCACTACACGGGACAATAACGCCGACAGCCTGCACAATGTTTTACAGACCAATTGAAGTCATTTTGGGCTCAATATCCATTCTAACATCAGATACAAACAACTCAAAGTCTACATTTGTAAGTCAACACTATTATAAGATCTTTAGTCTCACAATTACGGAATCAACGTTGACATGTGGAGTGCAGCCTGTATAATTGCAGAAATGATTACGGGAAGACCGTTGTTTCATGGAAATTCTGATTTCCAAGTTCTATCTAGAATCGTAACAATCCTTGGAAGACCAACGGAGGCCGAATGGAAAAACTGCTCACTGTACTTTCAAATAATTATTTTCATCTAATCTAAAATTAGGTCTGAACACTATCCATTTAATGGAAGTTTATACCAATTCAAGATTTCTAGTAAAAAAGAGAACCTAAGAGTTGCCTTGAGGGGGAAAATCGACGACACAGGGCTTGATTTACTCCTGAGTATGCTTGAGTATAACCCTCATAAAAGGATTTCAGCCCAGGTCGCCCTTTCACACAGATGGTTCTCAGATATAGATTATAGGCGACTTGACTCCATTGGAGTAGTAAATTGTATAATGGATTCTATGAGGGGGCTCCTAGGGTCCAAAATGGTGGATTTAATTGAGGGTAGATCAAGGGGTATCCTCTCCACGAGTCTGATATCGCATTTTTTGCACAAAAATAGCCCGATAAGAGATAAAATAATCAAAGCAATGGAAAATGATTACACAGCTGTAAATTCTGTAATAAAATCATTGGGACTTCCAGTCATTTTACAGAACGGAGATTCCAACACATAATTATCAATACAAGGTAGCAAGCGGCTAGATGAACACATTTTCCGAATTATCTTAAATTTTTTATGAATTAAACATAAATAGTAGGAAATGTGTCAAGTATCTAGCTATATAATCAGAAATGCATGAAACCGAAACTTAATGCATAAATTTCAAAATATTAGTGCAATAAAATCTATAACGAAATTATATAAAAATCATAGGATGTAGATTCAGGTTCAAAAATGGTTGATCTAATAAATAATGATAAAAGTTGCAAAATAGGTAGTTTATAGATGTAACCAGAACACGGAAACCTGGGAACACATTTAGAATTTTAATATTAGAACTGGAAGGATCTAAAGATATTTAATTCTGTGGAAAATAAGGGAGAAATACCATAAAATTTCGCAGCGGAACACAGGTCAAATTTCCCTAATCCCAGTGGGGCCGAGAATCCTGTGGGGTCGACATTGACTTTAGATATTAATGCATCGTTAGTTCGTGTTATTATAGTTTTAATTTTACCGCGAACCTCATATTTATGAACATTGAACTTATCCTTGGATTATAAAGTTTATGTCTCACTTCAATATAATCTGTCTATCTAATTAGGACATTTTCTTTGTTCTCAATATTGATTTTACTTTTTACAATTTTGGTTTTATTTCCCACAGATTTTAAATATAATTTCTAGATTGTTTTTCTAAAAACATTATGAAATTATATTCTGCCTTTTCACAACAATAGAATCCTTTTTAATATATTTTTAATACCCTACCTCAAACTTTCAATTTCTATATAAATTATCAAACAAGTATTTTAAAACTTGTGAATTAATATAGGCTTTGATTTCCAATTTTTTACACCGCTTTTCTGATAAATTCCAACCATTTATCTCAAGAGCTTCCATCTTTGTTCGGGTAAAATTCATATGATATATAATTTCAATCTCTGATCACATTATTTGGAGTCTTTAGCATTGGTTATGCAATTTAGAAAATTTTAAATATTTTAAATCAAAATATTGAAATGAGTGAAATAGGGCACTCTGGAACCCGTTATTCAAGTAGAGATAAGTCCAAAAGAGTAATGATGAATTCCATGGCAGAAGCAGCAGGAGAATACGAATACACCACTCTTAAGCAACAACCGATTCCAGAATTTGGATCTAACGGTGAGGTCTCAAATCGCATTGATCAATCCGATGGTATGGTTAACCAATTTTCCGATAATCCAAACTCATTATACGACGAAACGACATTCACAGGAGATACAACCTCACAAGCTGGACTGACTGAGCAAACATCATGGCAATCGTCGGGATACATCTCAATGTCTGATGAAGGCTTGAGGCAAAATGGAGACATACTCCATGATCATCACGATCATCACCTAATGGCTCTACACTCACAAGATGGATTGGGGTATGTACAACCATTTGATATGTCGGCAAGCATGGTGGGAGGTTATGTACCAGATACGCACGAACTTCTACACCAAAAAATGCTTGATGTCAGCCAACAGGATGTCCTACCCTCACATTCCATGCAGATGCCCTTAGAGACGAATGTAATCCCAGACCCACCAAGAAGAATGCTATCCAAAGGTAGAAAGAACAAAGACGAAGCAAACGAACTCGTCAGAAGAGCTAAATTGCTACCAAAAGTAATGGGAGTACGTTACGACGCAAATCATCAATACTGGGTGGCAACATGGTATCAAAACAGAAAGAGGATGGACAGGTATTTTTCAGTGGGAAGGTTTGGCTTCGAGGAGGCAAGACTGCTTGCAATAGACTGCAGAAAAACAGCTGGCAAGAGCCTTCAAGGAAAGAGTTATGACAGACCTTCATACTCGAAAGAAGGAAAGTCACGCTCTTACGATTCAGTTGAGAAACACTCCGACTATTACAACTCAGAAGACATGAACAAGAAAAGCAAGGACTTCAACCGACTCAACGTGTCGAAGGTCGCACTGAACTACATTCTCTCCGACCTTTGCAACAACTGTCTTCCAACAATCCTTGAAAACAATCACATGCCAGGAGAGCTATACATTCACTGCTATAACAAAATATCTGATCACCTTCAGATGATAATCACAGCCAGCCAATCTGAAGACATCGAGAAGTACCTCCATCTCTTCCAGCTTTGTATTCAAAACAGGGTTCTACCCAGCGCCCTCCAGGTCCAAGAACAGCGAGCAATGATCACCACACTCTGCCAGATGTAACTTGGCCTCTTTATTTAAATTCAAGTCATATCCACATAAATATTTTTCCACAATTTATATTCCTTATGTATTATATATTACGTCCACATTTTATCGCTAGTTTAGTTAGAAGTGGCAAAAATGCCAGATTCCTCTCGCACTTGGGTAAAGCTGCGTCAACCGAGTTCACGGTCGCACATCCCCTTTCATTTGAGGCCGAAAAAGTGGCGCAATGCCTGATTCCAAAGCCAGATAATTTCAATAGTATATTTTACAAAATAAGGTAACCAAAAAAGATCAATGAGGAAAATTTAGGCAGGCATTGAGAGATCCAATGAGTAAAATACACCCTTTCATGCTCATCTGTTACACAAGATCAGAATCGCCGGAATATTATGAAAGTAAATATAATTTATTTCCAACCTCCTAATTTAAATAGATTTCGGACTGAAATTTGAGAACCAAACTGTCAGGATCATGTTCACAATCCTCCACGTGTGGTTCATACACCGAGGATTCCATAAACACGTAATTTTTTGATTCATAACACACTGTAAACTTTAGGGTTTAGACACCAGAAAGATTCTCATCTGGGAATACTTATATGTTAGGTTTAGGGACATATTGGTGTCTATTGAGGTCTGTAGTTTCTCTCTCTCCATTATTTTAAATTAACCTGTTAAATCCAGTATTCAGACTCCGGAACACAACTTCGAGCGATACTTAGTGGATATGCAGGGCAAAACCCTGGGTTTCTGCCTAGCACTGGACGAATCGTTCGATTTATACTTCGAGAAAGGCGACCCCAGTATGCTCAAGAAGATGATCACTCTGTAGGTTAACGAGTTTATTACATTAATTAGATACTTTTACAACAATGACCAAAGACTAAGGGACTCTGAAAATGTCGAAAAGCTATCCTTTTATACAATCATGATGGTATGTTTTTTACTACAATGAACTAAATTTTAGGAATCGTTTATCAATAAGCTTCCCAAGGATGAGCTCAAGCATGCCTTATTTGTATGGTTAGTTCATTAAATTTGAATGGGTTTTAGGCCTGAATTCGACTTTAACTAATAGAGTTAATCGTGCTTTGTATTTAGGTGTAAAATATAAAACAATCGCATCTGTGTAATTTTTAACTAATAAATAATATTTTCAACTACATAATTAATATTTTCAAATATATAAATTAAAAATTATTTTTGGTGTTGAACCAAATTATCTTAATTTAACGTGTACAAAAAGAAAGACCGCCTCATTCCACATCTTGCTCAGCTTGTATGATACATTTTTCTGTAGCTGATTTAAAATCCTACCCTTAATTCCACAAATCATCTTTGCAACCTTCACAGTCCTAACATACAGCTCCTAAAAGAAATGTTTTGGTATAAACAAACCATCTCTATATTTAGAGTGCCGTTCTCAGCGTAAGTCCAGCCTATTATACTCTGTTCAACCTTGTAAGGAACGTCCTTGTTGAACCAACAGAAAATATAAGTTCTGAATTCAATAAACAATAGAATTGACGAACCTGACCAACTGCTCAACGACCTTGACCTTGCTCATAGTTGTTACCTATTTCCATATTAAACAATACTGAATACCATATCTGATGGGTAAACCCAGGGTGCAGGCTTGGAAGATAGTTTAAGGAAATTGATTAAAGGTGTGAATCCCATGGAGTACTTGGCACTGGTATAAAAAACATCACAAAAGTTCCCATGGACACTAATCAAGGATAAAACTGATAAACTTACTTCAATTCCTTGACTCGAGACTTTACCCATTTTTTATGAGAAACAAGGTCTATCTAAGTTGGTCATTTGAATTCTGTTTTTTAATTTGAATACCTTATTCAATACCAGGGCTATTGGCACCTCTCTTCTACCAGTTTTATCCTCAAATAGATCTTCCTCTTCGGAATCTATACTCTCTTCAAAATCGTCTGGAAAAGGGTCGTCTAGTGAAGTTTCATATGAATTGGGACTGATCGATCTTTGAGAACTTCCAACATCTAATTATTTGTATAAAAGGATTAAAATACGTTCTTCTATAGGGTTCTTCCCGGAAAGAACTCTCAAAATATTGTACAAATCACTCTTTGGTCGTTTAACAGCATCCACCAAAAACAAACAAAGGTCGGCTTCATCCTGAAAAAAGTCAAAGATTATGGAGATACAAAGCCCTTCCAAGCAGTTCTGACCAAATCTTTACAGAACTTTCTCCTTTTATGGGATGCGATGATTCCTATATATATGTGGAAAATAAAATCAAAAAAGTACCGGGTGAATCAATTAGCACAATTTGACAGTTATCTACTGTAAAGATTCCCCTGATATCCTCTCTAAATAATAATATTAACCAGACTTGGAACCTGGTGGTGTTCACTTTGGGGGAAACGGCTGAAACTGTGGAGTTTAGAATAGAGTTCAGGAATGAGCTTTTCCCTAAATCATTTAACAAACAAGGATAAAACCTGAGTTCGGCAGACCAAGGAGAGCAACCTTTAGAAACCTAGGATTTTGGGGTTGTGTTGGAGACGCCCATGACACTGTGCTAGCCTAATTATTGGTTAAAAGCTACGAAAATTACTTCTACAGGGACCGGTTGTCTTGTGGATATCTGAGGACCAACATAAGGTCTTGTCGACCTCACAAGTTTATCATCTGATTAATCAAGTCATGAGGGTCAACGAACTTATTGGGATATTTATTTCCTTTTTCACACACGATGTTGTTAAACTGATTTCCGCTGGAGGTGGAACGGGACGGACCTATTATTCAATGAATAAATTAGTAGGATACCGATCTATAATATTCCATGATGGAAAAATGACGGATGCGATTTGACAGTTGTTTGAGAAATGCGCAACGAAGGCGCGAAATTTCATTAGGAATCATTTTAAAAGGCAATAATTAAATCATTTAAATCACACCTGTTAAATATTATAATTTAAATATTATGTGTTAGATAAAAATTGTAAATAAAGTGTAAATAATGCTTATTATAGAATCATGAAAAGACAAACTAAAATTAAAATTACTAGAGGTTGAAAAAGAGATTCCACTGTAAAAAACACACATTTATCTAAAGGATAAAGTTAAAATGAATCATTCTCATTTAAAAGTGTATGTTAAAAGTAAATTTTAAAATGAACTTAAAAAAAGAGTAATAAATTAACAAGAACACATCCAACTGTAATTAGAAATAACAAAGACCAAATGGGTTAAAAAATTGAGAAAATATATAGAAATAAACAAAAGATATTTTTATAATGCAAGAAATGCAGAATTTTCAGATTATGGCTCAGATCTTTCCCTTTTAGTATTGCTCATACCCCACCTCTCTTCCATTCTCATGTTTTGACCTTATTTCTGGGTATCACTTCTATTTTGTCACTTCTATAACATATATTAATTTTTTGGACTCACGTATAACACAAATAAAATTTTTTCTGATTTACTAATCCAGTTGGGAGAGATAATGAACATTATTACTTTATATTACCTTTAAATGTAGAACACCATGAATACCGTTGTTTCATCAGGCAATTCTAATTCGTATAAGCATGACAAAAAGTCAACATTCCTTTATAAGCTAAACGAGGAGAGATGGGCCTTCATCATGTCCTGCTTGATTGTTCGTTTACATTTATCTCAACATAATTTTCATTTAGGACAAGGAAGTCGTTGTTAGCCTTGAAAATGGATCCGAAATTAGAGGAACATTCAATTCATTTGATCCAGGAAGTAGGGGCACGAACAGAGCAGTTGACATTGCCTTAAACCCAAACCCTGCTGCAGTAAGTATAAATTATTCACCATAAAAATTATAGACGAATGAAAATACACGTAATAAGCCAACCATCGTCTACGGAAACGAGTACCATTTTTTCTCCTCCCACCAAATTAGCAGAAATTTATTCAAGCACAAGGAACACAGACCAAATTCCTCAAGAAAGTCATCATACGGAAAGTTTAAGACAGATTCGGAAATATCATCCACCAAACCAAATAAAGTTAACTCAGTATTGACAGAGTGGAGATCATCAGAATGTATTTTTAATATAAATATAAAAAATTTCAGCCGTCAACGAATCACAACTTGTTGAACTCGATAAAACACAAACTGAAGAATGGGACCAATTCGAGTACGAATTATATGCATAAATAATAATTTATAGGACCAACAATAAAGAATACGGAGTTGTATCAACGTTTGATGAAAATCTATATACAACATCACTCAACTTAAGCGAGATCCCAGATAGCGTAAGGGAGAAAGCGGACCAAATTGCAACTGAAATTGAGAACAATCCTGAAACTAATTTTGCACAGATTGAGTCAACTTTAGAAGACGAGGATGTCACAAATAACGAAGTTCGCCCACCAGTAAAGCCTCAAAAGGAACCGAAGAAAAGAGAGAAAAATCATACCTCAAGATCAAGGTCTAAAAACTTATCACATGAAGTTACACATGAAAAGACGGCTGAATTCCACGCTCACGGTATTTTTATAACAATTGCATATTCCCAGAAACAGATAAACCCGAAGTGGAGAGGCAACAATTATCAAGACCGAGACACGATAAACACTTTTCACACCAAATTGTTAGTTTTTTATATTAATATAACATATAATAGGGGGTTAATGCTCTAAACATCGAACCAGCTCATCCAAAAACTGAAGGATTGGGACCATTTACTGACAGAAAGCAGAAACATTCAGTAGAACCTGAAAAGCAAACTAAGAGTATGGAAAAAAATAATGAGCGTCAAGAAAGATTTGAAAAGGTCGAAAGAAGAGAAAAGTCCATTGAAAGGGTGGAAAAATTAGAAAGGCAAGAAAAAATGGAAAAGGCTGAAAAACCAGAGAGACCCGAAAAATTAGAGAAGGTAGATAAGCCAGAACCTCCCACTGAAAAGCCAGAACAGGTAGTAGAGAACCTCGAAAAGGTGGAAAAGGTAGAAAAGTCAGAAAAACCTGAAAAGTCGGAAAAACCTGATAAACCCGTTGAATGGGCAGAAAAGTTTGATAAAACTGAAAAGGTAGAAAGGCAGGAAAGGTTTGAAAGACATGAAAAGAAAGAAACCCACGAAAGGGGTGATTTATCACCATCCTTTAGAAGAAATGAAGAAAGGACTATTGTGGATTCAGAATCAACGAAACATACAAAACAACAAACACAATATCAATCTCCAAAACAGTCAATTAAGATGGATTCAGAACAACAGAAGAAGTCATTTAAGTTCAATCCCAATGCATCCAGTTTTACCCCAGGCGTTACTACGGAAAAACCAGCACCTGTAAGTTTTAGTATTTAACAGTTTCTTAGACACGCGATCATGAGTTCCAAACCGGAACAGTTACCCCAAAAGTAACTATGCCGAGAAGATCAGAATTCAGACCTTTCAAACAATTGGTAGGCTTTTCACATTTATAAAGTATTTTAGGCAAGATTCCCGAGGCTAGATCTTAGAGAATTCAGAGCTTCTAACAGCTCCAGGTTTACTGATCCAGGATACGAAGAAAGATGGACAGGAAGCGGAAGTGTAAGTTACAGGGATATTTTGGGTGACCTTAATCCTCTTCATCTCCAAACTCTTCAAATGAGACCACCACACCACATGATTACGCACCCGCAAATGCCACCTGTAATATTTCCAATGGGACCACAACTCGCTTATCCACCTTACACAATGGGATCACTACCAGTTGGAATGGTTCACTACGGTCCACAGATCCATCCGAGGTTGTATAACGGTGTTCAGTACGCCCCTGTAATACCAAACCACGTCATGACTAGGAGAAATCACATGCCCTCAAACCAACACTATCCTCCTATGAACATGAACATGCTTTACAAACAATCTCAGCCACAGTCAATCCCCAAGGACCATTACATGAAGTCTCGTAGCAATGATAACTTTGATGATAAGCATAAAGGTTACGGAAATAACTCTAAGCAGATCACAAAAAGGTGATTTACGAGTCTGTATTTTAATGTCTAGTGATTATTTTTAATTTCTGCGCCTTCTACATATTATAAATTTATAAATGACCATTAAATGTAGTTTATGAAAATTAATTCTAGGAATCTTTTAATTTTAAAGTAGTTTGATTTTTTTAAATAAAATGATTAAGTCATGCTAGACATGTGTAATTAAACACATCCCGGTTCACCGTTCAGATGTACCTTAAAATGATATTAAATTAACTATGAAATTATTACCAAAGAGTAAATCTAAAGTAGCATGGCAAATAATCTTAAAAACATGCACATATATGCACATATACAGGTGATTCTAGTAACAGCTCGGATGCTGGTATTGATA
This sequence comes from Theileria annulata, assembly GCF_000003225.4. NCBI lineage: Eukaryota > Apicomplexa > Aconoidasida > Piroplasmida > Theileriidae > Theileria > Theileria annulata. The sequence continues at coordinate 1,541,141 of NC_011098.1, read as the reverse complement.
ATACTAAAATTTCCCCTTGAATTCCTACATTATCCTTAGCAAAAATTTAATCGCCGAATCGCATTAAATACTCATTATTTTTTGCACATTCGATTCTAATAATATGGGTTTTTGTTTGCTCAAAGCTTTAATCTACACATTTTCAATTTGCAAGCTAATTTTGCAGTTTTAATTCATTTTTATCTTACACATCAAAAGATAATTTCTTTCAAACCAGGATTCCTGGGATTTTTTAAAAAATCAGAATATTTAAAGGTAGTTTTTTCGAAGAAAGCTACCTACCGAGATTCCTACGCTAATCACTAAAATTTTTAATTTAAATAACTACAGGAATATTCAATAAATTTCCTTTTATCTGAAAATGCAGCCAGTTGGAGTAAAGACTCCAACATCTAATAATCTCAATGAGACTGTTAAACACCATCCCGAAAACATCGAGAAGGCGGATTCGCCTAACCAACTTAAACCTAAAGTTAAACTGGGTAAAAAACAAAGTAGAAGTTCAAAACATCTGGGTGTTTATTCTCCCGTTAATGAGAAAAATCAATTTACAAACAAAATTGAATCCTCTAAACCTTCTAGGGCCCATTCACTTACCCTGACTTCGAATAGGGTAGAACAAGTGAAAACAAAAGGTATCTTGAAATTAGTTACATATTAAGAAGACTCAGGTAGGAAGAGGAGACTGAGGAGGAACAAAAAAATCAACAACAGTTTGGTCGCAAATAATCAATTACTTCAGTCTGAGGCATCATTGATACAGCTGGACCCTGAAATGGAGTTCGCCCACAAACTCTATAACATGAACAATTACAAGAACACATTCCTTCAATATGGACTTAAAAACAGCACTGATAAACCACCTGAACACCAAGACTCTTTCTACACTGAAGATACCTTTTTCATGTCAGACCAGATAAAGCTACCATTATACGTGGGATTCTTCCTATCTGGTTTCTTCGGGTTAATTATTTTGATATTAATTGCAGTTTGGCTGTGGACAGTTTTAAAGTTTGGTGCTCAGGAGGACAAAGAAGCTGATGAATACAGTAAAGCAATGATTAAGGAAGATAGTCCTCAAACTCTGGCTGAATTCAGGGCAGGCAACCCTAACCTGGTAACAATTAGTGACTACATTCTCAACGGGAAGAGGGAAGCTAAGAATGCCTATAAGGATCAAAATTATTCAAATGAAAATTCTGCTTCAGATGAGGACGGACAGAGTCAAGGTGAAGTTACCGGTGACCATATTGAAGGAGAGGAAACCCATGAATATGACGAAGTTTTAGACAGCATCGAAGAGGAATATTCAGAGAAAGCATCCTACACAGACAGGTCATCTTCTTCTAAAGATGGGACACTTGAAAATATTAACCTTGAAGGAATACCAGGACCGGATGACATAAATTACGATGAATACATTGACTGGGAGAATGAAGATTACGAGGATAAATTAGAGGGAGCGGATCGGGAAGAAGATGACAATTCAGATCTCAAAGAATTGTTTGGTTAGACATAGACGCTTTAAATAATTGTGGTCAACTGTATATTATAATTAATGTAGTGAATATATATCTTACAACATTATTAATTTAAAATGATATTTGAACATTTTAGCACATTATATCTTGAAAAAAGTGTTTCATGAGATTGAAGGTTCAGGAATCAGGTGGTCTTTCGTATTTAAAACCAAAATTCGACTTATTTGGCGATTTAAATGAAAAGGGCCCATCTTTAACTCTAGGATTAGGTGAACTGAACTGAGAAGTCCTAGTTTTTTCCAAACAACTTAGTAAGGAGTGGTTGAATTTGTTATTAGAAGTGGCATAATTCGACATTGACTTATACAGGGGCGTACTATTGTATCTGCTGTTTACACTAGATTCATTTGACCTAAATTGTGTATTGTACTCGGATTTTATTGGAACTGGCGAGTCGTAGTTGACCTTCTTTACCAGTCGTGCAGGACTACATGTTTCTCCTTCAAACTGTTTGAAAAATGAACTTAGGCTTTCCGTGCAATCATCCATTTTATTGTAAAGTTTCAGACGGTTTAAAACCCATTTGCTCAAATTTGGTTTCACTGGAACGTATTTAAATCTATAGTCTGCCAACAATATTGCTCCATAATCTCGATTGTGCCTGATCGACCTTCCAACTGCCTGGTTTATTGCTCTAATTGCCTGGCTAGTGTACCAATCATTGGCTAAATTTCCTTTTTCATAGGTTTTGTGTCCGAGTTTGTCAAGGTAGTCCATCTTAAGGGCTGTGTTGTCGTCGAATCTGCTTGGGTATGGTATTCCACAAACAAAAATTCCACGGCAATAATCGTCACTGAAGTCAATACCTTCAGCTAATCTTCCTCGACATATTGCAAAAAACACCGACCCATTCCCCTTGTCTATATTCTCCTTATATCTATTGAAGATATCCATAGTGGTAACCGGTACCACATCGCTATCTTCAGGATTTTCAACAGGCCTTGCCTCCAGATAAACCTTTTTATACATTTCGATTTTGCTATAAATACCAATCTTCTTCCACACTGATGTTGTGTAGTTCATCACATTATAAGAGCAGAAAAAGACCAATACTCCTGCGGGTACATTCTTTACAAAGGATACAACTGCATTTCCTAATTCAGTGATATAATTCATTTTATTTCTAGTGTTAAATGTTGAGGATAACATATTTGGATCTTCTGCATTTCCACTTATTGACCCTACCCAGACTCTGGACGGGTCTATTACATGCTCATTTTGGAGCTTAATGTCGAACTTAACTTGTCCTCCACCTAAATGTCTCTCCAAAACATCCAATGGTCCCAAAGTTCCAGAAGTCAGTATTATTGACCTAGCTCCAGCATTTTTCAACCTTACAAATGTTGGTACAGGCTGTAAACACTTGAACCAGAAAACCTTGGGTATGATTTCTGTGTTATCTTCACGTCTTTTAATCAGTTCAAACCTAGACTCATCCCTCTTAAATTTCTTATTCCATCCATATGATTTAATATCGTCCATATTGGTTTTCTTTAGTTTTTCAAACCTCTCATCGTTTGTAATTATAACGTTGTAATACTGGGGGTAGTCGTTTACTTCAGGGGATAATAGGATGCTAATGAATTTCCTTAACATTGTCAGCAAAATGCAATCTTCTTTCAAGGTCCTATCGCTATAGTGTTTCTTAAAAACCTCTTCATGTTTGCTGTCTTCAATTGTTCCTTTGGTTAGTATTACAACCACTCTGTTTATTGTATTTTCAACATCCACTTCCTTTAGTTTATCATACTCCATTTTCCCGTTCATATAATCAAGGACACTCTGACCTCCATAGACTAAATGATCTTTGTTCAGCTCTTTAATTACCCAACGCGTTCCTATATGATCTTTTGAGTCTCTCCTAATATCAAAGCTTTCATTGTTTAACAATGTAATACCAGTTAGGAACTCGTCTGTATATTGAAGGCTTAACCCAATTGAATTTAGAATTGAAAAATCGATTTCATTCTCATTAATTCTGGTTGGGTCTTCGGATATATAATCTTTATAAAAGATTCCAAATCTTTTCAGTGTTTCAATATATTTTCCTATGTCAGTTTGCTTAATTTCAAATGATGCTCCCTCTTCGGCAACTTGTTCAGCATTATGTGCTTCATCTATTACTAAGATTGAATCTCTAATATCGATATCCACTGCATCTCTAATATCTGGTGAAAGGAGATAGTTATATGGAAGGAGTATAAGGTCTGCATGTTCCTGGCCTTCTTTGACTGAGAAATATGGGCAAAAGTGTTTGTTTTTTCCAGTTTCAACCATATCTTCTATATCCATTAGACGTTCGAACTGAAACTGCTTTGAGTTTTTATCTCCTCTCATAGTGTTAAAATATTCACATTTTCGTTCTTGTACTAATGCTTTGCAAAAGTTTGCAAGAACTTCTCCTGTCATTTTACCCCTTAAGGGATTGATACACAATTGATCTCTGGATGCCAATAAAACTCCCTTCAATCCTCTCAGGTTGAACTGCCTACTATATTCAGTTTTTTCAACCTCACCCACTACTTGTTTAAGTTGGGAATGTGTTCTTGATGCATACATTATTTTAATTCTTTCTGGTTTTATTTCCGACTTTTTTTCATCATCTAAAACCGAAAGTGGCCTATAATCTACAATTTTTTTATCTAAGTCTTCTTCTACTGGTTCTGGTTTAACTGTTCCATATTCTATTTCCTCTTCCTTCACTTCCTCTTTTACAGTTTTTGGTTTAACCACATCATCTTTTGTTTTCTTGACTTTTTTAACCATTTTATTCCACAGCAAGGTTGCCAGTGTTGAGCAAATTAGCGATAGCGTCTTACCAGTTCCCGTTGGGGACTCAAGTAAGGCATTTTTGGACTCTTTTATTGTTTTTATTACATGTTCCATGTAAGATCTTTGACACCTGTACGGATAGAAGGGGAATTTGACGTCAATTCCATCTATCACAACTCCGGATTCTGAAATTTTACTCATTATTAAAATCCAGCTAAATATAATACATTTATTCAGTAGATAAGATTTAAGATGTGTAAAAGTTTGATTAGAGTAAATTCTAAAATTCTCCCCTCAACATAGGATGGAAAAAATAAAAATAGTAAATTAAATTTTGTTATCTACTGAAAAACACATTTAGATAAAAATAATTTAAAATACAACAACGATTTTTTTAAATAAATCTAAATATTATTTTACACAACATACACATTTTTAGATGTAACATTATTATATTTTTTCATCCATTATTTGTAATATATTACCTACATATCACTTTATTTTTTTATAAATATATTTTAAATTACAAAATTTAAAAGATCAGCTCATTTATATTTAATTTTTTGTTTTTTCCTTTTTCCATTCCTTCTGTAATTAATATTGAGACGATGAGAAAGTTTCCTAATTTCTTTGTCATTCCTACAACTTTTTTTAAAATTTCTAAAATAATACAGCTTCTTCTATTCCACTTTTTCAACGGAAGCCGTGATTTAGGCTATGTCAAACCTAACTAAGCTATCCACTCAAGTTTCTTCACTAGGTTCCACTTCAGCAATACTTGAATCATTAAATAAGTTTATTGATTCCTATAATGACACATACAACAATTTGTACCTAACTTCTAACCTACAAGATTTGAAGAAGTTTATAAGTGATTCGATATCCTCTTTCGAAGATATCACATTATCTCAACTATCAGTGAAATCAGAGAACCTGTTAATTAATAATTTCGTTTCGTTGTCGAAAATCAATTATTCAATAAATTTAGGATATGTGTATAATCTTAATATCCCGGAAAATAATAGCCAACACCCAAATATTTTGCTAAAATTCTTATTATCAAACAATGTCGTCATACACAACAACAATGAAAGATTCTATATACCCGAACTCGACCTTTTGGTCACAAAATATCGGATTTATAACGTACTATACCTATGCTTTGTGGATATATTCATTAGGCTGTCGGAATTTGAAACAGCATTCGAGAAAATTTTGCAACTCGGATTTGTACAATACTATTTAAGAGTAGAAATCAGTAATACAGTGTTCAATTGGGATCAAGAAATCACGGAAAAATTGGGAAAGAATTATGAACAAATAGTCAGAGAACTTGATAGAAGAGGGATTTATCTATCAGTTAAGAAGCAGTATAAAAATGATCATTCAATAATAGAACACGTAATTAACTATTTTGGTGACAGAATTGATCTAGAAATATGGTCAAGAATATTTAAATTGTATATAAATATAGATTCAATATACAACACACTGAACAAAATAGAGTCATTTCCAAATTCTGTGAAAAAAATCATACTTTCAAATGTGAAATTCTACTTCACAGAAGCCCCGAGGAGAAATATATCAATAAAACCCAGTAAGGATGGTTCATCACCTGAATTCATTTTCGAAGATGAATATGAGGCTGTCGAGTTAAGTCTAGTTTCTGAAACACCAAACAACTGTATGAAAAAATTCGCAGACGAAAAGAGTTTATGGGAAATGGCAGGAAGAATTTCAAAGAGTTTTGTCATGACACACGTGTTTGGAGTAAACTTCCCGCTGCAATGTTTCTTTGCGGAGGGAATGATGATGTTCTGCCACCTGTGCAGAGATTTATACCACGACATTTATTTCATGGTTTACTCAGTTCTGTTTGAAATCCTACAGATCTTCGTAGGAATTAACCTGTATTACAGGTATCAGAGAAAAAGAGAACTCTCAGTCAAGCTGTGCTGCGGATTCCCAAGAATATTTAAACTCAAGTTGAATCATAGCCTAATGCCACCCATTTTCCAACTGGTCTATAACCAACACCTATCGCAAGCAAAACGTAGAGCAATCTCACCAGAGTTTATAATTCCAAACTTTCTAGTCAAGTCGTCAATGGTCAACAAGTTCAGAAATCCAATTCTGGGAATTTTTGAGGTTTCTCCACTACTGAAAACTGATATGGAGCATAACTTTCTATTCCACGCACACAACGCAATGGACTCTAAACCAATGCTTTATGAAAATTTTAAAATACTACCAAATAAAGATACTAACCGTTCTGAAGAACCGGTAGAATTTTATTTGGATTTCAATGAATTTGATAATTTGAGAGGAGAATATAAATCAAGAACTGTGTTGAATACAATGGAAATGTTGACTATAAACGGAGTAAAGATATCAAAATTCGAAAAAAAGAACCCTGAATTCAATTATATACATTTTTTAAGATCATTATACTGTAAAAAGAATAGGGTGAGAATTAAAAACTTTGATAAAAAGGAATACTCGTTTAGCGACTATCATTTAGCATTCATATACTCAGATGAAGGAAGTTGGATAATTAAAGGGTACCCGGATAACATATTGTCAGTGATAATGACGATATCATTCTTTGTTGATGACGTGTACATGCTTATACACTACTCACAATCACTGGAGTATCTAAAATATAAAGATACACTCAAGACAAAGAACAGAGCATTTGTACAGACATTGTTACCGTTTTTTCCAAAAAGATCATCAAAGGATGCGAAGAAGATAATATTGTTCCAGAAACACATTAAGAAAAAGTTCAGATCGCAGTTGATATCGTCGAGAAATTTCATACCATTCATCCCCAACGTCAAAAAGAGCTATTCGAAGTTCACGAAGATCATGCTGAAACCCGAAGCCAGACCAAAATGTGAAGTTTACATCAAAAATAACCAAGGACATGAATCTAAGATATCATTTAAAGTAACATCAAGGAAAAGAAGAAATAATATTTCACTCCAACCATTCAGGCGCAGAAAAGTTAATCCCATGTTAAGCTCCAATAAGGGCTCGTACGGAAAATCATACGTCGACCCTGATTTTAGATACAGCACAACAAACCTGAGATCACTTTATAGGTATAACTCAAATCTGACATCATTCTTACATTCATACACAATTGGAGAAAATATAGATAATAACATGTTCTTTGGAACGCCATCAAAGTGTATACACCTCTCGTTTGGAATATCATTTAAAGATTGCAATTTCTGTAACAAACTAAACAACTTTAAGCATATAAGTCACCTATTGTACCTAATAGACCTGTTATCCCATCACCTGTTCACTTTAAACTCAACGTACTCCACAACTACAGGTTTATTTGGAAACTATAAAAGTAAAACAAGAGTAAAAACAGTGTATGAACCAAGTGATTTAATGGGAAACACAATAAAAAGTGTTGGGAGTTTGGATTTATCATCAAGGTTCTCGGAAATTATGTCACAAATTGACAAGAACTTCCAACACAAGTTGTTTACATATAGTATGAATGAGTACCCATTTAAGCTACTGAAGGAGTGTCTTGAAAACACAATTTTTTTGTCACTATCGACTGCATTCCACGAAAGCTACTACAATCACTTGGTTTCAAGGCTCGCAATATACCACCTGATGAAGGGAAGATTTAACATAGCACTCTCCCTGATGATCCAGACACTCTCTGAATCCAATATTTACAAAATCAATTACGGAGGGTCAGAATCACACTTGAGAGAAAATTATTTGTGTGATTTCGATAAGCTGTTTAAGGTACAACTAATAAATAAAATATACATTGAGCTTTTGAATGATTTCTATACATTCAGAAAGTTCAACAATATTACTGGGGAGAGAACATTCGTATATGATCATTCGGAGTCTGATTCAAAGGAGAATAGGAACCATGAACATAAATTATGCTTAATGACGGGATATTCGTACCTGATGGAAGCACAATCGAAATTCATGACCACAATGTCGATAATAGATAAGAGTTTTCGTGAATTCGGTTCTAGCGTTGATGTAAAACAAAGATTTTTATTTGCAAACAGAGAAGATGATTTTAGTAATAAAACTGTAGAAACGGACGAATACAAGTATACAATGAAACTAGGAACAGAAGTATTGCTCAAGGCAGTAAGACTAAACCCTACGGATTATAAGTCATGGTATTACCTGGCCCAATGCAGTATGTGCTCAAACGATTTTCACTTCGCATACAAGTGCTGCGAACGTTCAATTGAGTGCTTTGACTCATCATTGGCGTCACTTCTGACAATGGTCGTTTGCAATAGTACAAGGATCAGAACCTGCTCACCCTTCATTACGGATGATAAAACTTGGGAAGAGTACCTCCAGAAAAATTCTTTTGAAAATGCAGTGTCTTTCAGATCAATACCTTCACCAATGGAACCAATTTTTGAGGTTAAATTAAACACTAAAAAAGAGTTGGAAGAACACCTTAAAAAATACGTTGGAGGTGATCCAGAAAGTTCAATAATTGTCTTGAATTCACTACAAGGCTTTGAAAACATCTATGTATCAAGCGCGATTCTGCAAATGATGGCTAGACTGGGAACTAAATTTAATTCTTTATTCCCATGGGAATATAGGTATCTGAACAAGTCTCAAAAGGATATAAAGGTGAATGAGGATGATCGAGAATTAACAACAAATTTGTTATCAGGGTTCAGAAATTACGTAAAAAAGATGGTTTCAGGTTCAGTAGAGGTGAAGTTCATGTTGTGCTCAGTACAGTTTATTAGTCTTGTCTTGGAACTATTTTTCTCGAAGAAGTTTAACATGAGATGCAGACACCATAGTAGAAAAATACAAGGACAATACACTTGCGGACTTAGTCTAAATTTTATAGAAGAGGAACTTTACGGCTGGATAACATGTATTGAAGTGTTATCGCAAATAGGAGAAGTTGAAACTTCAAGAATTCTGCTCCCAATTCTGGACGTGTACATGGATTACCACCTCCTGGATAGGCCGAGTAAAAAGAAGTCCGACAAAAACCCTTGTAAAATAAGTCACAGGAATAGAAATAGGAGAAAATTAGTGCAGAGGTACTTTGGCCAGGATCCTTTCGGTCGCATTGACGTTCAACTAGAAATAAAGTATATAAACGTTTACACAAAGGCACATAACATATCGAGTAAAGAATCCCTAAAGGAGTTGATGGAAGAAGTTATGAAATTAAACACGAAGTATTCATACAGGAAACTACTAATGTTACAGAACAGAATTCATGCGGGGCTCGGAGAATATAGCAACTCAGTTGAAATTGGGAACCAGATACACAGAACGACCATGAAAATTTGGAAAAACACAGACTTTGACTTGGAACATAAAAGCCTTTTGGCATTTGCGTACTCACTAGATATGACAGGAGAGCATGAGAAATCAGAAAAAATCACTACATTCGCAGACCAGATTCATCTAACAACACCAGTGCTAAAGCTTGACCTAAGCCTCAGTGTGCCGTTGTGATAAAATTTTAAAAACAACCCCAATAGTAATATATTTATTATTCACATTAAATATTATATAAAATTAAAATTATTATGCTTTAAATATAATAAAATTTACCAAGATTCCTAATTTCATACACAACTTTCCATGATGGTGCCTAGAGCAAACGTTTATAATAATTTTTTGGGAATCGTACATTAATCTATTATTTTTATGGAATAAACATTATTATAATTATTTATTAGTCTTGGAATAAAGACCAATCATCGCAAACATTTATTTACTATAACACAGCATAAAAATGGTAAGAACATTCAGAGAACATTAGACCATTTATACTATAATGCCCACACATCATCAAGTAATGTCATTTGTGTTCAGTTGTCTATGATATTCGGGAATGCGGTCAGCCTAGACATCGAAATCGACACGGATCCAAGCAGATCGTTTGTTTTTGTCGATCCTGTACAAAAAGGAGCCAAATGTCCAATATTTTCAGTATTTTCAAAGAAGATTTTATATTATTTCAGGAAGGAGAAGATATAAGTGGAACAGCATTCATAAGTATAAAGCCAGGAAAACGACTTGAACACGGAGGAATCAAGGTTGAACTCATCGGCCAAAGCGGTAGTTTAAAATTTTAAAATTTAAAAAATTTTTATTAGACACTTTATATGATAGAGCCGGTGTGTACGACTTTTTCGTCATGTCAAAGGAAATTGAGCCGCCAGGTATCTTTTAGTCATATAAAATTACATTTAGGAACACTAACCGAGAGCAAACAGTATAAATGGAAGTTTCCCCTGGTTGGATTGGAAAATGAAACTTATTGGGGAGTAAATATTAGGTTGTACTACTTCATTAGGATAACAATAATTAGAGGATATGGAGGGTAACTTGTGTGTTCTTAATATTGTATAGGAATATAACAAAAGAGTCAAGCTTTGCAGTCCAAAACTTAGCGCCACAACCTGAGATCAATGACACAATTAAGATGGAGGTTGGGATTGAAGACTCACTTCATATCGAATTCGAATATAACAAGTCAAAGTACCACCTTCGAGATGTTATACTGGGGAAGGTCTACTTTCTTCTGGTCTCAATAAGCGTTAAATTCATGGAAATCGCTATACAGAGGGTTGAGACCATAACTTTAGGTTAGAAGCTCTATTTAAACTTCTTTTAGGTCGGGTTGTTGTTAATGAAACAGTCACAGTGACGAACTTTGAAATCATGGACGGCTCCCCAATTAAAGGGGAATGTATTCCAGTTAGATTATATTTGGATGGACTGGACGTATGTCCGACATATAAAAATGTCCAAAACAAGTTGACAGTCAAGCATTACATTAACCTCATGATCGTTGATGAGGACGATAAACGTTATTTTAAAAAACAGGAAATTGAACTCTGGAGAAATCACCTCGGATAACACTAACCTCGCCTAATTTCATGCTTTCATTTTAATTATTCACGTATTTATTTTTCTTCCTAGGTGGGAAATTGAGGAGAAAATTCCTCGAATTTATTCAATTGAATGAAATCCAGAAATTTACAAAATACTAAATTATGTCCAGAAAATCCAAAAACAAAGCGCTAGAAAGTTTGATTCATGATTTTGATAAATGTCTCTCGGAACTTTTGGTTTGCAAGGATAAGCTGATTGCAGGTATTCTAGAAACTAATTTGGATGAACAGATTGCAATGATATAAAAAACTTGTGTAATGACCATGATAACTTCAATTTTGTTCTTAAAAACTTAAGGTAACTAGTTGGTTCTGAGAGATCCTTTAGAAGGAGCATCGCTAAAACAAATTTAATTTTTCAGAGGAACAAGACAAAATATTCAGAAATATGCAGGGAAAATGACAGACTCGAGGCATTAGTAACAAGTGCTGAACTTGAATTCAAAGAAAAATTAGTTACTAGAAATAATTTGTCGGCAAAAGAAGGTTAAACTAAACTGAGATATTATACAATCATGTTTAGAAGAACAAAGAAGAATTACGAAAACCTTTTTTGAGGCTATTAATCAGAAAAACTGTCTTATAAACAACTTAATATTGCACATCGAGGAATATGAGATTGTATTTTTATTCAAATATCACAGATTTCAGATATTAAGAAAGAAAAGCGCAATTTTATCATCAATGTTGAACGATCTAGAGAAAACACAAGTTAGAATTTTAATCCAAATTAATTGAAACAGAACCAAATCGACCAATGTTTAAAGTTATACTCTGAAGAAATCAATATTCTGAACAATAGAATAGTATTTGTTCGACTTTATAAAATTATTAGGATGACAAGAACTCTGACATAGAGAAATTGAAAAGGCTGGTTAACAGCTTAAAGAATGAGTTGGATTCAAATTTAAATGTTTTGGAACAAAATAAGGAGGAAATTAAATTATTGGACAATGAAATAGCAGAATTAGAAAGGTCTAACACAAAAATTTCCAATGAGTATGTTCTATACTATTTTCTAAATACTATATAATATGTATATGCAATCATGTATAATATACAGGCTATGCGAAATCGATTCTATGATAGAATTAAATAAAAAAGAATTAAACTCGTTAGAAGAGAGAATTAATGATAAAAACATCGAATACGATCTAATAAAAAGTGAAATCTCCTCAATTGAGTCTAAAATAAACTCCCAAATATTATCTGTAAAGGAAAGGCAAATGACCAATGAGGAGATTAGGAACAAAATTGTAAGAAAACTTTATTATTTACAAAAATATACAGAAATCAGTTATGGAAATGATTAAAACTCTAAATGATAGTATAAATCACATTACAAAGGAAATTACGATAAACTCGGGTTTTATCAATAGGCGTAATGAAAGAATTAAGAACTTATCTATTAAAGTATTTTAAAATTTGATAATTTTCCTTTTAGATTGATTGGTTTATATATAAATCTGATGAACTAACTAATAAGATAAGGAACTTGAGGTCCTTATCAAATGAGTTAAGTGATCATAAGTATAAGCAAGAGGGTCTGGTTGAGGAGGTACACAAATATTATTTAATTTCAATTTTAGTCACACCGTCTTGATTCAGAGTTTTATAAAATGTCTATCATTGAAAACAATCTACTGGTAGTTTTAATCTTATTAATAAACGTGTATCAGAATGAGATAGATAAAATCAAGGCCAAGATAGAGGATTTGATGAATGAGAGAAGTACAAATAATGAAATTTTAGGGGATAAAAGCAAAATGTTAGAGAAAATAACTAAGGAAGAAGAGTTATTAAATCAGGTATCTAACTCAAAACTATCTATTTTCAGGAATTAAGTGATCTAAAGGGTAAACTTGCTGAAATATCAGAGAAGAAAGAAAGGTAAAATCAAATAATCTGAATAGTTTTAGGAATAATGAGAAGAAAAGAGTAAATCATTCTAAATTATATATTAATTAGTATCTAAAAAAGAAGTTTGAAAGAGAATTAACTAGAGAGTTTGAGAAAGTATCAATTGAACTTGAAGAAAAAACGAACAAAATCCTACAGGTTTAAGAAATTTACGATATCAATAAATAGAGCATGAATCAAAATTCGGATTCCGAAATAAAGGTGTTTGAAAACATGATGGAACTAAGGCTAAAAAACACCAGGAATGATCATGAGATCATAATATTAGAAAAAAGGAACGTAATAGAAAGTCTTGAAAAAGAGTTAAATTCTCTAGAAACTATAGAGAATAATAAATGATAATTTTGATAATAAAAATTCATGAAATTTATACATAATTTCAACCCTATTTAATACACATTCTGATTTCAAATAACAAATTCTTCCATTTTGTCGTCAATGGATGATTCAACCGATTCAGATAAATTTTATACTCTAATTCAGAGGTCTCCTGTTTTGGAATCTCTTAAAGATACTCTGGATCAAATGGTTGAAGGTTTCTATATCCGAAAGGACACCTCCGATAAAATATTAAAGGAAGCTTCCAAAGTAAACACATTAGGTTTAATTATTACTTATACATTTCAAATTTATATCCTATACACATTCATTTATTTTTTTATTATCTAGCAATTTGTGATGGTATTGAACAACAACAAATCTCTGCTGCCAAAGTGCTACGTATTTGGTCAATTGGCTCAATACAGCTATTTTAATAAATCTTGGGTTTTCAACATAAAGAATCCAGTGATGTTTCAGTACTTGGACCCTGATAATATCAATGGTATGAAACTTCTCATCCATACATTTTAAACTTAATCCATCAAAAATAGTAATTAATTTTTATTTAAAATTTATTCAGCAAAAATATAAATTGTCCAGATCCTTTCGACATCGACGTAGTGGATGACTACACACCACGGGCAAGGTCCAGTCTCACAAAGGACCTTCCCAAACATTTAAATTCAATGAATTCAGAAAGATACTGCCTAAACGGCTATTTAAAAATAATCGGAACTGAGGATATTTAGTATTAATATTCCCTTGTAAATTTTAAATTAATCTAGCAATTTTACCACTCTTACGCATTTAATATATAACTATATATTTTTAATATCCAAAACAAAATTATAAAATGTTTATTGTTTTTATGATAAAATGGTTTCATGTTAAATCATTTAAGTATTAGTATTCGTCTTGAAGGAGAGCGTCTGTAGTCCAACGGTTAGGATATCTGCCTTCCAAGCAGGCGACCCGGGTTCGACTCCCGGCTGACGCACTTTTTTATAATTAATTTCGTACAAATATTTTAAAAAGGAAGATTATTTTTTACAATCATTGAACTCAATAAGATCCCGAATATCACAAGGATGCATATAGCACACCTGAATGATGTGGATCATCTTTTGACTTAGAGGTTTCAAGTTGATCTGGTAAAAGGAGTTTATAGATTGTATAACTGTATCAGTATAAGAGCCATACATGAGGAGCCAAGTGGTCTAAATTGTTTTTTAAGAAAGTTTTGAAGCTTACCACAGGAGCTATATATAAAATTGTATTTAAGAATGGAGATAACTTTTTGCTCTGACTGAAAACACCTGACATCATAAACTGCATAATAGAAACGCAAAGAAGCATTGATTTTACTGCCATTTTCGATATATCTCCTGATGTGTCAAACGGAAACTGCGATAAATTGTATGCGATATTATGTCTGTCGACATAGAATCTTACTGCAAAATAGAGCGCAGCTAGCGGAAGGAGGTATGGAATAAATAACCTAAATGACATATTAACACTAAAAAATACCCGAATGAAAGAGCCAAGGTGAACACAGATAAATGGTAAGCATACCAGTATCCCAAATCAAAAAATGGTACCCCTTCATCAGTGTTAAATACTGCTTGGTTGAAATATCTTACTGAACTTATATTAGAAAAGTAAATGAGTAGTTAAACTTACATGCCAGTGGCGATAATTGAAGTAGTTGGTTGCATGGAACCAACAGGCTGGCATTGATTATGTAAGTTGTGACGTATTTCCACGATGTGTTAATCAGTATTCTTCCCAACTCCACTGAAAGTAGATCTACATTCCCATCGAAAACTCTCTAAACGTAAGATGAACCAATGATTACAAACCCAAATTGCGATCATAGATGCCAGGAGTGGTACAAAGATGGTACTTGTGAACAAGTATACAACGTGCTCGAATAGAAGGTATTTTTGAAATCGAGTATGGGTCCATATCCCTAAAATAATTATAAACTCGAAAATTTTACCAATGTTCTTGGTGAGGAAAAATATAAGATTAGGGTGTACAGCAGAGTTGATAAACAAGGTAACCAAGGACTGAATGATACCTAAATACTATTTAGGTTCTAACCAATTTACCATGCCAAAATGACGAGTTGATGAGTTGTGCAACTCCTTCGTTATCTAACAAATCTTATTAATAATGTAAAATTACTCTTTGGTCCGTTATATCTCCTTATTATGTTCAGTTTTGCCAGAAAATAGGTCACAAGTACGTAGAAAAGTATTACCACGAAATTGATTAAAAATCCTCTTAGTAAAATCTCGTTAGCTGATCTGCTGAGGTTTAGCCATATTATATCCTTTGGGTGAGGTGCTGGTGAGATTAGCCAGTTAAACATCGATTCTAGAATTTTCTTATCTGAAAAGTATTTTTAGAATAATTCTATACCTCTCAGGATATGCATAACCAAGTTTGAGTCTGCAAAAGACACAAAACAGATTCTAGATGATGTTGTTTGAACCTTTCTCTTTTCCTAAAGTTTCATGTTTTCTCAAAAACCTACTTCATCTATCTCTTTTTTTAGATTTTTAATTGTCATAATTCTTTTAATAAATCTACTCTTCCTCCTTCCGTATCTGCCATATATATCTCTATCAGAGCTATCACTCCTCTTATGTTCCGATTTATTTTTTTGGGGTGAGTAGTGAAGGTTGTGGCAAGAAAATGACCTAATTTTCAAACTATCTGACCTAGGCAGATCTCTAAAAAGTGATGTTGAGCTATAAAATCTTTTCAGTTTGGATTTAGGTTCTAGATTAATCAGATCTTCATCTACTTCATGTTGTTTCGATTCAGAAGATTTATGACTCAATTCAAACCCAGGAACTATTGAAATGGAGTCATATAGTCCTGCCAGTTGTAGTTTCGCATATTCCAGCTTGTTTTCTAAACTGAAAAATATTTATACTAATATTCTACTAACATCAGCCTTCGGCTATGGTTCATGACAATGTGAGCTGAGATGACTTGACCAGGGAAATAGTTATCGAAGTGGTTATATATTACTGAAGGGTCAGTTACTGCTTTATCAAATCCATATATCATCAATGTATGTAGTTGAGGCCTCAAAATTGCACTTAATTGTTTATTTCCCTAAAAGTTGTGTTCACATAAATTCCATTACCTCTAAATGATCTCTAAACTTCATAATGAAATAATATGTTACAAATGAGTAGACCCAGGTTGCAATGTACAATGCCCAGGTCGTTGTTTTCGAGTTTAACATATCCTGAAATGTGTAATTCAGAAATCTATATGGTTCCTTTTGGAACAAGAAGATGATAAAAACTAGAATGTTTATGGAAACAGAAAATAAAAAGCATATCAGTAATAGTCTACAGCTCTGTCCCATAAAGTTTAGATATAACTTTGCTTCATTATTATGTATTCTCTTTGAACAATCATATAACAAATAACTCCACCATGTTGTGCTGTTTTTATATTTGTGTAAGGTTTTTGCCAGTCTTCTGGCTCCTGGAATTTCATCTGTACCGATAGATCCACTAGTGTCTCTAATAGTAATAATTAGATTATCCATCGAATCAGATGAACGTATATTCTTATCGTCGAATTTTCCTGACGAGAACGTCTTAGAATTTGTTAGTTGATCCAGGTATGTATCTGAATGTGTATATGGCAAATTAGTAAAAATACCTTTTTTAAGCAGCAAACTGGTCAATTTAGCTGGATTAAGGTTCCTTTCATCGAATATTTGTTCATTTTTATCACTTAATTTCTTTTTAAGCCGAATTTTCCGGCTAGAGAAACCATTGTGTACAAGAGAAATGATAAATAGCCGATATTTGGACCATAAATAGAGAGATAACGAAAGAGCTGCTATATCGAATATTACAATAGCTATAAAGGCCAAATAACTGTAATCATCAAAACTCATTATCGAAAAAAATTAGTTTAATCAACTTTTAAATGTGTTTTAGTGTAACACATTTTAAGGACATAATATATAGCATATTTTAATTTATTTTAATATTTGTGATAATTAAAATTTAATTTAAAATGTGTATAAATTTGACTTTGGAATTTGTTGCTTGTCCACCACTTAACTGCTAAGCACTACCAAACCTCCATATAATTTATTTATTTGACAAATATACAATGTTTTAAGTTGTAAAATAGTCCTTGTTAATGTTTTATGTATATCTAGACTGTCATTTTTAACAATTTATCAAAATCTTGTTATGATGAGACAGTGGACTTTTGATTTTATTCTCATGTCCACTAACATCACCATTTATCTCACCAACACATTTAAATGTTTATAACCTTTTAAAAATGGTTGATAAATCCTGGACAACCTTTGTAAATGAGTATCTCAGAGAGGTTGAGAAGAGTAGTTCCAATGATTCTACTGACGATCAGGATTCTTATTTAGAAGATGAAACTAATGACCCCAATTCTGTTACAAAATATAAAAAGACCTGGTGTACCACAATAGAACGTACATTTGGCTACGCTTTCAGGTCATTTTGTCGGTTCGTGGTTCTAAAGACTCTCAACGAATCCTCCATAAAGAAAAAATATGAAATCAGTTCTGAAGATTTTCTGGACGTGATAGATCGCAACTTCAATTATGAAGAAACACATTACTCGTCATCTCTCCCCAATTACTACAAATCTTACCCTAGATACGCCAGGTGGCACAACAGAATGGTTAAGGAGAAGAAACTTCTGGGGAAGCGGAAAGGTCGTAACTTGAGCTTTATTAGGAAAAAACTTTCACAGAAGTTTAAGGCTAAAAGGAAAACATCTAAAGAAACTCCCGAGCATTTGCTGAGGTACAAGATTGTTAAACCCGTAAACGAATTCCCCAAAGTTTCTTTATCTGAAGCATTTGAATAGCACGTATTTAAATAAATTCAAATTATTCAAAGTAGAAAATTGGACAGTTGAGAGCTTCTTCTATAGAAGGCCTGTCATTTGGGTCCACTGAAAGGAAGCTTTGGATGAGTTTCTGAAGGTCACTGACTAGGAATAAACGAACCTTGCAATCCTCCGATACTTTATATGTTTGAGGGAATTTAACCCCCGATTTAGCCTCCTTGTACAATCGCTCTGTAAAATACATTTTAATTTTATTATTATTTAATAATATTTGCTGATTATACCCGATAGAGAACTTTTGTTACAGAACTTTCCAAACGGTCGACTACCAAATTATTAATTGTTTAAAGTACCTGTTGAATAACATTTCATAAAGAATGCAACCAACCGCCCATATATCAATCTATAGATTTTAATAGAAGTTTTACTAACCTTATCCGTTAGTGGTACTTTCACGTTCGGCTTTGTGTTGGCTAGTAGGCATTCAGGAGGCTGGTACCAAATCGTCCCTCCTCCTCCCCAATACACTTCATTTTCATCAGGTCTCACCACCTGAAAGTTTTTTATTCAGAAATTTTACCTTTGAGAGTCCGAAATCAGCCAACTTAATGTTCCCCCGGTGGTTCAGGATATTTCCAGGTTTAAGGTCCTAGGAAATCATAAATCAGTGAACTTACGCAGTGATGAACTCGCCCCTCGGGAAGCGTTTTCATGAAATACAACCCCCTAAGATAATTATTTTTTATTTTATGATACTGTAGTATTTGATATGTCCATGTTACGGCAAGCTTCTCTGGCACAGGGCCGTGGAGTTTTATATACCGGTCAAGATCTCCATCTGAATAAATATTTTAGGCTTTTCTCAACACTTACCATCACAAAGTTCTAAAATCGTAGCCAGCATGTTATCCCCCATTTCAAAACAAGCTTTCATATTTACTATGTTTGGGTGAGTTCTGCAGTTCTTGTGTATGTCGATCTCATTCTTCACTCGCATTACTACGTTTCCCCTCTCATGTGCGTCCATATCATGTGATAAAATGTGCAACTTAGCAGCTTGGACGGTGAGGGTGATTGGATCGAAAACCTCCCACACCTCAGCAAAACCTCCCTTCCCCAACATGTTTAGCAAACGGTATCCTCTCTTTAGTGGCGGGAATCCTCCCCATTTAGAGTTTCTTTCTGCCCAGTGGAGCTTGAGTTTTTTGTAAAGTGCAGATCTGCCGTTATCAAGTTTCTTCTTTAGTTCAAACAGCTCAGAGTTTGCTTCGAGGATCTGTTCGAGCACAAATGTGAGGAAGTCCTTGTTCTTATTCTTTGAGGTCCTGAGCATGTACAAGGAGCTTTGGAGCACCTTCATGAGCTTAATTTCAGAGTAACAGCATGTTGTGTAGAGAGTCCCATCTCTGAAACTGTCCTGGCTTGGAGGAACTATTACTCGGTTCGTGTCTGTTTCGTCTAGCCACTCCAGCTGGTGGGGAACACTAGTAAAGCCCAAAACGGGAGTTCCATCTGAGAACATTAACATCCCCAGCTCGTGCAAGACCAAGTGATACCCTTCCATTTCTCCTCTTTCCTCCATCTTACTGTATATCCACTTGTTAACTCCTCCAGACGGCACCCTGTTTGAGTAAGTTTCGTTACGTTCGAACTCATTATATGATGACATTGAGTTCCCAGAAGATGTATGATCACGTATTCTTCTAAACATGTTTTAATTACGGAATTTATAAGAAAATTACCTGGGTGTTGAGGTTGGCACGTTATTTCTTTGAATCAAATCACCCGCATCATGTTGATTATAGTTCAAAGTTACTGAGGGTGTCATTGTCGACTGGTCAACTTGATTATTGTTATTTGAACTGGCATTAGGCCCATTACATCCTACACAGGGATTACTAATAAAATTTTACTATTACTTGTTTTTGAGTCTAAATTTCTCTCCTCATCTTCAGAAAGCTGTTCCATGTTAATTTGTGTCGAACTAGCTTCCTTGGGGTTTGTATTATTTGACACTGAAACTCCAAATGGGATTGTAGTTTCTCTAGATGAGTTATAATCTTGGTTATTGTAATCGTCGGTATAGTTATAGTTCATATTTTCATAGTTTTGTGATTGAGTTTGCATCATTGGTGCCATAGGTGTAGTGTTTGCGTTACGATTATTTAGGTACATTTCCATATGTTGATTATTTTCTGGCATTTCAAGTTCGGGTGATGGTGATTGTGCTGGAACATTTTCACTTGATCTTGTTCTATTGATCTGATTGGATCTGCTTGGTGTCATATTCATTCCTCTCACTACTCTTTTGTTTGGATCCATTGACCTTCTCAAGCATGCCAATGATACTGTGTACAATTTCCTCCACCGTTTCTTGAGCATATTAGTTTCCCGGTGGAACTCTGATATGAAATCGCGTCTACCATACGTATTTTCTTCTGCGATAAGTTCGCACTCGTACATTTTCCTTTCACACTCCTTAGCCTCAGCTAGTATCTCGAAAAAGTATCTTGAAACCTAAAATCAATATACAAGTTTTGACTTACTGATGATGCCATATGCTTTGTCTTTCGATTTTTTTCCTATAAGCAGTAGTTTATCAAATTGAAACTACCTGTTTTTTGTACAGATAATCGTGGTAATCATTCAGCAGCTCGTTCAATGGTTTAAAGTATGATGGATTAAACCTTCTCCAGTCCTTAATATTTGCATCACTAAATATTTAGTTATGTTATTGAAATTACCTTCTGCTTTTATATTTCTTTGATTTGTTAGGTGATTTTAACTCAAAAAGGTCCGAATATTCCCGATCTTTCAAAAATGTTGTAACGAAATTCTGATTTATGTTCCTTAATTTATTGGAATAGTTTTCTACAAAGTGGTCTATTAAATATTTGTTTAAAGCGTTCCTTTTCCACTGTTTTGAGAAAATGTAATGTCTTCTATTCTTCTTAATCTCCTACAAACGTTGTATTTATAACATTTAATCTATATACCTTGACGAATTTCTCCGAAATTAGCTGTGCTGTGTAGTAGTTTTTATGTGTGTCGACTTCTGGATCGTTATTTTCCAAAAACGACCTAACATCTTCTCCAAATAATTCCTCAAATGGAACTTTATATGTTTTTTCTGACTCTTCATTTCTTGGTGGGCAATATGCCACCAACGTTCTTCTTGGAGTCTTGACTAATTTTGGGAGTACTGTGTATTCTATATTTGGGACTGATTTTCGTGTTGAAGAGTTATCTGGAGAGCCGATTTTGTTATGTTTATATGGATAATCTGAGGGTACTACGAAAACTTCGTGATTTTCTTTAACGTTGACAAAAACCAGTGGTATTGTAGAATCGACAGATTCTATATTAATTGTTCTAGTCTCCATCTTCGACTGTTTTATAAAATGTAAAATGATAAAACATTACATATATTTGGAAAAAAGGTTACACATCCTTGAATTTAATTTATTTTGATTAGCTTTATTTACTAGATTCCCCATCACAAATAATTGTTAGAATTAAAACTTTCTTTGAATTTTAAGACCCTTTTATCATTAATTTACACATAAATTAAAATTCTTTTAATAATTTTATAACTTTTAACCTCATTAATTCCCTAATCACCCACAACTTCTCATCGATATGATATGCATATTAAAAAAATTATCTATTTACTCACATTATCTTTCAAACTTCCATTTATTTATGGTTTAATCTCACCAAATAAGCTTTTAAAAGGGAATGTATCATTTATAAATTCTTCTAAAACCTATATTTTCCCGGGCAAACACAAACCTACACACAACAATGTAACCCTCTCTGGAATCCAGGTATTTTCCAACATATTTAAATGACACATTTTCTCACTTTTATCTGGAAAACTCATAAATTTTCTACAAAACTTCTCATTTATTATATTTTCTTTAGCCTACTGGTGAAATACACATCGGTAATTACATAGGATGTATTAGTCCTTGCTTAAAATACCAAAAATTACACAGTGATTTGAATGTTATGATCGCAGATAATCATGCAATATCAGGTTTTAATATCTTGTGGATAAATAAACTTAGGACTGAAGTCAAACGATAATTTGAAAAAATATATAAGGAGTACCATCGCACTTTCAATCGCATCTGGAATTAATCCAGAGAAAACTAGAATATTTGTACAGAGCCAGTTCCCACAGATTCTGGAACTAAACTGGTTACTAGGTTCCGTTGTGAGAACAGGTGAGCTTTTAAACTTAATTTGAAATCAGGGAAATTTTATAAAATAGCACAGTTTCGTAATAGACAAATAAAAGTATCCAAGGAAAATCTTGCAACTTTTTTGTACCCACTACTGGTTCGTTGACCTCAATTATCATGATTTTAGATGTCCTCGGATATATTTGCCTTGAATGCCAGTAGTATAATCGCAGGGCCTGACCAAAGAATCCATTTAACACTCGCTCGATATGTCGCAAGAAAATTAAATCGCTATCTCGACACAAATTACTTTATTGTTCCACAAATGGTAAAAGGATTCACTTACAAGTTGGTTTGAACACACGTATAATTTCCAGGGTCAAATCGCTATCGAACGGGAGGAAGAAGATGTCGAAGTCTTCAGAGCTAAAATATGATACAATTAATATGCTCGACACCGATGACGATATTTATAGAAAGATAAAGAACGCAAAGACTCAGAGTTCTGAAGGTATGAAAAATCAGTTAACACCGTTTTAGACGTTATGACTCCTGAGACAAGCAACCTACTTCACCTATACAGTTTCTTCTCCAATAAGCCATACCCTGAACTTGTCAAAAATACCGACTTATCAAAGTTGTTTGATTTGAAAATGAACTTGGCAGACTCTATTATAGATTTTCTGAAACCAATTAAGATGTTTGTTTTGGATATTTCATTTAAATTTAGGAAATATTACGAAATCATAGGGGATGATAAACTCTTTGACCAGATACTTTCCAAGTCAAATGAATACCTTTCACCAAAGCTGAATAGAAGAATTAAGGTTAGTCCAATTTCAACAACGTTTTCCAGGAAATTAAAAGTCTTTTCAACCTCTAAACTCCTAATGTACTACTTAATAATTATATGATTAATGTGCAAGAATACATTCAAGTTTATTTTTATTTTAAAATCTAGTTTAAAGCTTATTGAGTTGATGGAATAGACGGTATTTGAAAGAGAGCTTGAGCGGGTCTTCAGGGACTTCAATCTGGATCTCTTGGTTGTAATCTAGGTTTGGAGCCACAATGTTTGATGGATCAAGAAGAAACTGTCTTCTTTTCCGAGACTCTTTTTCTTGGACTAAAGACTCAGAGTCAGCTGAACCAAGGTTTCGAATCGCATTTTTCAGGTTTTCCATATCCTTTTCGTTATTTCTGCACAGGTTGATCATCTTCTCAGCCTCCTCCAGTGTGATCATGCGCAGCTTCTCAATGCTTATGAACCTCTCATCTATAAAGTAATTATTAATTATGAACAAACCCGAAGCATCACCACCTTTCAAGTGACCATGCGATTTATCCTGTTTTTCTGAGGCTCCCGAGTGGCTTTTGTGGGAAGATTTTGATTTATTCGTGTGTTTTGCCCTCGATACAGCTCGCTCTGGTTCGTAGTACTAATAATAAATATAAATACATTAAACTTACTTCTTGCCTTTTCCTTCTGGTTCTATGTGATTTGGTCCTTGTTCTTATGACCGGTTTCACTTCATCTATGATTTCTGGTGGAGCTTCAATGGTTTCTGCAGCTGGAGTTAGGTCTTCCAAAAGTGATTTATCTGGATCTGAAGGGTTCTCTTGTATGGGAGCCACTGCTTGTACTGTCCTCCTGTTCTTAGCTTTTCTTCCTCTATTTGATTTTTTCTTTACTGGAACATGAATTACTTGTTCTTCCAGGTCATATTGAGGGTATTCAGGCTCAATTTTCTCAGGCTCTAATTCTAATGGTTCAGGTTCAGGTTCAGGTTCAGGTTCAGGTTCAGGTTCAGGTTCAGGTTCGGCCTCAGCTTCAGGCTCCGGTTCAGGTTCTTCCTCGACTTTTGGCTCTTGAACTTGCTCATCTTCTTCGTTAAGAAACTCATCCACATCTAGAGGAAGATCTTTAGTGTCCTGGTCAAATGAAAAATCTGTCACGTCACTCATTGGTGTCCTAATATCATGTTCGTTGGGTTCTTTAAAGGATTCTTCACTCTTCACCTGTTGATCTAGAGCGGGTTTCAGAGCATCTTCAGGGATTTCTGTCAAAAGGTTATCCTCTTTAGGGAGTTCTGACTCAACTACCTCCTCCTTGGTGACATGAGGAGGCTCAATTGAAGGGGGCGGTTCTTCCGAAGATTTTGTTACGTACTTAACGTCCCATCTGCTAACCCTATTTCTTCTGGGCTGAACGGGAGTTTCAGAACCCAGTTTATCAGATGAAGCATCGTTTTCCGCTGATTTAACCTTCTTTGTTACCGTAGGCATTGATTGAACTCTTATCAACCTCTTGTTATCAAGAAGAGATTTTTTATCTGTTGATGGGATCTCACTTGACAATTCTTCGTACTTTGAATTGTTTGAATAGTTCGACTCACTTGAAGTGGTTACTCTTCTACCCGCTGGCTTCCTACCTGGTCTAGATGTTGATGTGTATGTTGTTGAATCTGTGCTATCCTGCCTATATCCATCCATTGATGATTGTTGGTATGCTTTTTGATCCATTGAACGTCTTTTTTCATGTGCTCTAGGTCTAGTTTTATGAACACCTGGTCCTGATTCCACGTTCACTGATGATGAGCTTGACTTATTTTCATCTTCCATCCTTGCGAACCTATCTTCATAGTATTTTATCTTCCTCATTTCTCTGGAACTCATCTTTGGGTCGAACTTGGGTGAGGATTCCATATTTTTGGCACTCTCGGCTTCATGTTTTGAGAACTCCGTGCTTTCAGGAGGATCTTCAGCTAAAGGTTCTACATCCTTAACCATCATTTGTAAAAGTTGAATAAAACAAACAATTAAGCTAGGCTAAAATTTATCTTTACAACAAAACTGTATCGATATCATGGAATAAATGTGATACATGGAAACATCAAAATAGAAGATTTAAAATGATAAATAACAGGATTTAGGCCATATTAAAGATCTAGAGTTTATGGCCAAGTCTTAGTATGTTTATAAAACGACAATTCTGAGAAAACTCATATTTATTTTACATAAAATAGTTACAAATTATTACTCATTTAAGTAAAAAAATTAAATAATTAATTTAACATCAATTATATTTTAAAATATTCACTGGAACTATCTTAAAATAATTAACACCATTGTGATGTATTACTACGATTTATTGGTCATTAAATTAAATTATAACAATTATAATCCTATTATATTATATTTTTGGGGGATTTACAAAAAAATTTAATCTTGATAATAGTTCACAAATTCTTATTTTTTGTCTTATTTATGTTCTACTTATCCTTGATCTTCCCATTAGTTCATTTTATTATTAATAATTTACATCTTTCTAGTTTCTTTTCTTCTTTTTCGCTATCCTCTTGATTTTTTTGAACTTGTTTTTGTTGATCTCATTCTTCTGTTCCTTATCCACCATTCTTTGTGTTTTACGATTCGCTTCCTCGAATTCTTCCTTAGATGCCATCTTCTTATCCTTTTTCGATCTAAACCACTTTCTTTTCTCTAAAAAAGTTTAAAACAACTAATTATACCTCTATCCTGATCCCCGTGAGTCTTAAGGGTCGCATCACACATTTTGATATCCTTTTCTATGTTCTCTTCCAGAAGCAGTTCTTTAATCTTCTCTTCCAGTTCATCTATTTTAGTTTTATACTTATTTAGGGTTGCAGATGTGACTTTTTTCTTATTTTTCGACAATGTGGCTCCAATATCGGATGTTTTTTTAAGGAAGAGTTTTACTTGTGACCTCTGCTCGTCGACGTACAGAGTAATTGCTTTTCCATGGGATCCCATCCTAGCTGTACGGCCGACCCTGTGTATGTACCTGAATTTTATTGTTTAGAATAATCGTATACCTTGTAATATCTGTTGGCAAATCCACATTGATTACTGTTTTAACTCCTGGTATATCAAGCCCTCTGGAAGCCAGTTCACTTGCTAATAAATAGTCGATTTCACCATTTTTAAATCTAGAAAATTAGTTAAACTAAAAAACACACCTTTCAACTGACTCGAATCTTTTTGACTGGGATAAATTCCCATGTAGTTCTCCACACTTCATGTTGAGGAGGTTGAAAATTAGAAACATGCGATGAGCTGATCTTTTGGTCTAAAAAGTTTAAATAAATCACTTTTACCTGGAAAAATAATATCGTTTTATCCTTGGAGTACTTTGTGCATAAGTAAAGTGCACAAGCTTCTCTGTACTCCTCTTTTGGAATCATCATCATCTCGAACTCCAGAGTTCTGGAGACCTTAGTAGGGTCGTCCACCTTCACATATACTGGGTTTACCAATGAAAGGCTCACTAACTCCTTGGTTTCCTCAGTCAATGTAGCACTAAACAACATAGTCTGGCGATTCCTGTTACAGTACTTCAAAACTTGAAGACACTAAATTAAAATATAAACGGTGTAGCTAACTTCATCTCTGAATCCCAATTCCAACAACTTATCCGCTTCGTCCATTATAACCACTTCAATATTTTCGACATTTATTGACTAAATTTGATCATCATTTAATTCAACATACGCTAGAATTTATTAACATATCCAGAGCTCTTCCAGGAGTACAAATTATAGTTTCTGGGAACTGCCTCAATCTATTTTCTTGTTCCTTTATTGGTATTCCTCCAGTCAACTAATGAAATTTTATGAAAAATTGAAGGTTACCAAAATTGCTTTTGAGCTCAAATACTTGGACAACGACTTGAAAACTTGAAAACACTGTGCTGCAAGTTCTCTTGTAGGGAGTATTACCAGTGCTTTAGTTCCAAATCTAGTGTTATAGGCTTGTTTTTCCTTCTAAATGATCGTGAATTTGATTCCATTTACCGTCAATTGTTTCAAAACTCCTGAAACTACTAATCTCTGCAGTGTTGGTATTAAAAATGATGCTGTTTTCCCAGAACCTTGAATCATCATTATCTAATATGAAATACCTGTTTCAGCTGTTACTAATAAATCCTTTCCTTCTAGTGCCAGCGGTATTACTTTCGACTGGATTATTGTTGGATTTTGGTATCCCATCTCCGATATTGCCTATTAATTATTTTAGTTATTATTGAGTTTATAAATAACTATTCCAACCCTCATTATTGATCTACAGAGCCCGAAATCTGACCAATTTAGGTTAGATAACAGTTTATTTTTTGCTTTAGGCTCTGTATTTAGGCTATTGATTTCATGATTAGCAGCTTTCAAATCTTCATTCCGTTCACTAACCAAATTCGATTCTTTATTAACATTTTGGTTATCGTATTCTGAGAAAAAGTCCAGGAATCCTTCCTATAATTTGTTATATGGAATTTAATTGAAGGCAGAATCATAATAATTTAAAAAATAACTATTCCAGTTCTACTTTTATCTACAAATTACTTCTACGTCTAGTATAAGTTCTCCGTCATCTGCAGAAGACTCATCTGATTGTTGATTTTTTTCCATTCTTACAGAATCTACAATTATTATACTCTTTGTTATTTAGGTGTGTATTACATTTTTCTTTACATTAGTATTAAATATATACAGACATTTTATTATAAATGAATTAAAAAATTTATTTAAGTAAAACTACATTATATTTTGTTTTGCCAATTATCCTTTCCCATAGTATATGTATGTAAGTATAAACTTATTAATATACCATTAAAATAATAATTAAAGAATATTTTAAAATTTAAAAATTAAAATTTAAAATTTATAAAAGTTTAAAATTTAAAATCATTGTGAATCTAATTGAACTTTAGCTTGTATTGAAAATGGATTACCTTTCGTTTTATCGGTAGTAATGATATAATGTACCTTCCTTTGGTCTGAGATTGTATTCAGAACCATGTTCGTTTGACTTCCGTTTTCACTTATAACAAGTTTGTGTTTAATATCTTTATCGAGGTAGATTTCGAGGTTTGGTAAAATTACGAATGTGGACCGACTCGCAGACTCATCGAAATGAAATACCTTAAAACTTCCGTGGTGACTTATTTTAATACCTTGATCCACAGAATCTGGAACCAAAGTTTTTAAAAATAGCACATTTTGTTCACTAACACTTTTCTTATCCAGAAATCCCTTTGTTCTATCCAAATTAAACCCGTATGATAAGCTTAAATCTTTTTCGAATTTCCCTTCCTTCTGAACGTATTTTTCGTGAGTTAAAATATTTTCCCTAACATATGTAAAGATCAACTCTGAGTTGTCTTGATTTGTTTTAATTGAATGAAGGGTTAGTTGTTCCTGAGGTAGAAACTTTTTATGAAAGTTAATTTGAATCTCTTGATCAACTTCATTAGAATCTTTGAATTCAAGCTTGAATTCCTTATTTGCCTGTGACTTGCTTTTAAATGCACATCCAGTTTTATCGTTGAAGATCAAGTTATCGAATGTTAATTCATTTGTTTCTTCATGAGTAGTTATATCCACGAATATTATCTGAGGGTCTATATCGTCAAACTTCCTTATAAGTGTAATGTCCATAAGTATAGGTTTGGAATCTCGCTTCGAAAGTGTATACTTTGTCCATTCTTTCTCACTAACTCTATTGGCGACAAGTATACTATATTCTCCGTTATTCTCCAAAAAACAGACGAAATTTTCTTGTACATCATTCTCTAATATTCTGAATGTGTTACTAACCTTTATTTTTGCTATAACCTTACCACTTGGTGCCTTGTAGCATTTTATTCCTTTTACCTGTTCGTGAGTAAACTCAGTAGAAGGTGTTTCTAAATCTAGCTCCATTGATTCTATTGTTGGTTTCGGCGCTTCAGGTTCACCTTCCTTATCTGATTCATCTTGTAATTTTTTAAATCCATCATCCTCTAGAAAAAATTCATCAGAAGACTGGTCCTCGAATAGTACGGTCAAATGACCGTCAAATGGCGATGTACAAAATACTTGTTGAGCTTTTTTTGATAACTCAACTTCCCCGCCATTTCCCTTTATAATCTTAATACTAGCATTTACACCACTTTTCACAGTATACTTTAAGATTCCTGGTATGGAAGTTGAAACTTCAAGTTTATCAGATATCTCATTGGCATTAACATCCAAAACTATATCTCTAGAACCGAACGAGATTCGACTAGATGAACCAGAACCAGATGAAGACCTGGTAAATGTTGAGAATATAGATGATTTTGTGCCAGATGTAGAACTTGGTCCATTAGTAGTAATTGATTTAGCACCTGTGATTGATGCTGTAGGAGCAGTTACAAATTCATTGAATTTAAATATTAAAATAACAAAAAACAAACGTGACCCTAGAAATAACATTTAAAATAACTCTATTTCAGGGTCAAATATTTTACAAAAATTATCTTGGAGACAACGATTTTTGTCGTCTGAATATAAAATTTAATAACTATGGTACATGGTTAATTTAAAATAAGCAGAACAAAGTATAATTGTACAAAACTACATTTTTAAAATAAAAGTTATAGAAGTTCGATGAAACTATGGGATTCCTTAGGAACTCATCATGTTGGTTTATAAGGCGTGCATGATTTATCTAAGTATTTAAAAATTATAAATTTATACACAATTATTGTTATTCTCTCTCTGTTAAAATATAGAATCTATAATTTGTTCCCATATTTACAAAATTCTTCCTTATATAGATACCAGTGTTTCAATATTCTCATGTTATATATATTTGACTTATATAAGATTATAGAAAAATAATTAAAACTAACTAATTTTTTGTATCATAAACTATTTGCTACTAAGTTAGGTTATTATTGGTTGGTTGTAAATAAGGTTCGATTCTTAAAGAATCCGAGTTAATTTTGGCATAGTCATAATTAAAATTTTATATATTAATAATTAAACTAGTAATTATAAGAAATTCTGTTTTAAAGGTATTATTCAAATTTATTTGTTGGTACATAAGTATCACCTGATTTCTTGATCCATACCAACAAATAATAACTATAGGGTAACATATTGTAACTAATCATTACAATTTATTTGTTGTAAAATTATAACTGTTGTTTAATACTAGATTCTAAGATTCTAGCACCTGGATGCACTCGTAGTCGTCCATTCACTATTAATGTTAGTTTCAACGTCTATTAATTATCTATAATCGTTTTAATTCGCAAATTCTTTAAAAAAGTAAGGATTTATTACACTAATGTTCAATTCTATTTGAATCATTATATATTGACGTAGATCCACTCCAATTTACACCAAAATTAATAAAATGGGATGCATCAAACTTAAAAATATTTTCGGTACTCATACACATTCTTTTTGATTATTTCAAATATTTATTTTTAAATAATTTAAATTCATATTAAACTATCCTAACTTTATTTATTTTATACCTGAGCATTTGATAGGCGAACACTGGAAACAGTCGTATCGTGACCTAAAAATCAGCGCCAAACCAACTCAATCCTGCGGATTAGCATCCAGCTCAAAGAACATCGCTGTTGGTTTTATAATTTTATTTTTATTTTTCTAGTTCCCCTGGGATGTCGGCAGCGGTGGAATCGTTTCAATAATTGACATTAACAACTATGAGAGAAATCCACCAGTTTACAAGCTCTTAGGTAATTGACAATATCCAAGTTGAATAATAATTAACAGGACATACGGGATCAATTCTTGATATTGATTTTAATGGATTCAATGAGAACATTCTTTGCTCATCTTCTGATGGTAATTAAACAAAAATCCTTAATTTACTTCAGATTGCTCAATCAAAATTTGGGATATTTCAAACTTAGAGTCTAAAGAGTTAAATGAATCAACTTTTACTCTCCAAGGACACAGAATGAAAGTTACAAACCTCAAGTGGAACCCAACTGTTGACTATGCTCTTCTTACCACATCTTTCGACTGTACGGCTAAAGTCTGGTAAGAAACTAAGAATTATATTTATGGAAAATTTAGGGATGCATCAAACGGAAAGGAAATATTTTCAACTTCTATTTGTGAGCATCCTTCTTCATGTTCCTGGACGCCTAACGGGTAATAAAAGTTTACAAATAAATGGAATTCAGAGACAAGATTTTAGTTTCAACCAAAGAAGCAAATGTATCACTGATTGACCCGAGATCAGGAAATTGCTGCACCAAATTCAAGGCTCACGACTCGAATAAGTTGACAAATGCTTTATGGCTTGGAGGACATTACGGAGATGACCACTTATTTACGAGCGGTTTTGTTGATAATAAGACCAGACAAATCAGGGTTTGGGATACACGCAAACTTGACAAACACTTGATTTCGAATGATATCGACAGTTCACCTTCACCCTTGATTCCACACTGGGATCCTCAAATTGGGTTGATTGTGCTTGCTTCAAAGGTTAATTCCTTCATCACAATTTTATTTTAGGGAGACTTAACAGTCAGAATCTTCCAATACATTGATAAGGAACTCAACAGGGCAGGGGAGTTCAAGGCCACTGGCTCCATGAAGTCTTTCTGCTTGGTTCCCACTGATATTTGTGATAGAACGAAGTGTGAATTAGGAAGGTTCTTATTCAATACTGATTGCAAACAGATAAATCTTACATCCATGTTCATCATCAGGAGGAATTCCGCAACGACTATGAACGAACTTTACGGAGAGGAATATGATACTGCAAGGTACTCTGTACGTGACTGGGAAGCAGGAATTGAGAAGAACTTGGGCAATCTTACAATTTCCA
This sequence comes from Theileria annulata, assembly GCF_000003225.4. Lineage (NCBI taxonomy): Eukaryota > Apicomplexa > Aconoidasida > Piroplasmida > Theileriidae > Theileria > Theileria annulata. The sequence goes on along the minus strand of NC_011098.1, from coordinate 1,508,918 downwards.
AAAGCAAGTGCACACAAATGATCAAAGATAAGGTTGGTCCAGAATAATTAATTTACTTTAGGATGCCGGATGCAAGTTTAGAGAAATTTCCAAAACCATCCAGGAGTGTAATGCCAAATACGGAACCAACTTTAACAATCCAGAATTGATCCCGGTCTTGGAGCAACTTAAAGACAACATTACTGATCTTATTAAAACAATCAAGACGTAAATTATTGTACATCCTCAAAACCTTAACTCTGTTTTAACGCGTAAGAATCATAACATTTAATGTAATAGCGGATTTACATGGTAGATTTTTTACTACCAATTATTTGAGTTGTTTGACATTTTCAGGACATATCAATCAATGGGAAGATTATAATCGAATGTAGTGTTATTTAAGATAATATAGGTAATCAAATAAAATAACTTAGTGATTCTACACAAAATTCAAATTGTCACCACCAAAAGTTTGATCTAAAATTCATTAGCACAAATTAAAGCAACTACAAATTAAAATTATGTAGTTTTTGCCAGACAGGGTGGCCGAGTGGTCTAAGGCGCAACGTTAAGGCCGTTGTCAGTAATGGCGTGGGTTCGAACCCCACCCCTGTCAATTCTTTTTATTAATTATAAATAAGATTTTATTTAATTTTTAATCTTCCTTGATGGGAATTTGATGAAGAATCCAAAGATTTGAGAAATTTGAAGATACAATGATAGGAGCCTTCCACACACCCCAATTCATTTCAAATACACCCATTCATAAATTAATCATATTTTGTCTACATTTTATTTAACATATTATCATTTTCGAGATTCCTTAAGAGATTTATGTATTATTATAGAATACGACCATGTATATTTGTAACCCAACTGACTAGTGAATGTCCTTACTACCCATTTGAACTAAACTACACAAATAATAAACAACGTTGTTTGTAATGTTAAATGAGATTATCGAATTATATCAAAGTAAATTTTAAGGTTAGAGAAGAGACAGGGTGGCCGAGTGGTCTAAGGCGCAGCGTTTAGGCCGCTGTCAGTAATGGCGTGGGTTCGAACCCCACCCCTGTCATTATATCAAGACGTGTGTAACTTTGCTTTACTTATTTATATATGATATATTGATGTACCGCTTGGACCTATCAACTCTTATAAAGTAATAATAAACGGTTATAAACATTTGACACATTAGAGTATAGATTTAATATTTGCAACTGGAAACATATATTATCAATTAAATAATTAATTTACCCAAATTCTATTAAAAGTACCACTCATTTCATCAATCTTCCACTTAGTACTACGCCAATATATCACACCCCATACCTATATTGATGAATCCAAAATACATTCAAATTTTACTACATAATTTATTTATTTTTATATAAATTATATTTCACAGTATATTTTATTACTGGTAAGCATTTCTTGACTATTTGACTTTTAAACTATTATTTTTAATTACCATAATTGTTTTAACTAACAAGAAGATTCTTTAGCTTAGATAATATAAACAATTAAAATCAATAATTTGCTCTAATAGCATTATTTTAGGAGTTTTATTTATTCAATTTTATATTTGATTAAATATGAAGACAAGCAAGAGTTGGTTTTATTACAGTTAACTAGATTCAAAATTTTAAATACTTACTAATTGTTTCTTAGCCGTTTCAAGTAGTAGAAGGAAGAACCGCAAAGCCCACTTCACTGCCCACTCAAGCAAAAGAAGGATAATCATGAGCGCAGTTCTCTCCCGCGAACTTAGACAAAAGTATAACGTCAGATCAATACCGATCAGAAAGGACGACGAAGTCATGGTGGTGAGAGGACATTACCACGACAGAGAAGGAAAAGTGACCCAAGTCTATCGTAAGAAGTGGAAAATATACATTGAACGTATAACAAGAGATAAAAACAACCGCGAAAGCGTTCAAGTTGGAATCCATCCCAGCAATGTCGTCATTACAAAGCTGAGACTCGACAAACACCGTCGCAAGATACTTGAAAGGAAAGGAAAATCGTCGACAAAGGGAAAATACACCGAACACGACGTTAAAGTATAAATATAGTTGTGAACAACAAATACATGATAATTCTACCCAAGTTAAAATTTTTACATTTATTGTAAAGTAAATTTATTAGTTTGGAGTTGGGACCTGAGAAAGAAGACCACACATGTTTTCTGCCAATTTTCTTGAGTCTAACTTCGAAACGTCCTTATTAAGACCCATAATTTGGGAAAACTCCTCAAGTTCTGATTTGCTGAGCTTCTCGCCTCTAGTTGAAAGAAGGTTAAATAATCTTGGCTTATCAAGGTATCCTAAATATGTAAATAATACAATTTGTTACCTGAGCTGTTTTCAAACAAACTTAAAGCCTCAGCCAGGGCCTTCTCTGTGGGAGGACGAGAATAAAACTTTATGAAGCTGTTGATGAAAGTCTCAAAATCAATTCCTTAAGTGTTAATATCAGGAAAAAACAATACCTTTGGAACCATCGAGATCCTTAAAAACCTCTAAATTCAAATTATTTAAACATCGAATCTAACCTGAAACTATCGAGTCCAAACGTTTATTTGAAACAGTTTGACCAAATGATCTGAACAATTTCCGAAACTAAAATTAAAATTTAAACAGTTCATACATACCTCATCCTCATTTATTAACCTATCTCCATCCGAGTCTACAAGCTTAAACTGGTCCCTGAAATATATATTTATTAGACCCTTTTAAAATGTGTACCTTATCAGCTTAATATGCTCTGCGTTGAACCTCAATTTTTGACCAGAAGCCATTTATACATGTAATTAAACTTAAAAAATAATAACAAAAATAAACTAGTGTAAATGTGTTATAAATTTATAGAATAAAATAAGGTTGCACATGGGGAACAGAAGAATCACTAAACTAGAATTTTTAACATGCTTCTTCGACATAATGATAAATATTTACTTTTATGATGATTTGTAACATAAATGGCATTTAAATTTACCAAGAATTTAATGAAAAACTCCGTTCTTACACCAAAACTTGTTTTGGAAAAGATATCCAATAATTTGGGCAATAAGAATGGAATAAAATCCGGGAAAAACTTCAAACAAACAGTTAGATACGGTACGGATTTATATCATATTTTTTATTGATAATTTTAACTAAATAATTAGGCGAATATCCCGTTTTATCGCATGATCCTATACCTAAACATATAGTGAGACCGTTTTACGCCCAGAATCGCACAGAAGATGAGTTGAAAAGATACTATACCCAGAAACTCCCATTCGCTGAAGTCAAAACCGATGAACAAATCTCTAAAATGAGATCTGCTGCAAAAATCGCAGCTAAATGTTTGAAGCTATGCCTGGATTCCACAGTAAAAGGTTAGTAGTTCCAGCGGTTTATTCTCTTACGTGAATTTTCAGGGGTCACTGCTGATTTTATTGACAGAAAGGGTCAGGATTTTATCGTAAACTCCGGAGCTTATCCCTCCGGTGTTAATTTCCACGGGTATCCCAGAGCATTGTGCATCTCCGTAAATGAGGGTAACTGGTTTTCAGATATTGTATTTTAGTCGCCTGTCACGGCATACCTAGTATGAGGCCTTTTCACGAGTCTGACGTTGTTTCCTACGATTGTACCGTTTTTTATGACGGTGTATTTGGTACCTTTTAATTTATTGACTTTTATCAGGGGACTGCGCTGGTACTTGCATAGTAGGAGAGGCTCCAGAAGAGGCCAAAAAACTAGTTTCAGTTTCAAGGGTATTTCTTCCTCTAATAACCCTTTTTAGGAATGCTGCTATATCGCTATTGAGAGCTTGAAACCCGGGGTTAAATTTTCAAAGATGGCTGAACTTGTTACAAAGCACGCCGAGAAGAACGGGTTTTCAGTTATTAGGGAGTTTGGAGGGCATTTTATCGGCCACATGCTCCACATGCCTCCAATGATCCAGTTTTCTAACCGTTAGTTTTCACGAATTAAAAGTTTTTAGCCAGCTCAACACCCGGCGTAGCTGAAGAGGGACATATTTTCACCATTGGTACTTTCGGTTCATTTACAACTTTTTAGAACCCATAGTTTGCCAAGGAGATAATTCTATATACACTTGGGAGGATGGCTGGACCATCGCCACAGCAGACAACGGCTTGTGTTCTCAATTTGAGCACACTGTTCTGGTTACTAAGGACGGTTGTGAAATATTAACACTTCCATAATCTCATTGACTAGTTGTGGACTAATCTTATACATATACACGTATATATACACATATAATTTTCTTCTTTTCTACACATTACATCATTATTTTACAGGTTATTCATAATCGTCGTCATCAGATTCCTGGTATTCCTCTTCCTTGTCCTTGACCCTCACGCCAATTAACTTTTTCTTACTCTTTCCTGAGAAACCATCGTCTTCTGGTTCATCATCTTCATCGTCATCATCTTCACCTTCCTCTTCTTCTTTCTCAGGTTTCTTAGAGGATTGGGACTTCGTTTGACTTTCAACCGGGAAAATGTTGTAAACGTCTGAGTCCTTGTATTTTGTCCATTCCTCAGTCTTGGGGTTCCCATGTTCATCAAGCTCACGAACCAGAATTGGATTCTCATCAGAAACGCAGCCCTGGTGCCACATTACAAATTGTTAACTTACATATATTATCCACATAAGAATGTCCTCATGTGGGTATGGTCCATGGACGGCAAGCTCGTCCTTTACCCACCTGAACTCGTAGTTCTTAAGTTCCTTGCCTATAAGAATTAAAAATTACTTACGAACCGTTGTTTTTGTAGTTAATGAGCGATTCGATAATTTCCTCCTTTGTCATGAAATACACGTCTAAAGCTTCTTATTTCTATTTAAACTAACTCTGCCAGGTCATGGTAAGAACATGCGCTAGGTCAGAAACTTCAAATGGTGATTTTTTCAGATCCTTTTCACTCTTTTCCTTAAATTCTTTAGATTTTAAGTAATCCGAAGGGGTTTGTTCATCTTCCAACATTGAGATCAGTAGTCTAATTACTTCAACTTTTGGTAAATCGTAGATCAAGTCCACTGTTTCAGATCGTTTAGAAGGTTTTACGACTCTCTTTGGACTTTCATAGACAACCTGTGTGTCCTAAAAATCTCCATTAGACCTAAAACTTACATCAAACTCTGAGGTTTTCAATGATTCTAGCCAGGGATCTTCAACTTTCTTTTCTTCCTCAGTTTCTTTGGCAAGTTCCTCTACGAACTCTTTGTCCAGAGTGCTCACATCTTTAAAGTCGTCGTCAATCTTTGTCAAGTGTTTGGCTTTTTTTGATGAAACGCTTTCTTCATTTCCAGGGTCGTTCTGCGGTACATATTAACTACTGAACTAACATCTTGTTTTTTTGGAGAGGTATCTTCTTTGGTTTCTTCAAAAGGTTCTCGATCAACATCATCTACACAGGATTCATTTCGCAATCTCCTCCGTTTACTTCTGATATCATCAATCTAAACCATTTTTAATTTTAGATATATATTGGTTTATATTTAACTTGGTTAAAAACCAATTTTATAGGACGCCAACCTCCTTTCGAGAATACATAATCAATAATGTGGGAATAAAAACGCTGTGTTAATTAAATCCAGCATTATTGAGAGAAAAATTAAAAATAATCAATACTTTGGATATTAGTATTGATTAAACAAAAGATAAAACAGGAATTCTAATTAGACGATTTCTATAGACATATAAAAGTGACACCGAACTTAATGAGGTAATAACACAACTCATGTATGATTTATCCCACATTCATCAATTAAACATGAAAATTACAAAACTTTAAATTTAATTAATTTTTGTACACATTATGGACGACCAAGGCAATTCTGTGATTGTTAACGTAAAGTGGATGGGCAAACAATTCGACGGCTTAAGGATGAGCTTAGATGAGCCTTTAGAATCCTTTAAAAAGCAACTTAGGTATTAATTATTTAATTATAAATATGATTCTACGCAATTTACTGTTTATTGTTTCAGTTCTCTAACTGGTGTGCCTCCTGAAAGGCAAAAAATAATGTTCAAGGGTATAATTCCAAACGACGCCGATCTATCAAAGATTAAGATCACTAATGGAGCTAGGCTTATGCTAATAGGAAGTGCTGAGAAGCCTCCTGAGTGTATTGAAAAAGTCCGTTTCTTTGACGAATTGTCGTCACAGGAAAAGGCCAAATTTATGAATGAGAACATTATTGTTAAACTTCCACCGGTATTTCACAAAATTTATATTATTAATAATTAGAATTTTATGAATATAAATTATGCAACAATGTATAATTTTGTTAGGGTATAATGAATCTGGGAAATACATGTTATTTCAATTCGGTAGTTCAATTCCTATTCCCAGTTACTGAATTATGGAATTCTGTTTCAAAGTGCTTAGAAGGGAAACCAAACACACCAGATGTGAATTTTGCAAAGTCACTTCTTGATATGAAGAAACAGCTGAACCACACCTTGGAGCGTTTTGTCCCCTTGGTCCAGGTATTTATGCTAATTTTAACATCATTTTAGATACAATTCTTGAGGAAAATCAACCCTTTATTTTGTAGAAAGGACGACAAAACAGGTAATTTTGTATTTTAATTGACTTTAATTTAGGAATGTATATGCAACAGGACGCAGAGGTATTCAGTTTATATAATTTTAAAATTTAGGAATGCTTAAATTGTATACTGGGAAATTTAAACTCTTTATCTGAAGAGAAGATTTCAGAGAATGTGTTTGGGTTTTCTATGGTTTCAAACACAAAGCCTGTTAAGTCTGAGGGTTCAGAACCATCCGAACCATCTGAATCAGAAAAACCCCCTGAGGAAAGCGTAACCTCAGTGGAACATAATTTGGTACTATCATGCTATATGGGAACTCCACTGAAGTCTGTGGGCACCTTGATGGATGGGATTAACTTGTCTCTTAATGAGGAACTGTTAAAATTTTCAGAGAAGGACGGCTGCGACGTTTTGCATAACAAGGTCACCAAACTCAGTTCTCTCCCCAAGTACTTGATAGTACATCTTGTCCGTTTTGAGTGGAAGCAGAAGAGTCAGGTATCGCATACGGACGCAATCAAGGCTAAGGTGTGTCGAAGGGTTAACTTTGAGAGGTACATCGACATCACCAGCATTTGTTCTGAGGTACTTTATTTCCCAGACATTTTATCTCAGGAACTCCAACAAAAACTAAGAGCTGCCAGATCTCATCAAATTAAAAAGGAAGATAAACTAAACGAGGGGTTAAATGGAGAAGTAAAGGACGGGAATAAGAGTGAGGAGGGTGAGAGTTGCGATGTGGAGATGGTAAATTTGGATGGCTATGAGATGTCACCCGGGGAATATGCTACTGGGAAATATGAGCTTATTTCTATAGTAACGCATCAAGGAAGAACAGCAGATGCAGGTCATTACATATGTTGGACCAAGGATACCAGGGAATACCCGACCAAAAATAGCTCAAACAACAATGAAAAGGATTTAGATAACCAAGAGAATCGTGAAAACGAGCCTAAAAAGAAAAAACAAGTAGATATGTGGATAAAATTTGATGACGATGTGGTCTCAGAACACGATTGGGGATCTTTCGATTTGTGCGGAGGCAGGAGTGACTATCACATAGCTGTATTACTATTATACAAATCACAAAATACAACACTATAAAAAATTTTAACCTGTTAATGCAATGTAGAAGTAATATTTTAACTATAAAATTCTAGTATATGTTAAATGAATAGAGGTGCAAGTTTGAATTTTTAAAGTTGAAAAAATTTGCTAAAATGTATCATAAAAACAAAGTGTTGATATAATAGTTATATGAGCAAGTGAATTAGTCCCATAGAAATGTATTGATTTGGACTGTAGGGCTGATCACGACATTCAGTTTAGTAAATATTAATTAAAATCCCAACTTATTTGTTGTTATTGTAATTTATTCATAATTGTTAAAATTTTAGAATACAAACAAAATGGCAAGGAAGAACAAAGCAGCAGATAAAGATAAAGATAAGGAAAGTGAGGCTAAAGCCACCGAAGGATCCAAAACTGACAACAAGGAAAAATTAGACCCCGTTCCAAAGAAGGAAATCGAAGAAAACAGCGATAAAGAAACAGAAACAGAGGAAGATGTTAAAACTGAAGTGAAAAAAGAGTCTGAGAAAAAAAAGGAGTCTGAAAAGGCAAAGGAGGAGAAAAACAAAGAACATCAAGCAACGACCACTGTCGCCCCTGAAACATTTTTGACCACAGTTGTCCCTACTCCAGTAATTGAGAAGCCTCCATCAGGTACTATTAATACTAACATAACTATTTGTTTATAATATAATTTTTTAATAATTTTTTAGCGATCGCCACAGTTAATACGCTCATTGATTCGACGTTAAAGTTCTTTGTCGGTGGCCTACATCCCAACACAGATGAAGGTATTTTTTACTTGAAAAATCTTGTTTAGGCGAATTGTCCGCCCACTTCGCCAAGTATGGACAAATCCTGGCCTCACAAGTCATGAGGGATATGGCAACAGGAAGACACAGAGGGTTCGGTTTTGTAACCCTAAAGGTACAACCAAACACGATGAGTGTCTTCAAAGATACACACGTTGTTTCCGGAAAGAGGGTAAGTGATTATTATAATATTATAAATGGGTTATAAAAAATTATAGGTTGATGTCAGGGCAATGCAAACTGATGTTGCTGCTAGCTTGAGGAAGAAGATCTTTGTAGGAGGGTTATCAAAAGCCCTCAACGAGGAAATGCTCCAAGAGTACTTTTCCAAATTTGGAGAGGTCGACAAAGTTACGATTATGCGTCAACGTATTTCCTAGTTAAATATTCATTTTTACAAATAATATTCTAATTAAACTATTAATAAATAAATTTTAGTTGATGGGACTTCGAGAGGATTTGGGTTCATAGTATTCATGACTGAGGAAGGAGCTACGGGGTCACTAAAGAACCCAACTCACTTTGTGTATGGGAACAAGGTTGATGTTAGAGCAGCAGAAACTAGACCAAAGACAACATCCGCAGCCCCTGCGACTACAGTATATCCCTACGGAGTGGTACAGAGCCCTGCTGACATGTACTCAGCCTCGCAAATGTATCGACCACAAGCTGCTTATGACCCATCTCAGTACGCAAACATGACCCAGCAACAGATGCTCCAACAGTACCCACAGTACCAACTCTTGCAGCAACAAATGGTTCAACAACAAATGGCAATGGCAGGCACGTACGGAAACTACTACTCAACCTCAGGACAACAACCAACCTCAAATCAAACTGCGTCCACTTCAACAAATTCTTCAAATCCTTACGCTGCAACCTCTGCCACAACCGCAAACCCCTACGCAACGGCCACTGCTTCCACAGCTAACCCATACGCAGCTGCCGCAACAACTACAGCAAATCCCTACGCTACTGCGTCCAATAACACAACAAACCCTTACGCTGCTGCTGCTACTACAACAGCAAACCCCTATGCAGCCGCAACCGCGTCTGCCAATCCATACGCCGCTGCCTCAGGTATTCAAACTTTTCATTTAGATAATTTATTTACATCAAATCGGTTAATCAATAATTTAGTAGCGTATGGAGCATACCGAGGAAAGGACCAGTCTGCCTATCAGGCTGGTGCTACCCACACAGACGTTTCATCTTCAAGGGCCTACAGACAGCACCCATATTGATATTTAGAATATTTATTGATTACTTATCAGTAATTATCAATAATTACGTTATTCAATATTTTAATTATCATTAAAATATAATTCTTTTCGATATCAGTTTTATATCATTATTCAGCTACCTTCCATAAATTCGATATATATCTGTTTCTATCCACTAAATACCAACCTTGCTAAATAACCAGACCATTATATACCAGTATATACCATCCCACTTATATACCTGTAAATATCGACTCTTTAAATACCCATATCTAACCAACACTCTATATAACAACTTTGATTATACCGGTATATATTCCACTAGAGATACTATCCTCTATATATTCCACTAAACTAAGATAGCTTCCGTTACATAACCGAGTAAATATCCCAGCTTCTATTTACCAGTAGATTTCTACTTAAGTATTTAGTTTCATTAGAGATATTTATGAAATTTAACCGTTGCTGTTCTGTTTCCCCTGATTATGTATTTATCTCTATCCATTATCCTATTTATTAATATGATTCTCTCCACTATTCATGTTATATAATTTGTAAATTTTACACAATGTATAATATATGTATTAATTCAACGAAGTTCACACAGAATCAAGTAGATTATTAATTATTTAACGATGCATAGATATCACGATTCAGTAAATTCAAATTCGATGTAAAATACGCCAAAATCTCAACCTCAACTAAGATTCCAAAGGTAAATACAAATACAAACATGTATACTCAATAAAACTAATTGAAATTTAGAATAATGGAGTTGTATCAGCACACATGCTCAAGTCGGAAATCGACATAAATAGGATGAGGAATAAGCTCCTAAATCAAGGAGCAAATTTCGCAATTAAAGGTATTTATATATTGGAAAATTAATAACAAATAATAATTTTATCTCAAGGAAAATTTAATGAATAATAATTTAGATAAACTTGTACTAGTAAAAAGCTGTGATAGTCTTAACCATAAATCAGGAACAGCGATTCTGACACAGGTTACAAATTTACTTAAATAAAGAATGAAATCATAATTTAGAATGGATTCCTTGTTCTTTGGGGACAAAGTAACGGCAGTCTTGAGTCCTATAGGTCATTAATAACAGAATCAGAGGAGTGTGTAAAAGATATTTTAAATGTGATTTTAGGGTAGACAAAATACCACTTGATTCATATCATGAAACGCTTGATTTTACTGAAACTACCGGGTAACGCAGTATCTATTCATTATATTTAGAGAAACAAGGCTCTGTGATGGGAAGATCCTAATCACAAACTCTGATGAACGTGAATATGATGAGGTAAATTTTTTATAGTTTGGCTTTATTTGTAGATAGCAACATCATTAGCTCTTATGACTGCTGTTAAACTAAACTTCCTGGAGTGGGATATAAAGAGGAACCTTGAGGTTTGGAACCTCTTAACATATTTTTCAGATAAGGAACACCCAACTTCTGAGTCTAAAAAATTCATTAGTTTCACAAAACTTGGTAATTAGAAATCAGTAAATTAAGTACAGGACAGAGTTGCTAAGGCATTATTTGAATTAGAAACTTACGCTCATGACTGTAGATACAGACTTAATCTCCAAGGTTGAAAATATAAAATAAATTAGCTCATGTTTAGGTTTGTTAGAATATCCCGATGTTCTATGGGATTATGACAAACAGTGTGATTTGTTTAACCGTATCCAATCACTTTTTGAGATCCCTAAAAGACTTGATCACCTAAACCACAGGTTATTAAATAATTTTAACATGTTACAGAATATCTTGGACTTTGGAAACATTGAATTCATATTCTGAATATGTAAGACACAAACATTCCTCCAGACTTGAAAAGGTTTCCAAAACATCTTTTAACCTGTTGAATTTTAGATTATCATCGCCTTAATTTCAATTGAGTTGCTTGTCGGATTAATCCAAACAATAATCTCAAGACATAAAGTAGACTACTCTAACGCATAATATTATGGCTTATGTATTTATGTGTACTACATTATATGTTACATTTAAAATAATTATGAGTCACCCAATCTAATTCCTCTGCCAATAAAAATTCGTCCTCTGGGTTCAGGTGGTCTTGGATCGTACCGGAATCTAGACCCTCCCTGGTGAGCGGATCTTCTAAAGAGCTTTGAGAAAAGCCTATCTATCGATGTTGCCATAATGTCGAATACTTTAGGGGTTCGGATGAGGAAGTTATGGTATCCTGAAAAAAATGTGTGGATTTAACCTCACCTTTGCTTGGCAAAACTTCTCGAACTAAGTAGAACAGGTGGCCTGATATCATGCCCATAATGTCAACCCACAGGGATGAGCCCATAACTAGGTGCAAGAAAAGTAGTGCAAATGGAAGTTGATAGGCCTTAACGTTAAAGAAGTATATCGAAACGATCGTCCACATATCCCTCTTTGACCAGTAATAAATTATTGCGAACAGTAGAGAATCGGCCAAGTAAGGGTATCCTAAACATCATTTAAACTAGTTTAACTTTGTTATTAATATTAATAAATCTATTTATGAGAATAAATAGTATAAAAACACATACCGATTGGCCAGAAAAAGGCAGCGCTAATGCAGGCGAGCGAAATCGACTGAACGAATAGAAAGTAGAGGTATGCTCCAGGAGAGTGCAAAAACACTGAGTTATTCTCGAGTGAGGATGAAAACTGTGAAAATAAGAGGATAAAAAATATCCACCTGAGTGAAAAGGGTCCGACATATAGAAATGAAGTAACAAGGCGCCAAATTTGGAATTTTTGTAACACCAGTTCCCAGTTTAGTGAAAGTTTGTATGGGTCTAGGACCTTAAAGAATGAAAGTAAAGTAAGACCAAGAAGAACTGTGATAAATGTGCGAGTACATCTGGGAAGACCCATATACCAGGCTTCAGGCCCATGTTGATCAATCATTTGTTTATTTATATATTAATATAATTTGTTAGTTGTTTTAAAAAGTATTGGTCGATTTTAAACCGACTAATTGTAAAAAATGGCTGAAAAAATCATTTGATGTGATGGCACTGAGCCTGAAAATTCTATTAAAATCAAATAATCTACAAATTTGTTGAAAAAACAAAAACAAATTAAGGGTGAAAATATTATTTGAAGACTCACATTTATCAATCATAGTAAGGCAACACTATCGTGTTTAAATAAACAGTAATATATATTGTTATTGAACGAATTTATTTTTTAAATTGTTAATCAAAATTTTTAAATGTATTTTAGATGTAAATAGGCCTAAAAATAGCCATCCTTAAGTTTTTGTCATTGTTTTAAGTTCCACCTTCTTCTTCATGTAATTAATCCTAAACCTTAACAATGAACAATGAAAATTTTAACAAAGATATTGATGTTACAGAATCCATAGGAGATTCATCACCAGCTGTATTTTTTTATAAAAATAATTCCGTTTAGCAACACAACGATAGATCCTACCTCGCCCATTTGGTTAGTGAAATGATATTGGAATCTAAAATAAATGAATTCGACGAAAGAGCTTCCCATATGCTTGTGGATATATTACAGAGTAACAGCATAACGATTAATGGATTATTTATAGGAGAGGCATTGGCATTGCTAAAGGCTTCAGCTGAGAACAGCGAGAAGCGTTTATCATCTGAGAAGGAGAAATTATTCTGCGGTAGCAACTCGGCTAGTACATTAACAAAGCCAAATATGAAGGTGACTGAGGAAGATGCCCAGCTTGCCTGCCAAGACTATATAAATAACAACGTCGTTCAGCCAGGAATTTTGAGGGTATATATCTAATTAATCTATCAAATAATTAATAATTAGGATATTCTTGAGATACAAAAGTACGCCAACAATGTTAGAATTGGAAGTAAACCGTATCCATCTGGTTCACGGCAAAAATCGTACTCTTTATACAGAGGAGAGTAAGATAAATATTTATTATAATGCTATGATATCTAGGCTTTATAGTTAGTAGAATTATGTAAATAATAAATGAGCTTGGTAAAATAACAATTTAAAATCAATTGGTTGGTTTATATAATGATTTAGAGATGAGTTTGGTCAATTTCCTACTGGTCCAATTCCTCATTTACCAGAGAACATTTCAATCAACACCTTGGTAAATTATATACACATTCATAACATATTAATTTGACTAACTGAATTCTTTAGCTTCCGCACTGGGATATAGGTATTAAGGAAAATAAATCGTAGAATGTTTTATGAAGTCATTTTCATAATATTTTCTACAAATAGTCCCAACTTTTTCGAGTTTTATATTTAATTCTTTACACATAATCTAATCCTATATTATTTTGTGTTATATATTGACAAGATGTTCTTTTTTTTCGTTATTCTTTAATCATTAGGGTGGGGTGTTGAAATGTGAAAATTCATGGACTAACTGAAACAATTTTAATATTTTCTGTATATAATCTTGTTTTAAAAAAATGAATTAATATTTTTTATAAATTAGAAATAACATTTATAGTGTTTAATAATGGAAGTCGAGGAGATCCTCAATAGGTTCAACACCCTAAACCAGAAAAAATCAAAACTAGACGATTCAATTTCAGATAAGTGTTACCCAGGAGCTAAAATAGGATGCTGTACATACCCTATAGAACTTATGCAGGGATATGTGGAGCTCAACGAAGCTATTTTGGGAAACGACGTGCCAGGATCGGATGTCGACGGTTCTGATTCAAAATCGGAGCACAAACTAAAGGTATTGTCAGACGAGAGAGTAATGTACTTGTGCGAAAATGTAGTTTATGTAATTTCATACTATTTGGTGGAAACAGGACAAACAGACTCACTTTTCGGCTTCCTGGTCAGGAACGAGGATTTTTTCTCAATTTTACCTCAAGCAAAGACAGCAAAGATGATTCGGTCGATATTGGAGCGGTTGTCTCAGGAAGTTAAGGACTTGAACGTACTGTACAAAATCTTTTCAATTTACCGATCATGGTGTGACTCCAAGAAGAGGAAATTCCTGGGACTTCGTTTGGAGCTAAAGCTGGTTGTGATACTTATATTGATGAGAAGATTTACAGACGCATCTAAAAGGTTAAATGCACTTCAAAATGAGGTTAGAATTCTTGACGACAAGTCGCTACTTCTGGACATTTACCTGGTCCAGTCGAAGTTCTTCCTACTTTTGCGTAATTTTACGAAAATGAAGGTGTTCGTGAGTAACGCGAAGAATACGTCCACTAATATTAATACACCAGTGTACGTTACTGCAGAAATTGATCTGCTCACAGGGATTTTGTATCTCTGTGAGAAGGACTACAAAACAGCATACTCGTACTTGTTCGAAAGCTTTGAAGGCTTTCACATGTCACTATGTAATGCATACAGTTACCTGTACCCGAATTTAAACCGAGTCAAAAGAAAGAATCTAGATTTGACCATGTTAACTGAGGGAAAAAAGGCCCAGTTTAAGACAGATGATCTAAGTTTAAACAGCGACAAGGATAGATTTAGCTGCCATCCAACAACTTCGGACATTTCCCCAGTCTTCTTCACATTTTACAACTTGTACGACTACCACAGAGCCTCAGATAAGTTTGACCCTAACCAGAAGCTTGATCCTGTTGGCTCATTTTACCTTAAGTTTTACTCAATGCTGCCAGTACCAACCACTGACGACCTCGAGGTCGATGAGATTAACGATTACTTGGCTGAGCCTCAGCAACACAATTTGGACATTGATACCTTAGTGAGGGCCGACGAAAGGAAATTAGTCCAGGCGCTAAAGTACCTGATGTTGGCTGCCGTCCTGAGTGACCAGGGAACTGATCTTAACACCCTTCTAAGCGCCAAAAACAAACTTAAGTACGTGAATCACCTGGAGATTGTAATGATCACCAAAATCGGAAAGTGCTATAAGGAAAGCTCCCTCGTGCAGTTTGAACAGCTACTGATAGAGTATAAAGAAGTTATATCGATGGACCCGGTTCTTCACCACGAAGTTGAGAGTCTGTATGAATCTCTATTGGAGCGTAACATTTTGAGAATACTAAAGCCATATAGCGTAGTTCAATGTGAATTTATAGCCCAGAAACTCCAATTAACACCTGAGAAGGTCGAGAAAAAGCTGGCCGAAATGATACTCGACAAGAGACTAAATGGCACCATAGATCAAGGAACAAGAACGCTCGAAATCTACGACGATGTCGTTATCCATCCGATCTACGAAGATGTTTCCAAATCTATCTCTCACATGACCGAAGTCATCGAAACATTGTACGAAAAAGCACAACTTGCAATTTGACACACTATTTCTAATATGCTCAATATCGTAACAGTAAATAACATTATTTTATTTCATGTAACTATATTTTTTATTTTAAACGTATAATTATTGTATCATAATAATGATCATTTCTAAATTCACAAGCTTTATCATGGAATCCAGATTTAAACAATGTTTCACGGATTTATCACCAAAAATAAAAAGAAACACATTTTAGAAGTTAGTCTTTAAATATTTTTTTAAGTTGGATCTATAGAAATATAGAATAATATTATTTATTTGTATCAGTTTCCAGTAATCTTCATTTCGATTCCATACTAACTTATAATAGCTTATACATCTGTCATATATTTTGTATAGAGGAGGGTATACGAATATTTGGAAACATGTCAATGCGTCAAATTTACTGGAATTCTCGCAAAGGGAGAGAATATTTTAAATGTTTCTAAGAATGGGTATGTTCCGCTCTTAAATTCTTAGATAAAATAACAAATAAACTTCCAAAAATATAAATAAATCGTGAACTTTAGAGATCTTATCCTTTTGACCGGCAAATCCTGGGTTATTCTGCTAAGCAAAGAATACGACCTCTTAAACCCGCATATTTCTTCGAGTACCTTCCATGGAATTTATTCTTTTTTAGATGCACTATCGGGCTCATGTTGCTGTGATTATAACCTTATAGCATCTTCCATTGCCCCGCAATCTAGGATGTCGGTTAAAAAACTAGATTACAAAACAAGATGCACATCCTCGCTTTGGTACTCAGACGATAATTCCATTTTTTTAACGTCCGGAGACTACAAAATTGATGTAACTTTCCAAATAATAATGTTTGTAATTTTAGGTTTGGGATGCAGACGAGTTTGAAATAGCTTACTCATTCTCAGATTTGTCGAGCCTAGTTTCCTCAGTAACACTATCTAATCAAAACTCGGCTTATCCGCAAATAATAGCTGGACTATCTTGCGGCTCTATTACATTATGTGATACACGGCACGCTTCAGCTTCAATTTTTTGCAAACCGAGCTTTTCTTGTAAAGCATATTTATTTTATATACGCAATTTTGATGCCTAATAATATTAATGGTGTTGTAGCTCCATTGACGTGTATAAAATCCTTGAAACATAACGAGAACCAATTGATAGCGACCTACGATAATTTATTAATGCTGGTGTGGGATTTAAGAAGGTTTAACAAACCATTACATAAAATCACGAATGCTGATAAGTGTCGAAATGATCCAATAATTTGGGGATGCACAGTCAACTCATGTTAGTTTTTTTGAATTATGCTAATATTTATGATAAACTAATATAATATTATTGTAGCGTCGCAGAACTCAGTAACAAGAGTATTGCATGAAAAGGTCTCAGCGGATTTTAAATATGAAGATGACCTCTGGAATTATATCAGAGACCACGGCTCAGCCCCAAAGAAATCCAAGTCGCTGTCATTACCCATTAGGAAAAACAGTTTTATGGATCCAACTATTAAACACCGAAGAGTTCTCTCCTCCGACCACTCGATAAATTATAGTCGTTATTTAGGTAATGATTTTGGGTTTTTTGTTCTCCTTAATTACCTATATTCTGTTAATTTTTTTAGATGATAAACTTATGAATTCTGTAAAATATACGAATGGCGATTTTAATGGTATTGAAAAGGAATATAAAAACAAACAATTAAAAAAAAGAATAGAATTGAACTTACAACACACTCCCCCGGTAACTAATCCGTTGAATAAAGTTTTCAGAATTTTGCCCCTGACAATTCCAACTCAATTAAATCTCAAATGGTTCCAGATAAAAGATCTGAAGTTTGCACAGATATCCAAATTTCCGATCATGATTTCAATATCTACATAGCACGTAATTTTATATTTAAATAACTAAATTTTGTATATAAATTTGTATATAATTTATTTGATAATCTTTACAGACAAGGGTGGAATAATTGAATGCTATAACTCGAATACGTTCAAATTATTAAAGACGATAAACGTAAAGGAGTTTGATTCAAGCATGTCAAATGGAACAACCAAAAGCCATGACCAGAAGATTAAGATCCAACTGATGTCAGAAGATTCAGTTTTGGCCTTCAACAACATGGACCTCGTGGGCTTTGTTAACCTAAGAAATGATCAACTCATTAAGTATATCTTGGTTGAATCAAAAGATTCTCCACAACGAACAGGCCCAAATAGAGCAAACCAAAGATCTTTTTTCCATGATATCCATTTTGAAATGGGCATCATTAATGAATTACAAAGATTTACTCAGAATAATATGCCAAATAACCATGGAGAGCAAGAACATCGTGGGAACGAAGAAGGCAATCAGCTTGATGGACAAGACCTCATAGCGCAACAAGAAGCGTTAATTAGAAATAGACATTTCGAAAGACAGAGGGGAAATCGACGCGCTGCCACAGATGCAGCAATTACTAGAGGATTATCAAACTATTCGCGCGAAGAAATTGCGAAAGACATGAATATCAAGGACATTTCTACGACACCGTCAATTAGAGAAATCTACGTTACTAACGGATGTGGACAGCTTTTTGAAATTCACACAGGTACTACCTAAATCACCTATATTTATTCAACAACAACTTGTTCACTGGTGACTTGATCATCTACTAACACATACACATAAATTCTCTTGTAATAATTTTTTTAGATTATAAAAAAATTTTAAGGTAATAAATTTCTGTAATCTAATAAGTTTTAAACTTAATCTTTTGACTTCATTCCTACACATTTTTGTCGTGCTGAGATTCCACTTTTTTTTACGAAAACATTTTAGTTTTACACAATATGATCTAATTTATCAATGGTGTTTATAATTTGAGTTAAAATGGAGAAAACTTTGATGTTTCTAAAATTTGTACAATATGGCCGAGGTTAAGAAGAGACCAATTTCTGTTTTAATCGTTACAGAATACTTTTTCCCTACAATCGGCGGAGTTGAGCGCCACGTCTACAAACTAGCTGAATACCTTATAAAATTTGGTAAGCTCCTTGTTTTATTTAGTCCCTAATTGAAATTAGGCCTGAAAGTCGTTATTTTTACGAGAAATTTTGGCAACAGAAGGGTAGGAATAAGGTACCTGAGCAACGGAATCAAGGTCTATCATCACTGGAATGTCATGTTCCTCCCTCCATCAACCACTCCTACATTTTTTGATGCCTTTCCCTACTATCGCAGTGTTTTAATCAGAGAGAATGTTGACATAATACATATGCACATGGTTATTTTTAGAAAATTTCCACCTTATATAGTTATAAATCATTAAATAAATGTTATTTATAGCAAAATTACTCAATATAAATTCATTGATCAAATGTTTTAGGCTTCGAGTAGGTACAAGGGTGAATTCGAGCTGTGTGCTAATTTGTTGGATTACAGATTAATTTTTACTGACCACAGCCTATTTAGTATGTGTGATATAGGTCCCGTGTTTCTAAACGAGGTAGGACTCACTCAATAACAGCATCTTAGTATACGAGGATGTTTTCAATCTTCGATGACCACATGGTTGCAGTTTCAAACAAACACAGAGAAAACATGGTTCTAAGATCATACATAGATCCGAGGAAAATTTCCGTCGTCCCCAATGCATTGGTATGGGTTTACATTGTTTTACTTGCACTTTTATTGAAAACTGGCCATATTTGTCTCAATATCCACTAAACAGTATTAATGTAGGAATCAGATGATTTCAAGTGCAATGAGGAGCCTCTCTTGAAGGATAAAATAGTAATTGTGTACATTAGTAGATTATGTGAACGGAAGGGAATTGACTTACTGACTCAAGTTGTTCCAATAGTTTGCAAAAAACACGATAACGTTGATTTTATTATCGGTACCACAACTTAAGTTACCCCTTTCTCCACACTAATATTATATTTATATTTAATACAGGAGGTGGAGGACCTAAGTTATCTATGTTGAGAGGAATGGTGGACAAGCATTATTTACACGACAGGGTTAAGATTTTGGGTGACCAGTTGTTTTTCATAAAATTATGTAGGTTATATCCCAACACATGAAGTGAACAAGGTTCTGAGACAAGGACACATTTTCCTCAACACATCTCAAACTGAATCTTTCTGTATAGCTCTCTTGGGTACTTTATTTACTAAATCATATTTATTCTATAGAAGCTGCTTCCAGTGGACTAATACTGGTATCGACTGATGTTGGCGGAATTCCTGAAGTACGCATACTAAACTAGACATTAACGTGTTAGGTTTTACCTCATGATATAATTCTTCTCTCTGAATACGATCCAGTGGCAATTTCTAATAAAATCGACGAGGCGATTTCTATGCTACAGACTGCTGATACTTCCAGTTATCACCAGAGGGTCCCTTTATATTACATACAACTAATTTTTTTCTATACTGAATTATAAACTCTATAGGTTAAGCAGATGTATTCGTGGGAATCAGTAGCCAAGAAAACCGTATCACAATCACTATATATAATGTTTATAGTTGATGTTATATTATGATGTTTTAAATAAGCCGAGGATGACATTTCGTGAGAAGTTGTATAAATTATTGAGGAAAAAGAAAATCGGAGGTACTAATATACACACTCTAATTCTGTTTAGAGTTCTTTCTTTCTATTCTTTTGATCACTTCATACATTTTTTGGGCCATATACGAGTACCTTTTCCCAAGGTATTTCCTTACACTATTAAATACAAAAATTTAACTATGACATTAGGAGTGATATTGAGCTGGCACCAGATTGGTCTGAGAAGAATCGAAAAAATAAAAAAGACTAGATAAAAAGCTCCCCAAGGTCTCTATACAGTGTTTTTTGATTTAATAGAAAGTTCGCCTTGTATTCTATCTTCTCAATTCCTTTGAGCATTTCTATAACCATTTTATGTATAATGTTTTGTTACCGTATTGGATTTGTATATACGAGTTTAGCAAGTATTTAACCAGTGAATTTTTGAACTCCAACATCATTGACGGGATTTCATAGTATAATATGTTTGCTTCAATTAACCCCTAATAATTTTTTACAACTTATTTAAGTTATTACCAGTATGATTCTATTATTGATTGTCACGTTGTCCTTGACTCTGAGCCACTTTTTATTCAACAGATATCTTATAGTTTCAAACACCTAAGGCTGTTAATCACGTGAAAAGTTACCACGACTTTGAAATGGACTAAATTCTTCATGTTCAGCTTCATTTCCTCAATTGGCACACTACTCAGGAACCCATTCATCATATTCTCGAACTTTATTATATCCTAAGCATTAATTATAAAACAGTGAAACTGATTGGTATCTATATATTACTGAGTTAAAAGTGTCGTGGTGAAGTGTTTTCAGAAACAACTTGAACTGCTCCTCCCTTAGATAACTGATTTGTTCGTGTTTTGATTTATTTATCGGGAAATACTCATCATCCACCAAACTCTAAAATATTATAATTGAGGGAAAGATTACTTTAGATCCAGAGAGTATTTGCTGGACTGTTCCCAGACTAACTTTCTTAACGAACTCCTCATAATCTCTATAATTTGGAATTAATGTTTTAAACAACGTACTCTAGAACTTTGTTTATTAGACTCAGATTCCCGCCCGTAATTTTCCAAATGCACTTTATGAACTTTTCACCAAATTCCAATTTACTGCTCAAATAGTTCCTAAACAAGAATAAAGTGAATTTACAAAAAATAGCTGAAATTTAGTCAATTTAACTTACATAGCTTCTTCTTGTGAGATTTCATCTACTTGGTGGAAGATAAAATTATTTGAATCATAGATTCTGTTTATACTCATTGGATTATTTCCATTGTTACTGAACAACTTCTCATAATGTTTGTTAGTTAGAAGTAAAGGAATGGTTGAGTCGTTGGAGATGAACACTGAAGGGAGTGATGCGATTTGTAGGTTTAGTAGCAAGTTTGAAAGGAATACCAGTCCTCTATCACTGAGAAACGGTGAACTGACCAGGTGGTCAATTCCGTCATTACAAAATATCCAATTCATCTTCTCTTCTCTCATCATTAGCTTTATGGTTTCGAGCATATACGATATTACCTAATACGTATACCATTCACTATAAATGGTGTAAAATATACCCATTGTCCTGTTATTGAACTACTCGGAGGTGTGATATTTTGGCAATTTTCCATGTCAATTCGGCAGGCGACAGAGTTGATAAAAAGTAGGAAAAGTTGTGCTGAGTTGAAATTTCCTTGTTTAGAGACTCCAAATGATTTGGGATTTAGCTCATAAGTCATCATACTCAAGTTCCACCAGTCTCTAAAATTCATTCCCTCCTATAAAACTTGCACTAACGATTATAATAAAATAGCTAAGGCGTTAACAAACTACCTTTAGTGATGACACTGATTGCATCCATTTGTTGTTGGATTTTAGTAAAGTTGAATTTTCTACAAAAGGGTTAGTTTAATACAACCAAACTTAAATGATTGAAAAATGAGCCAATGTGTTGGTTGAATTTGGGAAATCTGACATTCAAATCCGAAAATACTCTTTCTCTAAGGAAATTTCATCATCTTTTATTTATGAATAAATATTTTTTGGAGTTACAGTTGTTTTTCGTTTGTTTGTGTTAGTTTAGACGCTGAATTTACTATGGAATCCACATACTTTACAAGCGCAGTCTATTGGAAGAGATGTGTTAGAATTCTTCGGTTTATACCTGAAAATTAAAATCTTTTACATTATTAAAATCGAAATATGTTGTGATGTGCGATTCTGTTCTACTATTTTTCAAGTGATCCAAGATTCCATGTATTAATGTAGTTTTTCCACGACCTTCTGGTCCAACCAGCCAAACTAATTATTTTTAATCATTAAAGCAACCATTTATAATTAATTTATATACAATTTATAGGTATAATTAGGTTATAATTAGGGTAAATTACTATATAAATGAAACAAACTCTGTTTATTTGTTGGTTTCGATATATTATTGACTATATTTAATTTTATATTTTTTATAGTTGAATTTATTATTCTATTCATAATAAATTCATTATTGTATTACATTAAATATAATAGTGTTATATTACATTATTGTGTTATGGATTGTGTTGACTTAATTTTTTCCAAATTAGTGAAATGAATTCCTCAGATTGTACTACTTCAGAAACTGCTTTCTTTAAGTTTTGGTATGTTACTTTTATTGTTTGATTTTCAGGTGATGCAACCTTGTTTACTGGCGATTTTGGTTCGGATTTAGGTTGTAATTTAGGCGATTTTTCCTCGTTTTTATTTGGTTTTAGTAAACTCATTAGTTGTTTTCCGTGAACATTCTTTCCCTCTACTTCCATTTTCTCCGCTTTCTTCTCCACTTCTCCATTTTTACTTGTTTCATTAGTTTTAAAGATATTTTTAGTAATACTGATTGTATCACCTGTTGGCTCAGTGCCCGTTTTAACATCATAGTTAGAACTCGATTTATTAAAGTTTATAGCATTAAGTATAAATGATCCAATAGATTTTATTTGGCTTGTTGCACTAGTATCCTAAACTCATACATATATACTTTATTTAACTAAGTTAAAACATAAACTAGTTTGTTATAAAACTAACTGGTTTGGATTCAGTGGTTGTATCAAAATCATTTGAATCACTGAGTTCACTACATAGTGAATTTATAGAGTTGAAATTGAACTCTAGAGTTGACTTTCTGTTGGTAATTTCACCAAGCTTTTCGTACGTTGTTTTACACTCGTTTTCATCAAAAAACCATAATCCTTGAAGATTATTCAGAAAATTCTACAAATTAACATTATTCTATATTACTCATTCTATTATATTAGTATAACTTAGTAAATCGTACTTTCGTAATATCTAAACTGCGATAAAATATAAAATTCCCACTGGAATTCATTTGAAATTCTGGCGTTAAGTACTCGATGAGATGATTTTCTGACTTTTTATTAACCAGAATGAAGCTATGTTTAGGACTCTTAGTCCTCGTTACCACATATAAAAAACCTTCAATTCCCATCCTCGACCATCTAACACCATCATTACTCAATTTTCTTTTTAGTATAACATAGCATAGTAAGTCAAATGGTAAATATAAAATTGTTAAGGTATATAATAAGGGAAAATTATCTAAATTATTTACTTATCCTGTGAAGTCATATGATAACCAGTAACAAAAGGCGTTTGATGTAGAATTGTTTCTATATAAGGGTCCAAAGTCATCAATAATTTTAAGCTTAATCTTCCTCTTAATTGTTTTACCTATTTATTTGTTTGTATATTATATGCTTTACGTTTATTTACTATCTATTTAGTTTAGTATATAACGGTGTAGATAAAATTACTTCATCAATTGATGAACAATTAAGGTCTAGATCATTTATTGTGGAATCTGAGTTATTTCCTAACATTTCAATAAACTACAATGAATATAATTTTTTTCTACACCATAAGCATACATAGGTACACAAACACATGTATCGGCAACACTTTTATTTTAAAAATAAGTATAGTTTTAAAAAATTAAACGCTTTTAATATTTTTGAGGAAATGTGCTATAATATACGGCACTTTGTATCCTTCTATTCGATAACATTCCATTACACTCTCTATATACCTCTCCAAAACAGTATTCTTGCTTTCCATACTTCTAGGGCTATTATTATTAACTCTCGGAAGTGGAGTGCTTCTAATTCTATCTTTCAAACTCATTAAAAGTGTTATTAATGAATTTTTTGAGTAGCATTCCAATTTGTCGCCAACTCCATCATACAAATTCCAGAGCTCTTCTGGAAATTTCAAGATTATACAGTTAATGACCTTCTGTAAGGAGTTTGAAAGCAGTCCTTGGGGGTTCAACAGAACCTCGTTAATGTAATTTTCCGCCTTTATTATATCCAACAGCAGTTTAGATAAATTCGGCAATTCAACCGCGTTTTGCATTAGCCTAACACTTCCACTTCTTACAACTTCTTTGCATACTCTAACTAATACATTTCTCAAGTCTCCTTCGTATAATAATCTTGCCACCAATATCTCTTGAGTTTCTTTAATTCCTTTTATATCATTATTTATGTTGTTATTTCCATTTAAGTTATTATTAGGGGTATTATAATATGTATAATTGTTTAGAGAAGTACGGTATTCAAACCCTGTACAACAAAAGTTTATCGACTGTCTAATTGCGTTGGGTGTATTATGTACAACTCCTTGTTCAATCAATGAACTTAACAACTCTTCGTTAACATTGTTAATGAGTTTATTTAATAAATTAGCGTGATTTCCCGATCTGTGAGTACAAAAACTATTTTTGCATCCACTCATTAATTTATGCAACAGAAGCATATCCAATTTTGCTATGTTTAATCTATAACACACCACAATCTTGGTTGAGAAATCTTGTAAATTAGCCAAATAAGACAAAATTGTCAATGAATCGATAATTGACAGCTCATCACCAAAAAGCAGCCTTTTTCCTGGGTCAATCCCGTTGAAAAGGTTATATATATAGTTATTATTGTTTATGCTTATTGGTTTTGTACACGAAAATAACACAACATGTGGATTAATCCTATACATTCCTGATGACTCCATATACCTGTTACTAAGGCCATTACTTAGGCAAATTTCCTTTAAAAAAACGGCATCCTTAGCGTTAAATGATATATTTAATGCAAAAGGTATGTTAACACTGTTTTTCATAGTATTATTTCTATATTCTACTTTATTCACTAACAATCTTTGTGACATAATATCCCTTCCCTCTACTACTTCAAACCTCTTACCCATATTTTCATAATTATTAACCGTTTTAGTGTTATTTGTAAGGAGATTGACTATATCTTGTTTATGGTGTATTGAATAATTATTATTAAAATAATCCTGAATATTATTTTTGAAATTTGCTATTCCATTCCCAACTCCTTCACCTAGTCCATTACTACTTTGGTCCGGCGTATATAAATTAAATAATGAAATGTGTAATAATACACCATTCCCCCAAATGCCTGGGTCATACTCCACTATACTATTTTCAACCACTTCAGCCATTCCTTCATACGTTTTATTCACAATTGTATTCACTTCATTACTAAATACTTCCATTATTTCCTTAAATATACTATTTAATGGCACTTCTTGTTCTTTAATACTAGTTACTGCATTAATCGTCTTTAATAAAATGTTCAGAATTTGTCCGGGTGCTTTTGACATCAAAGGGATAAAAAACTTCTTAAAGTATGATTTAAAAGATTTCGGATCGATTTTATAGAAATTCTTTGAGGAAATGAGCTTGAAAATTTTAACCAAAGTTTTAAAATTTCCTTTATTTTTCACAAATCTATGGGATACCTTAGATAATTTACATAACAATCTATAAAGTTTTCGCCCTAGCTCCTTATTAGTTTTAGTTACTGATTGCGATAGGAATTTATAAATTCTGATCTTGACTCTTTCATCACACTCATTACACATATTATTGTATTTAGTAAAGTTATACTGCGATTTTACCTTATTATATTCACTTTCCAAATATAGTTTACTGCCCTCTATGCTCAAGTATATTTCATTACTTTTAACATGGCCATAATTTATCTCATTTGGTTTACTTAATTTTTGTTTTCCATTTATCTTTTCACCAGTTTTTTGCCTCTTTTTACTACTAACTAATATATTTATGTTATTATCCTTTTGATTACTGGCTATTCCCTTACTACTTTTAACCTTGCGAACACTATTATCTGTATTGGCGTAGAAAAAATTCAAAATTGAATTGAGCTGTCTTGAGTTAATTTGATCAAATGATAAATTTGGTGATGAATTGTTCAGTTCCAACTTGACCATATTGAGTTTTCTCAGCTCCATCAGTTTCAATCTTATTTTTTCGCCATATAAAAAATTTTCTTCTACTGGTGCAGGTTTATAAACATCTGGGACATATTCTGGACTCTTTATCTGCTCTACTACCCTATTTATATTATCTGGTTGAGACTGTTCATTGTATTCACTTTTTGGGATGTTCACAGTAGTTGGTAAATCTGGTACTTTAAAATCTCTTTCATTCTTTTCTTCCAAATTATATTGAATGTTGGAGGGAATATCTTGTGGTGTTATGGATGGCGCTCTGAAATCTGGGTCCATAATCAGCTGCCTATATTTATACCCTGAAAACTTCCCCAGAACTACTCTGCTAGTCGTCTGTACCTTTCCGCACACTTTTGACAGGTAACTATTATCATGTATTAATTTTTCCATGTCAACCTTTTCCAATTCCACCAGGTCTGACCCCTTTGTCACATTACTGGCATTCACGTTATATCTCTGCAATAGTTCAACAACTCCATTGAGATCTTCGTAGCCCAAGAGTTGCGTTAGTGTATCGTAGTTAAGTGGATTAACTGAGTCCTTAACTAATTTAAAATTGGAAATGTTGAACAAAAATCTAATTCTTACACATGAAGAGAAACGGTTCATCAGTGCCGCTTGGAGCGGGTGGCACTTTGGGTTGTTCATCAGCTTAAAGTACAGGTATACGTTTCCTGAAACAGCCGCTAGGCATGATGATATTGAATACTTTACAAGCGGATGTCTCTTAATTTCAACTGGCATCCTCTGGCATGTGTCGCAAAAGGTAGCAGAACTTCCTGGAGTCAGTATCTGAGGTATTAGGAGTAGTAGCCGATATGACCAGAATTCAGCCTCATGCGGTGACATATATGTTAATGTACTTAGCACTAAGTTATACAGTCTATTATCCAAATTCAAACACTTACCATCACCTAGTGGATTACTACCATGAACTCTGCCAAGCGAGGCTCTTACGTCATCATAGCCATTCATTAACTTATCCAGGCATGTGTTAAGCAACACGAGGTTTTGCTTCTCATCGTATTCATCATTTTGCGATAATAATTCATTTGAGTAAATTAGGAAACGTATGCTGATCTCAAATGACTCAATATATCCTCGGTGCTTTGTACAGCGTTGCACTGTTAAATCCTGCCAAATACTCCTTAGTCTATCTCTTAGAAAATTATACACATCTATGTATCCAAAGGGTTTGTCCATCAAATATGGCTTGCGGTTGATATCAGCATCGACAAAATGTGAAAGTGAGTAATAAATGGTTCTACGGCACCAAAAGGCTGGGCGAACATCTTCGGGTTTAAATGTTCTGAATGCATCTGACCTCTGGAAACTTTTTAGTGTGAGTTTCGGGTTTACATTTCTTGATGCGTCACGTTCCAGGTCATTTGCTGTGTTCATTTGTACCTTCTGGTTATATTCCTTTTCGCTACACATTCCATGGTTTCTTCCTACACAAATTTAAATTTCCTTATTTTATTCATAATTGTAACTGGAATATTTGTAAATTCATACCTATGAATGATTTGGAGTTATCGTTTGTGAGGAATGAGTTTGAATCCTGAAAATTGAGCAGAATGTAAAGTAGTTGGCTGTTGTCAAGGGGCATAAGTAGTGGATTATCCCAAGCTTGCCCTAAAATTTTAATTCATTTCAGTCTCATTTAACTAATTTTAAATATTATTAAACATATTTGATTAAATATATGGTTTACCGGTCTGAACAGATAAGTAATCCGGTGGTTCATTATACATCTTGCTAGCACTTAATTATTCTTCAGGCCATTCCTTATATTTTACAACCAATTTAATATTATTTACACATTTTTATATAAAATATTATAAAATCATTAAAATTATTCCATTAAAAGTAAATATTTAAAATAATGTTGTGTAACGTACACAATACATAGATTATCAATAAGTTATGTTGATTTAAAATCCATTCGATTGTTTTTTATTCCTTTACAATAATTTTGTAATGCTGTTTTTTAATTTATTTTTAGTTTTTTAATTGAACTTTCTTCTTCCCTGTAACTTTTCCTTGATTCTTTAATTTTAATAAATCTTGAATCTTTAAAAATTCCTGTCAATTATTAATAAATTACAATTCTTGTTAGATGCGACAAAATCCCGTTCCAACTTCTTCTTCTGTTATTCTCAGGAAAATTTCCATTGAAAAATCGCCTTGGATTAAACTCGAGCGCATCTTCTACCGAGATTCTTCTTCAAATGATGATAACTTTTCTGACCATTGCGGTAATTTGTCTAGAAATCCTAGATATAAATTTATCCAACAATTTAATTATTTTATTCAGACCATTTTGAATCGTTTATGTGCGATGAGGACGGTTCCCCTTTGAACTTGGGGAACAATATTAAGTACTGGGACATCTTCTCCAGGAACACAGTTGACCCTTCAGTTACTTCGAATTCTGCAACCGCCCTGGCATTTTGTTACACACGCAGTATTCTTTAGTTAATTTAACATATTATATACTGATTATAAATAGATAATCTTTTAAAAATTTTCAGGGAGCGGGGATTATATTTTTTATTTATCAGTAGTTGAACAGTTTAGACCATCAGTGAACTCAAAAACTCTTGAGTTCCCAAGTGGCATTTGTGATAGAGATGAGTCCGTAACTCGGTGTGCTTTACGTGAATTAAAAGAAGAAACAGGTATTACTACCACAATAATACAACCTTTAATTTAGGATATACCGGAGAATTATTGATTAATAGTCCAAATTTACCAACAAGTGTATTGGGGAATGATAATACATGTTTAGTAACAGTAATGGTATTTTATTAAATTGATTTTATATTTTAAGGTAAATATGGACTCGGAAGTGAATTTGAACCCAGTTCAGAGTTTGGAACCCACTGAAAATATAACTTCACACATTTTCCCACTAAACAACCTACTTCAAGTACGACTTTAATCATTTCATTGTGATTTTAGAATTTAAAACAACATTGTAATAAATCGGGATCAAAAATTGCTGACAACCTTTACCGTAACATTTATTCAGTTAAAATATAAATAATTACTAATCTTAACATTTATTAGTTTTTTCATATGCTTTATCATTGGTATCACATGAGGCTCTATTGCCTACTTTATTAAAAATGGTTAATCCGTCTTAATTTAATATTGCTTTAAACTAGTATAAACTATGTACTATATGTATAAAAGTATATCGGAATACATTTAAATGGTCTAATGCGACTTAAAATACCACCTTTTGAAAATGCTTTACCAAATGTTCTTACACTGTTAATGTCAAATTTGCAGTAGAATCTATCATTTTTAAAATTGTTTGACGATTTAAGGAACGGATTAAAAAAGACTTTAGATGAGAATGAGGATGTTCTCTTAATGAGAAGTGAATCAATTGGGTTCCTTGGAAACTGTGATAATGTGGAGTTGATAAATTTTTTGGCCGTGAAATGGTTGACGTACCCAAATTTCTGATAACAACTCTCCAACACCTATATAAATTTATGTGGCTTTTATTACTTACTGTTAATTTATCCATAATTGACAAATTCAATTGGTTTGAAATGTTACGGTTTATTGTTCTGACAGCTTTAATTATTTGTTCAGTGGAAGAATACAAGTTTGCTGTATTGTTATTGACATATTGCGATAGGAGGAGTACTAAATAACATTGATTCTTAGAATTTAGGGAGTTCAATTTGGGAATAAAGTGCCTGATTAATAGTGAAATTGATTATAAACAAACTTTTTGACCCTATTGAATAGGGTGTCGTAAATAAGTTCCCGTTGTGAAAGATTTAAAAACTTGGTGCAATAAAATAGTTTGAAGTAAATCCTAAAATAAATTTGATTAGTTACATCCTACATACTTTAATGAAGAATTCAAGCAGTTTGATTCAATATTGTACAATTGTTCTTCTGATTTTATTAGTATTTTATATATTCTATTAATTATTCTGCATAAAGTATCCAATTCCAGAGATGACACACCCCTAGAGTTTTGGTCATTATTAACCGTGTTAATGAGTAGTGGAAGAGTACTCAATTCTCCCGCTGAATAGTAAGATAACAACAACTTCTTATTTTTGAATAACTCTAAATTTGAGTTATTATCACCATAAGTTAGTTGTGGATTTGAACAAATGATGTCAATTATCTTCAAACTACAGTTATCCAGTATTATATTTAAACTTTCTGGAAAATTACTAGTATCACTACTGTTTGATTCAATATTGTTAACAATCGAGTTGGACAGGAAACTTGATAAGTTCCAACAACCAAAATGAGATAATTTATTAACAACACTCAGAATATTTACAGCAAGGAAATCTTCTTCTTTATACTTTAGTTTATTTTCTAGGACTTCTAATACTCTTTTTATTACTTTCTGAGAGTCCGGTTTTGGATTTGTAGGACTGTTTAATATTAGTTCTGTGCCATCTGATGCTGAATTGGCACTATCACTAGGGCAGTAAAATGTAGAAATCTTATTTATCTGTGTCAACATTGAAATAAGTTCATCTGTGTTAAAATAAACGACCTTATCCAAAACAGCTTTGAATAATAAGAAAAAAATTTTCTCATTATAATACAGATTTTTACTCAATATTTCAAATATTTTCAGCAAGTCGTCTGGCAATAATTTTCCATAATCCAAGCTTAATAATTCTTCCAATTCTCCATTGTATACTACTCATTATTTATCAGAATTGAAGTCGAATTAAGTAAATAACTGATCAATAAAGGCAGATTAGTTACAATGAAGATCAATTTACCTGTAAAATGCTGAGAATTGATTGCACAAAGCTTATTGATTTTATTTTCAACAATTTTATTAGGATTTGGGTCAAGAACCTTCCTAGATTCTTTACTTTTACCGATTGTTAGCCCGGATTCCATGTACTCAAACACATTTACACATTATTTACCAAATATATAATAAAATTATAAAATATAATGATTACAACAGTGTTGTTTAAAATATGAAAATTATTTTCTTTTAATTTTACGTTTTATAAACACAACTTGTTCCTCTGTGATATCCTGTGATTCCTAAAAGTAATAAAAACTGTTGTATGAATTACTTGTGTTTGTTTTTTGTAAACTGGTTTTTCAACATTTTCATTATATAATTCTCTGTTAAAATTATAATTCATTGTGTTTGAATCCTGTTGAAGGAATTCAGTATTATTATTACTGAGCAATTGTTCATTTTCTGTACAATGTGTAAAAACACTTTCGTTTGGATTAACAACTTCCCACTGACCTATTACAGGCCCATCATACTTTTTAACTACATTCGCATCTTCTTTTTTAATTCCATCATCCTTATCACCCGTATCATCAACCTTATTACTATGATATTCTACATTGTTAGAGGCGTTCATGGGTTTGAGGTTGACTTTTATTAATTTTTTATCCTCCTTTTTTTCTTCTTTTACATTTATTACTATGTTATCCTTCCTTTCCTCTGACTTAACACTAGATTCTTCTCTATTACTTTGAACAGTAGTATCTACAGATTTTTGTGTACTTGTAGTTGTAATGGAATTTGGTAGTGGAGTAATAGGTGTATGAATTGATGGAGTAGGATCATCTAACCATCGAACTTCATTTGTTTGTACATTATGATAATATTTGCTTCTTTTATTTGGATCATATTTCAATACCCAATCTAAAAACATTTTACGATATCAATGTATAAGAATCTAATCTATGTGTGAGTAAAAAGGAACTTGAGGTAAGATAAGCCTGAGAGGGTAATTCTCCATCAAAATCCTTTGGCTTTTTCTTTGTTATTAACCCGGTCACTCTATCACAAAATATCAAGGTTCCATCTTCCTGATCAATGGTAGCGATCCATCCTATACAAAGAGATATGCCAATATATTTAACTTATAGATTAGTTTAATTATATATCTAAAAGTTACTAGTATCCTTTTTCTGTTCAGTCTGTGGTTCTTCAATTCCTTGTAACTTTCTATGAATTGCCTGTTCAATTCTCCTTTTCTCAGACTCAAAATCAGTAATAGGTTGTACCAAGGGTCCATACTGAAACATACTATCCATAAAGGGGAGTTTGTTGGAAGGCTCAGCAGGTGTGGGATCCTCAAGCGTAATGGCGTTCAACCGTTCCATTTCTGCTGCTTCAAACTCCTTTTGTCTACGTTCTTCAACCTTCTTTTTATGCGATGTTATCATTTTATTCCGTAATGATGATATATGGCGATTGCTCGATTCATGTTTCTTAACATTCTACATCATTATTAGATTATTATCAAGAAAATAAAGTTTTTATACAATTTAAATGCTATAAAAGTATAAAAATTACTTGTGAGTGTCCTGAAAGCCAACATCGGCAGACTTCACAGTAATGTTTCTTAGTAGAAATCCAATACTCAGACATCTCTACTAATTTATAGTAATTCCAATAAATTTACATATATTTTACAAAAATTATTAAATATACTCAAAATTTCTTTAAAATTAAATTATTGCGATAAAAATAAACTAAATGAGTTTAATTGTGTAAATTATAATTTGACCACATAACAATTAAATACTAATTTCTAAACTTAAACTATATAATATTAATAATAAATAATAATAAATAATGATTTAGTGTTTATATTTTTAATAAATTTAATTAAATTGTTAAAAGTCTCACAAAATCAATTAATATCATTTTTATCAATTATTGATACAATCTCCTCTAATATCTATAAATATTATTCAATAATAGATATTAATAAGTGATAATGAGACAATTCTAACTCATGTGTTATCTGGCCCGACAAATTACATAACCTTCTAAAAAAATTGTTATTAAATTAGACCCAATTATTTTTTATTATATTCATCTTATTGGATATAAATTATATTATTTTTATTAAATTATAGTCCTGTATAATTTTTCCAATATCCTAGTAATATAGTAAATCAAGTTATTGAAAATGGAAGATTCCAATACAGCTATTGGTCAGGTTTTGGTTAATCTTTTTAATGGAAGGACAGCTGTCTTTGGTTCTGACAAGTACAAAACCATTGGCCAAATAAAAAGTTATTTATTGAGTCAGTACACCCTTGATAATATTAACCATTCTATATGGCATGGATTGAATGAACTTGATGATGAACTTGAGTTATCAGACTTATTGGTCGATGAATCTACAATATCTCTAGATCATCATCTGGAGTTATTGGGAGGTGGTAAGAAGCGTAAGAAGAAGCAATACACTACACCTAAGAAGGTAAAGCATAAGAAGAAAAAGGTCAAGTTGGCTGTTCTGAAGTATTACAAGGTAGATGGCGACAAGGTGGTTCGTCTTCTTAAGGATTGTCCTGGTGAGAACTGCGGTCGCGGCGTCTTCATGGCCGCACATAACAATCGCACTTACTGCGGTCGCTGTCAGCTTACTTATCTGAGCCCAGCTCAGGAATAATTTTTTCTTTCAATTTACACATACTATTTACTATTAAATTATTCACTAACTATTTTAAAAATATTCTAACAATTATAGTATATATGCTGTTGATTTACTTTTTCTGTTGACCCAATTTACACACTTAAATATAATTATGAGTAAATCTCTACGTAAATCAGTTGTAAACAATTGTTTGAAATTTTTATTGGTAATTTTGCTAGCCATCTTTAACCAGTAACACAGGGCATTCCACTTCGTCATGCCATCGGTTGGCCAGTGGAAAGGGTCGTGCCGCTTGTATTCTGTGATGTAACCTACAGAATAGTACGCAAGCAGTACCATAAGGTATGCACCAATCAGTTGCATTGGTAACAGAACATTGTCATCGGGAGCTATTCCTGGAAATCCTGCAGCTAACAAAATTTCATGACACATATAAAATACAATTGAGAGTGCAGTAGACATTTTGGGTTGATTAATTATGGATCTAGCAATTGCAGAATCTCTGTAATGTAAAGAATATATAAATATGGCAGCAAGACAAATCTGAAGTGGAGCTAAAATTAATGGAGAGTGCCAGCCATAATACTTACTAGTATCGGACCACTTATATACTTTACCAAAGTAACAGCACATAGTATCTTTGTGTTTATCATGGATTTCATTGGAATCATACTTGATATTGGTGATAGTGAGATTGCCTGTGACATGATTATTACCACTAGCATCTTGGAGATTGTTGAGCTGTCCTTCGATGCCGCCTTTCAGTGTATAGGTGGTAGAACCAACACTATTGAGTTTACCTCGGCTGATGACTTTGATGTTGGCATTGATTTGGATGGTACCACCAGTACTAGAGCCTTCTAGTTTGAGAACAGTGTCTTTATCGAGAGTATCATCTTTTTTGAGAGCTTGACCATCCTTTCTGGTAATTTGAGCACCATTGAAGGCTTGAGTTAGATTTAGTGTCAGACCAGCACCACTATTTTTGAGACCACCGAAGTTACCGTCAGTCTGGGAGAATGTAACATCAGTTAGAGTGGCACTGATACCATCACCAGCAGTACTAGGAGCTATAGTAATTGGTAATAGTGGAAGACCTGTGAGAGTTACCTTGGCATTAGTAGCACCATTGAGTTCTTTGAGTGTGTCGAGTCCAATAATTATAGTATCTTTGGTAACAAGCTTGTATGTGACAGGTGTGTCAGGAGTACCTGTGCCAATGCTGAGAGTACCAGTGGCAGTCTTGAGAGTTTCGAGACCATCACGGTTGATTGTGAGAGTACCAGAAGTGATATTACCAGAACCATTAGCGAGTGAGAGGGATCCACTTATACCACTATTGGGTCCTCCAACGAAGTTGAGTTTATCACCAAGTTTCTGTAGAGAGGAGGTGACCTTAATGGTACCTGCAAGAGTAACATTAGCATTACCAGTATCAGGTTGATTGATTTGACCATTGGCATTAAGGATTAGAACTTCACCATTATTGAGCCTAGTATCTCTTTCGAGATCTCTACCATCAGTCTTTTTGATAGATCCACTGATACTTGAGATAGTAAGATTATTAGTAACAGTGAGGTTTTTGAAGTCAACATCTTGGGCTTTAGTTGTTATAGTGATTGCGGCATTAGCAGTAAAATTGCCATTTGTGAGAGTGACAGGATTTCCAGTTGCACCCAGAGTTAGATTATCTTTGAGTTTGAGACCACTGTCTGCTTCACAGCTGCTGGTGCAATCTTTGCAGTCACCTTTAGTGTCAGGAGTACCTCCACCTTTACAAGACTTTAGGTGTTCGTAACCCCAGTTACCCAAGTAAACATATGGATTATAATCAGGATTCGATTGTTTCAGAATAGCTATTAGGACTGGTGGAACAGCTGTGGCAATCAGAAGTACCATTTCAATCTTATCAATGAGATAGAAAGGTACGATCATTCCAGGCGCTATTCCAGGATATATGGAGTAAACAAGACCCATTCCAACTAGGACCATGAGGCTTGGTGACAGAAGATGACCATAATATCCAGCAGACTTCTGAAAACCACAACTATTGGACCCACTGGTTGCTGCTGAGTGTGGTACAAATACTTGTTGCAGAGTATATATTATTTCAGGGTTAGCACCAGAACCAGAGGTAGTGATGCTAGGCTGCGTACTGAGTCTAATACAATTTCTCTGTTTAGGATCCTTCGGTGGATATTCTTGCTCAACAGATTTGTATACCATGGTCCATAAGGCAGCTGCAACAAGTGATATTCCCAATGACATCACAATATCAATATAGACAATAATGTAGTCAGAGTTATACTTCCTTCTATTACCAAACAATAGAGTACCAATATAATGCATCAATGACGTCACCATTGGAAATGAATTCTCACCAACCATATACCAAGCAAGATATTGAAACTCCAAAGCATAAACCATAACCATGTAAATACCAAAAACAAATCCTGAAGCTGCGATAACCCAATAAAAAGCGGTTAAATGACCCTGATCACCACCAATATACACAAATAACAAAATAACAAATGTAAAAAAGTTAGCCCAAGACCAAAATATAGATTGATAGTCGATTAACCACCTTTTAGTATTGTCGTCTAATTTACCTTGTTTTCTAATAAAGTCTAATATGTTACCTAGGGTCATACTTGGTAGACACCAGAGTTCCAAAGATCCTGCCATGATCCTAACAAAGACACTGAATAGATTCTCAGGAAGTTTAAACCTCAACAAGGCATATGGCGCAGAACTATAAACTAGACGAATGTTAAGCATCATCGATAGTCCAGCAAACATATATGCTGCGACCTTAAGTGGATCTTTGCCAAATTCAGCCATTTATTGCGATATCAAAAAATAACTACTTTTGTAGTAAAAGAGTGGTTTTACTATATTACAGAATATTACTTAAAATCACAGTATCCATCAGAACAAACATTAAACTAAATCATATACTATTATACTGTACTATATTATGATGCAAAGATGTCCTCAATATCATCCTCTTCCTCTAAAACTTGTTGCACAGTCTCGGTTTTAACATCAGGTTCCTCTTTCGTTTCCTCAATTGATTCACTTTGGTGTTCTACAAGAGGGACACTGATAACCTCTGGAGAATGTGCTCTCTTCATTAGAGTCTGCTGAAGTTGGGCCGTTGCCTCTTGAATCCTAGTCTGCTCAAACTCATAAGTGTCATCGTCCTGCTCCATGTCAGACCCCTCCTCACTCATATTCTCCTCCATCATAATCTCCCTCCTCTTCTCTTCCATTTCCTGTGAATTATTAATGATGTAGAATGAGATGGTTGCGTTAAATAATGAAATTTACTTGTTTATGGTCTAAATATTTATCATAAATGACTAGTCGAGTGACAAGAGAGTTTCTGTCACTGGGGTAAACTAGCAATCCTCGCTGTAAACACATTGTTTTTAACTCTTTCAAGCGCATTAACAAGTATTTCTGAATAGTCAATGTTGATGTTTGGAAGAATAGTTATATAGATAATTATGTAGTTACATAAGCTGTTTCCCTATATTTAAGAGGTATTGTTGAGAGGAGATCAAAGTAATCAATGTGAACTCCGTCATTTACACTGACTAGCTCCTTATACTCTTCAAACTCTAAAGAAAATATTAACATGGTCTTAACCTGGAAGGGTCTTAAAAGAATCAAAATCATCTCCAAAAAGAGTAGCTTCAAGTCCCTAAACAAAGTATTGATATTAAT
The DNA here is from genome assembly GCF_000003225.4 of Theileria annulata. NCBI lineage: Eukaryota > Apicomplexa > Aconoidasida > Piroplasmida > Theileriidae > Theileria > Theileria annulata. The sequence goes on along the minus strand of NC_011098.1, from coordinate 1,470,982 downwards.
ATAAGGTGACGATTTAAAATGGTTGATATGACAAATTATAAAGCTATTTAGTAAAAGTTTACGTTGAGAAATTGTTGAGGGTAAACGGTCCAGGAGTCCCAAACACTCAGTAATTTCATCACAGCGTCAATTAACTGTTGTGATGATATTTTACTAGTACTCTTATCTTTGTCTATGAACAGAATAGTTAATTGGGGTTTAATTACATAGTTTAATTGAGTGAAAAAGTTGAGGAAGGTGTTTCTCTATTGAATTCCGATATACCCAAGCAAATTGTCTCGAGGACGATGAGTTATATAATACATCCGAGATTACGTACAATATTGATATCTACACAGATTCATCGTGATTATATATAGGTTGGAAGGGAAATGAGAAAATCATACTTTTTGTTGAACAGTTGTATTGGGATCATTAAAATGATTAAACAATAAATCAGTCAGATGATAGGCCGATTCACTGTTATTTATTACAAATAACATTGCGTTACAAATGTCATTTCTAACCGAAGTTACTCCGCTTAATATTTCATCAAATTCCTTCTTCTTCTCTTCACTCAAAATTACATTACCATTCTGTATCACACTACCACTGCTGTAGACATTATTAACTCAGTTATATACATATTATAGTAGGAATATACTGTAAACTATTGGCTGAGTCAGTGTTGTTAGTAGTGGACTGTTTGGGTGGTATATAAGATTTTCCAGAATTACTAATTTTAAACATATTTTTATTCCACTGCTTCATTGTGTCTCCTTGCATCAGTGAGTACACTCTCCATCTAAAACACAAATTTATATTTAAAGTTATGGAAACCTGTAATAAACGCTGTCTGGTGTAAATCTATCAAATAAGAACGAAAACAATCCTATGACAATTAGATTTGAAACGTTATTACCATTGCGGGGCTCATTCTTCATAATTACTTCTTCAAACTCCTTTCCGCACTAAGAAAAAAAGTTATATAAAATTCACTTTTCTAATATACAACTGGATAAATAATTAATGAGTAAAAAGCAACTTGTGAGACATATTTTGAGGTCAAATCAATAATTCTTTGTTTATACTGTGGAGTTGGTACATATACTTCCAACTGATCCTTGATAACGGGTTGGACAGGCTGTGGAATTGGCAGTGGAGTAGCCATTGGAGTAAACATTGGAACTGTCGGTGCAATGGGCTTAATTAAATTCTTGGCCCAGCCTATTTTACATGGAAATCCCAAAATCTCAACCCCCTCCATCCCAACTTTAGCATTCTCAGCTTGTTCATGGGTCATAAATGATATAAATCCTGTCTGTCTGTTATCCACTGTGGAATCAGTTCTCGATGGAATCAATCTTATGCCTATTATGGTGCCAAATTTGGAGAAATGACTCCTAAGTATGTCTTCGTTAACGTTTGGCGACAAATTGCCAATGTAAATATTAGTGGTGTTTACGTCAGGTAAACTGGCGTTTAAATCATTTTCTATGCGATTTAATCTTTCAGTTATTTCATATCTCTCGTATTCTACAACAATATAGTTATTATTTAATAGTACGTGTCGTTGCTGTGAGAAATCGCTTTTGGAGCTCCTTGCGCTCAGTTATTGCCCTTTGTTTCTCCTTTATCTCTACATTCAATTATAGTGTTTATAATTTTGGGAATAGTTGAATGTGTGAAAATTACCTTCGATAAAAGTGTCAATTTCTCTTATTTTGGACGTGGTTTTATTCGTAACAGGGGCAGAACCCTGGATTTGCGATAAATACTCTGCTGACAACTCGTCATTTTCCTCCTCGTCCTATAAAATACCATGTAAACCTCAGACATATAAGTATAAATTTGTAAAACACACTTGTTCTCCCAGTGTAAATACTTGATCAACTCCTGTACTGGCAACGGATGTGGTAGTTCCTGTTGATGGATCATATACGTCCGATTTAACAAATTTTAAGGGCTGTTCTTCTCCTTTTCCATCAAATGACTTTACATATTGTGCATATATCTTGGCTGTTTCTTTATTTTCCTAAATTTATTATAAATCCAATTGGTATAATTGATGGGCTAACCTTTAGCTTCTGTTCCTCGGCTTCCTTTTGCTTTTTAAGCTTGGCTATTAAGGAAAGCATCCTCTACACTACATTGGCTGACAAATTTACAAAATAAACCCACGAATTATTTATTTTTCAAGTGATTCTTGACCCCATGACAACACATTAAATACTTCGGCAGAATGGAATGGATAAATAATAATAATAAAGTAAAATTGTTTAATAGATTAGTTGAAATAAAATTAAAATGCTTAAAACTTCATCGAAAAATCAATATTTCCAGGTCAGGGTTAAACAACGTACCAGTACATTGGGCCTGGGCCTCTAGTACCGTCAGTTCTGGGTGGAGTCCATGGGTAGTGTTCGTGGTACAGGGCGTAATCTAAGCCGTAGTTGAACATGATGAACATAACTGTAAATGAGGAGAATGTAAACCAGAAAGAGGATGCGAGAACTTTGTGGTCTGCCATTGACTCTTCTGTGCTTGGTACGAGCCTCTGTAACTGGCGAGCCCTCAATCGGTTAAAAAGTACTAGTCTAAACACGTCTGTACGTTCTGGTCCGTGTATTCCTGTTCCTCTAAGTTTCTTTCCGGCCGGCGTTAGGTCATCTACTGTGACCAGAGGAGTGTACGGGTCGTCCCCGTTTAGGTGTGCCAGGGGGTCTTCCATATGCATAAACACTGAAGTGCACTTCGGACTTTTCTCAGATCGTATTCCTACATGTTTTTCTACTGGTACAATAACATGTTGTAGTCTTGGTGGTGCGGCGAACTCATACAAACTGAAATCCCTGTAGTTCCCTAAAACACCATGAGTATAAAATAAGGTTAAAGGTTTAAAAATCAAAAATAAAAGAAATTTTATTAAAATAGATCAACATCCTTAAGTTCAATCATTTATATATGAAATAAATATTAAATAAGAGTATATATAAAAGTACCGATATAAAAATGTTGGCCAGTTTTAAGAAATCTGGTAGTTCTCAACAGCCCATTAAATGTCATTTATAACTATTATTCAGTACATAATAATTAAGATATAAATTTTGACGGGAACAAATAATAATGTTGAAAATATAAATGTGTTGTTGGGTATCCAATTGTGTAATGGTAAATTATTATTATTTATTATACTATATATTATATTTTTAAATTTCAGATTATATATTGTATTTTATGATGATATAACTCGTTTTGTGTTAGAGGGATACGAATTTATTACAAAAAACGTGCCCATATTCACTTATTAATTCTATAAATAAAAAAATGATTGAAAAGAAATGAGTACGATAACTACAGTAGAAACGGTGACTAAAGATATCGAAAAGGAGGTGGAAGAAAACTCCATAGACTCTGAAATGGGACAAAACTGTCCCAATAGCTCAACCCAAAAGTCAGTAACGTGGGACCAAAACACAATTGATAATGAAAATATGAATAAAAGGAGCAGCAAAAGTTGCTGTATTTTTACCGGTAAAAAAGGTTCAAAAACACCGGATTCTGATAGTATCTCCAACTACTATTATTCTTAGTATATTATAATTAATTAAATTTTTTAGAAGAAACGGATAGTGATTCTGATACATCTGAAGATACAAACTGCGATAGTCATTAATTTCCTATTACACCATTGCTTATATATTAAATTATATGGTATTATATATGTTATTATATACTAGTACTGTGCTGGTATATTCTCCTGAGGTATAATGGGTGGGATATGTCCAGTTTGTTTTAATGCTGTAGACCTATTAATTTATTTTTAATAGGTTTAATGTTACAATTTGAATGTAAATAGTGATAATGGCATAATTTTGTTTGTAGAATCACTCATGGGGCACAATATATACATAATTGTCTTGTTAAAATCGATTGATTAGTATATAATTTTTCCATCTTTTTAAATTACAAATTTTACTACGTCTTGGATTCCTCCACTATCGTATTGATTTATTTTTTAAAAAGCTGCCCAATTCCATCAATTACTGTTACCATAAACTTCATTGACCTAGTTGTTTAAGGTTAATTTTATGTTCCCCATATTTCAGATTTGAATTTAACTAATTGATTCCATTAATATGGCAGCACCAACGAGTAAACTTACTCCAGATGAAGATAGCATCAGAATGATGCTTACAGCTAAGGTATAATACTCGATACGTCATATACCCTTATATTTTACCCATCATATACATATAAAATATATTATTTAAAATAGAATATATTATTTATGGTATATAAGGTAGTATATATAGTATAACATTCTATATACTTATTAATATAATTGTATAGGTCCACATTGGAACTAAGAATGTTGAAAATAAGATGAGAAAGTATGTGTATAGCCGAACACAAGAAGGCGTCCACCTAATCAACCTCGCCCATACACTTGAAAAGCTCAAAGTGGCGGCCAGAGCAATTGTCACAGTCTCAAACCCAGAGGAGGTCGTGGTAGTTAGTGCCCGCCCCTACGGAAGTAGAGCAGTGCTCAAGTTCTCCCACTACGTTGGATCACACCCAATTGCCGGACGCTGGATTCCAGGAACACTTACTAACCAAATTACACAAAAGTTCATTGAGCCAAGACTATTGGTTGCCACAGACCCAAGAACAGACGCACAATCACTCAAGGAATCTTCCTATGTCAGTTTGCCAGTAATTGCCCTGTGTGACACAGATTCTCCACTAAACTACGTCGACATTGCAATCCCCTGTAACAACAAAGGAAAGGAGTCAATTGCCCTCATGTATTGGCTCTTGGCAAGAGAAGTGCTCTACCTCAGAGACCAACTCAAGCGCTGGATGCCCTGGGACGTGCTCGTCGACACCTTCTTCTGGCGTGATCCAGAACAGTTTGAACAGAAACCAGAGGAGACAGTTAATACACACGAAGAAGACTTGATGGCCTCAAGGCCAAATGTACCACTACACCCACTCCCTGACTGGAGCACAGTAGACCCATCCCACGCAAACTCCTCAGACTGGAAAGTAATGGCAGCAGGACACGAGGAATGGGGATCATTCGTAGATACCAGAGCTCAATGGCAATAAAAACTGATAACTTTATTAATATAGTTATTATGTGCTATATAAATTATTATGTGGTATTTAATTTATTTTTAATTATTTAGTAAATTTTATCCTTTAAATTTGCTAACCGTTGTCCTGTGGAGCATTGTAGTAATTGTAAAATTTGGGGAATTTTTGGGAAAATAGATTTTTAACAAATTCTTTAATTCAAAAATTATTTTTATTTTATTATTTAAATTTAATTAACCAGTGTTGAGAGTCCGTTTGAGGTATTCTGATGTTAATTGTCATGTAGTAATGGTGTGGATGTGTAAAACAAAAAAAGCTTATTTGTAAAAAAATTTCAAAATGGGTTTTTAAAATTTTATTTTTAATCAATACATTTTAATATTTTTGAGATTCCTCCAAATAATGTTTTATTAACACACTGTTATTTCGTCATTAATATTTTATTATCCACCACTTCAATATAGAAGATAACAGTCAAAGCAGTGGAATAATAATGGTTGGAGAGAGAGGAAATAAGAATAATGTTTTAAATTCTTCAGGTAGCGGAATGAATGCCCTGTTGGATGACGAGTCCAACTCGACGCTGCTGTGTGACTGGTTCGACCTAAAGTCCGACAATTTGTGTTACACAAAGAGCGCAAATTCCCGCTCACAGACTAATTACTCGGATCCGGACACAACACCAAGGGAATATTCAACACTCTCGTCAACCAGTCCGACCATCCAAACTAATACTAACGAGTATAATAATGAATTAGAAGGAACCCAGGCATTTAACCAGTACAATTACGGAAATGTGGGACTAAATGACCAATTTAACGGTATTAATGCAAGCCATTATGGCCACTCGATTACGGGAGTGAACACATACACTGGAGCCATTACAAGTGTTAATGGTTATGAAGGAGTTAGCACAGTAAACAGATATACAGGAGACGGAATTAGAACACCAGGAACTTCAGCATATAATAGATTAAACAGTGAAATAGTTGAAACAAGCACAATAGTATCAGATGGCATAACGGAAGAGCCAGTTGAGACTGCAAGAAATTTTTTCTACACTCCGACACCACCAATAGACATACACTCTGAGAGTTATAACCTGATGAACAATTTCTTTAAAACGGTGACGTCAACGAACGTGAGTGAGTCAATGGAAGATTGGGGAATTGACAGGTCAATTTATACAATTTACTCAAGGTCAGGCTTCTTTGCAGACTGTTTTAACGCAGATAAACTGAACTGTAAAGAGTATCTTAGCAGTTGGGGAATGGAGTCGTTTGCAGAGTGCAGAATTCCATTGATTTTCTGCATAATCCTGACGGATAAAGAAGTGCGTAGGAACGAAGTGCAGTCCTCAATTGTTCCACTGGCAATAAATCTGCTAGATCGTTACATGTCGAAGAACAAAAATTCATTGAATAAGTTGTTCAAATTTGTTCTTGACAGGGTAAGGATTTCAAGCCCAGATGGAAGTTCTCTGTATTTATTAACTGATGTAGTTAATCCGGTTAGTTACAACACCCCCAGTACTAGCGTTAGTGACGGAAACAGCCTGAATAACAGTGCCAGAACAAGTTTAGAATCTGAGGAAGTTTCTTCTCACGACCAAACTAATTTTATTACTGATTCGTTCCATTTCTTTAACATCAATTGCTCTAACACACTCAATGACAATGATGTTAGTAAGGGTTATGCTAATCACAGTAGGGATGACAATTTTAATAATAGTGTGGATGATACAACTAGTGGTATAAATAACAATAGTATTGAAAATGTAAGAATAAATGTGGAAATCGTGTATAATTTAATATCTGCAGCTTGCTACTTTATTGCAGATCGTTATAATGGGCTGGCGAATGTTTCAGTTCGTCTGCTTTTGATGCAGTGGGTGTCAATGTCAAAGCTTTTCACACGCACGCGATGTGCAGCATTTTACATTGCGAGGAATAAAACCACTTCTCTCTCCGTGATTATGTCAATAATTTTCGACGTGCTGAGGACCCTGGATTACGTCATCACCACACCCTTCGTATCGTACATGGCACAGGCGCTTATCATAGCGTCATACGACCTTCCGTACCCTCAGAACCCATCGCAGCTCAATATTTACCAGAAGGCAGCATCAATTCTGGCAAGAGTGGCGCTCATAGACGACACATTCCATAGGTTCACCTCCTCAATAATAACACTATCAATCTACGCCCTGGTACGGAAGTTGGCCTTACACGACAAGATCATCACGGACGATTCCATGACGTGGCTGATAGTGGATCAGTCGAATCCCGAGATCAGCAATTGCATGAACCTGCTTACGAGTACCCTATCGCAGTTTGTGAACACTGAGCTACTGGACGTGCTCGCCCAGCCAGTCAAGGTAAAAAACAAAAACGAAGAATTCTTCACATGCATATTGCAGTCGGATACCAAAAGTGTCAATCTCGACACTATAAAGTGGATTTCAAATGTACTCTCAAATTAATTTCATAAACAACACATTATATTAATATTAATCTAATTTTTTAAAAAAATTTTATATTTTATTTTAATGTTTTTTATTATTTTTAAAATTTTGAATAAATTTAAGAAAATGTGTAAAGTAGGTGTAAGCAGCTAAAAGTCGGTCCGGTTCTCATAAAATGTCACTGTGCGATGTAGAATCAGAGAGTTTACCCGAAATCACACAAGATTTTAGCGTATTCGAGCTACTTTGGTCTCTTCTGACAGAGAATCGTGATCTTTTGTATGACCTCTCTGACATCGTTCACTACGCCAAGGTAAACAATATAATTGAGCAAAAGAACACTCAAAATAAGCGCAAAAAACCGTCAAATGCTGTGAATAATCAGGTTTCCCCAAATGCAGTTAACGTTATCCCCGAACTAACCCTAGAGGACTACCTAGAAGTACTCGGGGAATTCGTGGAGCACTTAAGAACAGTAGAACCGAAATTAAATGAAGTAGAAACTCAAGAAATCGTTGAAGCACTTCTCAAAATTAACAGTAAGTCCTAAATTTTTAAATAATATACTAATAATTTGCTCCTGAAATTATGATAATATAATTGTTAGGTGAACCTCCGGAACCTGTTCCATGTGAGTTTGAAGAGGTTCTTTTGGAGCTTTGTTCTGACGGAGTAACTCTTAGAAATCATGATAAAATTTCTCGAATTTTATCATTTCTCGACGTCGACACACTCTTGTCACTCTCGTTAGCCTCAAAGAAAACGTTTTATGCAGTTAAAGTTCACTTAAATAAAGAATTGTATCATTTACCTTTCAACAAAGATACCATTTGCACGAATCTTATCTTCTGTTAGTTTAGCTTCTTAAATTATCCTAATTTACATTATTTAACCTTATTATACTATTTATTGTGTTTTAATTTAGGGATTGAGGGAATTGACTTTTTCTTTAAGTCAGCCGGGACTCTAAAGCCAATTGACAGAACTGAGTATCAGCCGATTTTGAAGAATTTTAACACTGTTAAATCTATGTTTCCAGTGCCAAACGACTCAATGTCGTCACATGTTATCGTCACCATTGACTGTCTCAAGCCTCACTATATCGTCTACTGTAACCACTCGAACCCAATGTCACACACTTGTTCCTCATCCAAGTATCATCTTGCTAATTCTATATATATGTAATTCATTGTTAATAATATTAAATTAGTGCTCTTGATTGGGACAACAATGCAACCACGAAGATAATAACATGCTCAGAGTTCATATCTGAGTATAAGCAGAGACTTCAGGTCAGAGACGACCAGCTTGTCTGGTCGTTCAATCCGAATAATATAAACTCAAAATTCCTTTGTCTTCTACTAAAACATGTAACTTAACTACTTCAAATATATTTATTTATTTTATTAAAATATTCTTTAGTATTTGGAGACTCTCACTGAATGCATATTAAACCATGACGGTCAGATTGAGTATAGAAGAACTGAACTCATATCTAGTGCCAAACATGGTATTGTTCACAGAATTTGGGTCCAGTTATCATTGAAGTGGGACTTTAGGTTCGGTCCAGATCCTCAGAATACACTTTATCTCACCATTGCTGACCACTTTAGACTTGATACGTGATCTCAACACTGGCAGTGGATCCTATTTGCTATTTGTCTTCCCCTATAAATATGGTATAAGGATCCACATAAACGCTTTTGTTCTCAACGTCGATATACTTTACCGTTTCACTCCTAATTAATGGTACGTAAAATCGTCTAATTGGTTTCTTAATATCCTCTTCTGCTATATCTTCAATACTCATTATTTTTATCTTTTTATCCATTCCTTCTTTTCTTTTCTCCTCGAGGTCATCAACTAATTGTTTTTGGGAATTACTATTATGTGTGTTTTCATGCAATAATGCTGTGGTTTGGTTAGTAAATTCCTTTTTACACACTGAGCATTCATAGTATTTGATGTACATCATTGACTTGAAGTATGGGTTTTCAAACTCCTTCGAGGCGTCAATAATCTCGTCTGCTTCTTCCAAATCCCTTTCCATCACCAAACTACATTTAACAGGTTCTTCCTTAACCTCATCACTATTTTGCGTACCATTATTAATTGATGCTTTTGAGACATTAATTAATGTTTTTAATGAAACCTTCATATCTAGCTGAACTTCAATCAAATCATCACACACTTCTTCATACTTCTACATCACATTTATTTTATTTATATATTTAAATATTAATTGTAAAAAATTGTAAAAAGTACCTTCTTGAAAGCTAAATCTGAATGATGTATGAACGAGATAATGTTCCCCAATTTAGTCTTATTGATATCATTGTAGAGGTATAATCCAAGCCCAATGATATCCCTTGCGTAGTAAGTGTTCTCTTCGAGTGGTGGCATGATTGAAAGTGGCACCGTGAGGTAAGTGTTAGTTATCCTTTGCGACTGCTGTATGTTATCAAAGCCCTCAAACTTTACAATGTAGACGTCCTTGTTTCCGGAAAATCTACCAGTAACTAGGTTAATTGGTATAACTCTCTCGTCGTTAAATGGGATCTTAAGGTACCTATATCCAGGCTCACATAACCTTATTTCAGGATGAGATGTGTAACTTTTAACTTTAACATGTCCTTTTAACCCGTAAGTTCCAAGTATCTTTCCCACAACCACATAGTCATCATGGCTTAAAGTGTATATCATGCTCTTATCAATTCCAAATCTGGGACTGGTATTATCAGGCTCACTATCATCACATATTCCATTTTCTGATTTATCTTTTATTTTAATACTTTCAAGCAACTCTTTTGGATCATTCAATTTACTCTCATTACTACTGCAATTGGTTCTAAAGCCCAAATTACAGTTAATTTTATACCCTAATTATTGATTTTAGCTACAAATTTTACCTCTAAAACTCTCCACTGGTATACAATACACCATAATGAAATAATATATGCTCAACATTCCATTCATTTAAAACTATTAATACCGATTACTACTCAAAAAGTGATATCACTCCTGTTGAAATTAAGGTTAAATGAGATATAAGTGTTGAATATACCTGTTTTATCTTTATTAACTGTGTTTTCCTTTGTATTATCACTAATAAATTGGTTAAATTATTTTAAAAATACGTTACAAAATCTTTTAGTAAAGTATTGTAAATTTCGTCCAATTCTTCGTCTGTATATTTAGGTTTACTGGGTTTAGGTTCAGGAGCCTTTTGCTGGGGAGAGAATTCTGGTTGAAACAAATCGACTTCCTTAACATTCAATTCATCCCTTTGTTCCTACACATCTTTTAACCATGAAAATTTTACCTCGTTTGTAGTCTGAGATGTTTTTTCTGCCTAAACATTATTATTAATAGAAATTTGAGTTTAATTTGTTACCTTGAATGAACTAATCCACAGTGATCCGCTGAGCGAAATGTTATCATCTAAATAAAATAATTATGGTAGGGGATTACTGATTATTTTAGTCTCTGGCGTTTCTATTTTAGACTCGTTACATCCATTATAAACGATGTTATGGATGTTCAAGTTAGTTGTCACAGATTCGCACGCATCAACTGAGCCTCCAAACAGCGCTATTACTGGGTCTCCTGGATTTCTCAGTATTATGGACAATGGACACTTCACTGATTCTTCAAAATGATTAAATTTAGTTTTAATTTAATATTTAGTAGTAAATAAGTTTGTAGGGTCATACCGCAGAATGAAAGTAGCGATAAGAATTCTTTAATGGAGATTGTGATATCACTGGGGTAAGTCAAGTCGTCGTCTGACAATTGGTTAAGTTATGAAAAATACCCAGGTCGAGTTTATGGAAGTGGCGGCTATTTATTAGCACATTTCCTGAGACAATCCTCTTCCTATTCTTGTTTTTTGTCAGTTTAGATGTATTATTAATAACGTTAAGCTAATTCACAATATGTTTTTGTAAAGTTACCAATAAATCCTCTTTAGAATCATTATATGTTATTGAGAGATCATTGTATTGTGAGCTGAATGGGCTTATAGATTTATAGAAAACTGTTGGGGATATTCTAAGATAGTGCCAGTTAGACCATCCCAAATCGTCTGGAATGCTCAGTTTATATTCCTGAATTCTTTAATAATTCTAAAGTTTACCTGAAATCCAATCGTAGCTGACCTAATGATATTCTTATTAGAACAAACAAATATAAGCGATAGGAAATCTACGCTTTCTTGATACTCCTTTATGATTAATCTGTCTAGCCCGAATGAGCTTTTCAAATTCTCGTGATTGTGTAAATCCTTTATTAGAATTGCGTCAAATGGCGATTTTTTCTGTGTAGGTGGAATTATCTAAATGATTAATGCATAATTATGAAAATACAATTGAAAGTGACTGACAGAGTTGTTTGGTTGACACGAACCAGTGTTTAACTTTGGAAGATGGATCAGAATCTGAAGATTCTGTATTTCTATATTGTATTCTTTCGAAAAAATTCCTTCCTAATTGAATGTGTAGCCAAACGGAGTTGGATTGGTCAAGTGCGTATAAATTTAGTCCATTTTCACTTGCTATTATTTGCAAATCTTGAGAAATGTGTCTGAATAATAATATTGTTTTCTTTAAAATGAGGGCATTGAATCCGTTCAGTTCATATTCCATTAAAACATTTTATAATCATTTTTCCTGAGATTCTATCAGGCATGAATGATTCCAAAGTTATAAAAACATGCCAAATTATTATTCCCTTTTTAAATAATATTTTTGTACTATAGAATTATTTTTTATATTTTTATCAAGAATTTTGATATTTTTATCACTAACAAGTTTTAAATATTTTTCTAATTCATGATAATTAGCTTATTCCTATGAGTTTTGTTGACACATTACTTTCTACTTCAAGATTAGTTCAAAGAAGAGTAAAGTTATGCACATGTGCAGGTTTAGAGCGCCACCTTTTACATGAACTGGATAGTTTATCATTAAAATTTAACCTGGTCTCAAGAGGAAAATCATATATTGATATCTCAACGGGATTAGATACAATATGGTCAATTATTCAAAATAGGTTCTAATCTATTATACATAAATATACACATTTTATAGTAAAATAGAGTTAAATCATTAATTTAGCCGAATATGTCGACAACTTTATATTCATGTTCTCGACCCATTTGATGCCGAGTATTTCAAAACATATTAATTTAACCTTCAGAAATCCAAAACATTTCATAAATAGGCTGAATCAAGCTGATTGGTATTTTAAAATTTTTTTAATTTGTTAATTTGGATTAGGGGTTCATTCATTCCATTTTCTCATAAATTACCTCCTCCAATTATTAAAGTTTGCACCTTACTGCTATAGTTTAATTAGGTTTTGGCCACTAAATCTAAGCTCTATCACACTGGGATGGTTCGGAACATGGTTGAAAGGGTGATTAATTCTCACTGTTATCGATACAAGAAGATGCAGGGCGATGAACTGCCGAGTTTCATGAAGAATCGTGGATGTATTTCTAGCTTTTAATATAATTTTCAGATGTTCCTCTTTGTCCAAAGATTACCGTTGATATAAATAATAACAACTGCCAAGTATTATTAGGTTAGCATAGTTTTATATCAGGTGTTGGCTGATGCGTCTGGAGACCTGAGCGAAAGACCCTGGAATAAACTATCAATGATAGATGATCGGATAGTTTCCAGCGCTTCTTCGGCCGTAATTCAGGAACTAATCACTAGGGATGCCTTTGCAGACAGGTACCTCCAATTAATAATTTTTATATTAAAATGTGATTCTTAGAACAACAGTTTGGGACCCATTTTGTCACAACGGTTCATTACTCCTGGAATTATTATCATATTTAAACGGTACGAAATCATTTTATTCAAATTTTAATCATTCGCTAATTTTAAATATTAATAAATATGTAGACGAGAAATTCAGAGCGGAATCGCCAAATTACCCACTTCACAACGTATTAAATTAAATGATTATCATGTATTAGTTCCCATTATGCACTCTGTTTTACGAACAAAATCATTTAACTAGATCAAATTTGTAAGAATTTTCAAATTTAACTAAGTTTTAGACCAAATTCTGGATACTCTTTACTTGGAACTGATCCTAACCCCGACAATATTACTGTAACTACTACAAATTTAACCTGAATTTAGTGTGCAAATGATCTTCTTGCCAAACTTAAGGACCAAAATGCAGTTCAACAAACAGAAACAAAAGCAACATCTGGAAATGTTGAAATAAAATTTGATTGTAAGCATATTAGTGATGTACCACTTGACCTTAATAAGTGTATAATTTTAACAAACCTTTATTACGGAAATAAGGAAATGAAGGCTCAATATTCGAATTATTTTAGAGAATTTTTAAAATTTATCAAGTCTAAATCTCCCCAAACACCATCAGTATACGTTATTTCTCCCAGGTCTTTTAAGAGGATTTCTAAGCTGAAGTGGGAAACCCTGATGGTGTTTAACAATAATGGCATAATTGTTGATTTGCTAAAGTTATTAAAATAGTAAAGTCACTTTAAATCCTTTAATATATTATAAGCATTTTCCTTTATTTTATCACAGTTTTCTATACTAGACTTCTCAATCACCTTTTCATTACACTATAGAATTATTCTATGTTTGCATTATACCTTTTGTATCTCCCGTTTGGCCCATAAATATAACCTATTCATGGTCATTGTGTTCTTATATCCTAAACTTTAATTGAATTCAGCTGTTTTTACTTAATGTTTTAAATTCTCTTCTATAATCTTCAATTACTACATCCACTTCCTTATTACACTTCTACTCTCACTATTATACAAGTGTGTATATTATACCTTTATCTCTTTCTTGTAATTGTTCAACGCCTTTTTATGCCTTATTTTGTATTTCTTCAATAATATTTTAGTTTCCTTTATCTAAAAAGATGTTTTTTGCTAAAACTAACTTTTTCTAGCTTTAAATTATTAGACTCGTCTATGTCAGCTAACATCTTGCAACTATTCTCCATCATCAAATAACTAACTTTAAACAAATAATAATTAAGTTTAACCAATATTTAAACAAGTTTAAGTAAATTATAGATTAGTTGATGAAAATATAAGAATGAAATTAGGTGAGAAAATTCCTCGGGGAAAAATTTAAATTATTGGTAGCTTGATTCCGTGAACTCTATTCACCTTTTGCATGTCTTCCAAATATTCCCTCAAATCCTGCAATGACACATCTTTCGGGTACCTGTTAAGTCTTTTCCAGGCCTTTGAGAGTTCCTTTAGGCTCATTTTTGATCCGTCGAGATTGTTCAGTGCGTATTCGTTTATGTCCACATCCCTAAACATTCTTCTAGCCTCAGGTTCAAGGTCGCTCAAGTCATCAGGCCCAAAATCAATATCTTCGACAGAATCGTCCACGTGTGATGGTTTAATATACTTAGACTTAAAAGGATCATTTAACCTATAATTCAAATTAGTAAACATTAAATAATTCAAATTAGTAAACTATATAAAGTTAACTAGAAATATATAAAAAAATTGTGTATAAAAAATACCTGAGAAGATCAGAATACATTTTCCTAATCATTGAGAGTCCATAAACTTGTAATTCATTGGTTAAAATTCTTGGATTTTTAATGATTTCAGTGTAGGGTGCCATTGGAATTGAGGATGCATCTTCTTCATCAATTGCAATTGGAATTTCAGTACGTTCTTGATTCCTTAAAACGACGGGTCTGTTCAGGCTCATGTAGGAGTCATAGTTCAAAGACTTTGAGAAGTAGAAAAACACATCATTCAAAATCTTTCTATGTCTTTCTCTGAGCAGAGACATGAGCGAGTAGTTTGGATGTGTCAGAATCTTCAAAACTCTTAAAATTGACTTGCTTACTGACCTGTCCATGATATAATCATGCCTCACAGCGTCGTAATATTTTATCAATTCACCCAATGAATAAAAGGTATTTTCATAAGAGTTTGGAACTATACTAGAGAACATAGCTGCTTCTTTTGGTAACATGTCATATATTCTTTCCAAGTACAATTTATGGCTCTGGGACAAAAGTCTCATTATACTTCTCTCAAATTCCAAAGCCTCCTTTAATGTAATCTTTCTCCTCTCAGTTTGACTCATGAGTCTTTCTAAAAACTCCCAAAAGGGTTCATTTTTAGAGTTTACAAAGAATTCTTGAACCAAACATGGTGGGTCATACTTTGCACACTCAATATTCCTCAAAAGTTTCCTATACGCCTTAGGGTCCATATTTTCCTTTAAAAATATTTCTCTAAGCTCTTCATTATGTAAAAAGTAATCTGTTTCGAAAATTGTGCGTTCTTTCAGAACAACATATCCAAGTTCTCGTTCCATGCTCAGTTCTTTTATACTGGGATACATTTCTTCCTCTGGATCGTTTAGGAAAAAACTGTCCTGACTCAGGTCTCTGCTAAGTATTGTATCTGCAATATCTTCAGACTCTAAATCATCTGCAAAATGATTTTCTGCAAAAACTGGCTGCAGGGTTAAAAACTCGTTCATTTGTGGAGAATCAGAAGACGGGTAAATAAAGTTACTCATTACCAAGATCTTTAATTCCAACTCCTTCAGGTTAATTTTATGTGTTCTGAGTTCTTTTTCGGTAAGGTTACTTAGCCACTCGGTAATTGGCATCGTAACATATCTTTCATCTCTACGCCTCTGTTGGACAGCATATACACCTTCCAATCTATACTTCTCTATACTTCCCAATTTCACCTATCAATCAAATTAATTCATATCACAATAGATAGTATAGTATTTTATGTTAGGATAATTTAGATGATACGTGTACTATTCTGCCTATTTCGACGTTAGTGGAATATTGTCCTGCATCCATTACTCCGATGAGATAATCATCATTTAGTGTGAAATTAGGCTTAAACTTGTCATTTATAGCGAAATATACCAGCCCTCTATCATTTCCTATCACTATACAAGGGTATGTCAAGTCCTTTTTTATCTCATACTTATCCGAATCCTGTCTTATCCTACACATTACATTAGTACATCTGTGTAATAAAATTGATATAGTAGGGGGGTTTTACATTTTAAGGAAATATTTTTCCATTGTTGGTGTTGGTTTATAGTAGTTTTTGGTGGTTGTAAACATCATTAAGTTTGAAATGGGATCAACTTGTGAAATGGGTTGATAAACATTTTTAACACTCAGCTCATTACCTCTAACATAAATCGAATTATCGTAATGATATATGTGATTAAGTTTTCCAAAATTGATTTCTATATCTTTTTGTACAAAGTATCGGTGTGGTTTGTTAATTCTAATAAAGCTTTCGTTAAGAAGTTCCTCGGGGTAATTATAGGGCAAATGTTCCTTGGTAATATATGCCAAATACTCTTCTTTATACCCTCCTGAGAGCCTAAAACTTAGGAAATCCTGGTAAACCTTATCGACTTCAGCCTTAAACCACTTCCCAGTCCTTGCATAATATTTTATTATTGAATTGATTAACATATTCAAATTCTCTCTTCGAAGTATCGGGTGTGATATCTGACTTCTAAACAAATATACTTGCTCAGGTACAACCTCACTCCCGGCCAAATACACCTACATCATCATACATATACTATTTTAGAAATAATACCTGTATTTTATCACCAATTTTGTCATTTCCTGTTGTTAACGTGTATGCGTTGACTCCGTACATTTCACTGCGTCTACAGTTCGTCAGGCTGACCTTCAGAACATTGTCCATGATATCAGTCACAATGCCTTCATATGGTACAAAGTGGTACTTTTTGTTAAGTGAATCCAGGTGCATTAGTGAGTATGTTTTCCTCTTAGTTTCCACTATGTTTACTGAGAAAAACTCTCCGTAAATGTAGTTCGAGTACGGGTTGATGTCGGTTACCAAAAATTCCATACGATCCAGGTTCTTCAGGAACTCGGGCGTCTTTTTCTCAGAAGGCACCGAAAAATCTTGAGGCCTAATCTCAGCACCTACTCCAATATCAAATGGAATATACCTTTCCTTCTTCCTCAGTGATTTTAAATAATCGTATGGATATGGATATTTAGGTTTGAAATAGGTTTTTCTCTTCCTTTCAGGGAACTTCTTAGACGTATGAATTGTGTCATAAATCATCTTCTGCCTCATGTTAATTTGAGTTTTATCTCTTTCCGCTGCTGACAGTAGGTTATTTAGTCTATAATGTTCATCTTCGTTCATGAAGTAGAGTGTGGATTTTGATGCGATTAAAGTCTGAGGGAGGCCTATATCCACCATAATAGTCCCGTCCTGGTTCCTCTTTAGCGGTGTTCCGTAAACAATCTCTCCGCATTGAAGTTCGTTGGTGGCCGATCCTGATCGAAAACTATGTAAACTAGAAAACTCTGATACATTTCCTCCATTTCCCTCATTACTATAGTGCGATAGCGGGGTTGAAAGTGAAAATGCGATACTTAAATTTGGGTTAAATAGTGAGTTAGTGGTAAATTTGGGTGAAAAACAGTATGTGCAGGTAAGAAAGTATAAAATTGGGGCAAAACACAAAACGAAATTAACACCAGGCTTAAGGGAGGTTTTTTTAAATTTCATCGAAAAAGTGATCACATATCACGGGTTTAATTAGATAAAACCGTCCCCCTGGCCGACTTTTTAAATCAGACAGTCTCAAACATTAAATCTACAAGATAGAAACTTGATTTAATAGAAAATAGCGAAAAAGTGTGTTGGTATGTGTTTAAGAAGAGGATTCCTTTCGGTTTTGACCGGTGTATTTTAGATTAAAAATTACAAGAGTTATTGCGATAAGGAGGAAAATAATAAATTAAATATACTAAAAAATGACTGTATAGCAATGAATGTAAAATGTGTATTGGAGTTATTAATTATACTTAATATTTATATACCCGATATACAATTAAGATTCTTTTCTCTTAAAAACATTCTCATTCCCTATTTTTTACATATTATTTGCCACCAAATATCAGTTTAGGAAATATGAATCTATATATGACTAAAACATTGCCTTTGAACTCAATTATTATTATCATTAATTTCTTCCTGAACATAAAAACCTAGTTTCTCAACCAGATGTCGAAGTGCCAGTCCAGGAGTAATTTTTTATCATAAAATATAATTTTTAGAACTGTTAACTGAGATCGAGTCGAGTTACAACCCAAAGACTGTAGAGGAAGGATGGTACACTTTATGGGAATCGAGGAAATTTTTTACACCTTCCAGTGACCCCGAAACCCTTAACACCAAAAACAAGTGGGTGTCTCTACTTCCTCCACCTAATATTACCGGTTCGCTTCACATTGGCCACGCACTAACTGTTTCGATTCAAGACTGTCTGACCAGATGGTAACTACAACCTTCTTCAACATATGTAGGCACCGAATGAAAGGTGACGTGACACTGTGGCTCCCAGGCACAGACCACGCTGGAATCGCAACCCAGTCAGTGGTGGAGAGGACCTTGTACAAAGAAGAAAACCTGAAGCGCCACGATCTAGGAAGAACAAAATTCGTAGAAAAAGTCTTTGAATGGAATGATAAATATGGAAACAACATCAAAAACCAACTCAAGTATTTAACTATTTAGATAATAATTATTCTATAGGAGATTGGGAGCTTCGTTGGATTGGACCCGAGAGGTATTTACCATGGATCACCCAAGGTCAAACGCAGTAATCGAAGCCTTCGTTCGTCTGTACGATTCCGGGCACATTTATCGTAACACCCGATTGGTCTCGTGGTGCCCTTTTCTCTCCACTGCCCTCTCAGACATTGAAGTTGAACCCATGGAAATCACATCTCCAACATTCCTTACTATTCCAGGTTCTACTACAATACTTTAGTTATTCAGTATATACACATATATACACATTAAAATTTTGGATAAATTATTGAATCATTAAAAGCTGAAATTCTTTAATCAAACCAAATATTTTATAAGTGGTGTATTATAAAGTATATTGATTAAAAAATAATTAGGCTATGATTCATCTGTGGAAGTTGGATCGTTGTGGATTTTTCAGTACCCGGTGCTAGTGGGAAATGAGACGCGTCACCTCGCAGTTGCCACTACGAGGTTGGAGACGATGCTAGGTGATGTAGCAGTGGCTGTGAACCCAGAAGATGCCAGGTACAAAGAAATGGTAGGCTGTAAGATAAGGCACCCGTTTTTCCCGGATAGAGAAATGGTAGTGGTCGCTGACCCTCACGTAGATATGGAGTTTGGAACAGGAGCAGTTAAAATAACCCCATCACATGACAAGAACGACTATGAAATAGCAAAGAGACATGGACTTCCGTTTTTGAACATTTTCACAGATGATGGGAGGATAAACGAAAACGGAGGAGAGTTTTCAACAATGCACAGGTTCCAGTGCAGGAAAGTACTTGAGAAAAGGCTGAAAGAGATTGGGTTGTTCGTAGATAAGAAACCTAACACCAAGCCGATGATGGTCCCAAGATGTTCAAGAACAGGTGACATTGTGGAATATATGTTAATTCCACAGTGGTACGTTAACTGCAAGGACTTGGCTAAGAGAGCAATTGAAGTTGTTAGAAACGGCTCACTTAAGATCATCCCATCCTCATACGTCTCAGTATGGAACCAGTGGCTTGAGAATATTCAGGACTGGTGTATTTCAAGACAGCTCTGGTGGGGACATAGGATCCCTGCATACAGATTGACATCCTCTTCTATCCCAGATTCAGAAGAAAGGTGGGTTGTGGGTAGAGATTTCGAAGAAGCGCAGGAACGTGCACAAAAGCTCTTCCCAAACTTACCCGACCTGACCCTAACCCAGGATGAAGATGTGTTGGATACTTGGTTTTCATCGGGATTGTTCCCTCTTAGTACACTGGGATGGCCAGATACCAATACTTCTGATTTTAAGTCGTTTTTCCCCACTAGTCTACTCGAGACAGGAAATGACATTATCTTCTTCTGGGTCGCGAGGATGGTCATGCTCTCTCTCCATTTCGTAGATATGCTTCCATTCAATGAGATTTATATGCATCCACTGGTTAGGGATTCCAGAGGTGAAAAAATGAGTAAGAGTAAAGGCAACGTTGTTGACCCCATCGACATCATTGAAGGAACCACTCTTGAAAGGCTTAACCAGAATATTTTGAATTCTTCACTACCTCAGGGTGAGATAAAGAGGGCGTTAGCATTACAGAAACAGCAGTTTCCTGACGGAATTCCCATTTGTGGTGTAGATGGGCTGAGGCTTGGACTACTAGCACTAATGAGGCACAACAGAGCAATTCTACTCGACGTGAACAAACTCGTGTCGTCAAGACATTTTGGAAACAAAATATGGAACGCGACCAAATTTGCTATTCTTAGGACAAAGTTCTTCAGACCATCTTTACAACACACTTATAACCATTATAACACGGTCAAATCCTATAAGGGTGATAACAGCCTCGAGTGCAAATTCAAATGGGAAGATAAGTGGATCCTGCACAAACTCAATCAATACATCAAACGGGTATTTACACATCTAAACTTTACTAGATATTATATATCCAACTGTCAAAATGATATCTAGATACCTTCGTAATTAAAGCTATTTTTTGTTTATATACATAGTTTACTCCTAGATTGTTAGTTAACTATAAAGTAACTGGGGTTAATAATATAATAGGTAACTGATGGATTGGAAAGCTATCAATTTTATGAAGTGGTTCAGGCAACATATGATTTCTGGTTATATCAGTTGTGTGACGTATACCTGGAACTTGTAAAAAATAGACTCCCTTCAGTAATTGATGACTCCTCATTCGTCCCTACACCACAGTCTAACGGAGCAGCGTTTATAATACACACATGCTTTAGCGAGTCCCTGAAACTACTTCACCCAATCATGCCATTTATAACCGAGGAACTCTATCACCACCTGCCTGAGTACCTAAGGAAACACGACTCGATTTCTATCTCCGCGTTCCCGAAACCCAACCTCGACTGGGAGAACGAAGCACTAGATGCTGAAATGGATATATTATTCTCAGTGGTACACAGCTTCAGATCACTGGCAACAACACTAGGACTTGCACAGAACACAAACAAGGTTGGATTCTTAACCACCGACGAAACAACACACCGCATATTACATGATAAACTCCACCTCATAGAAACACTCTCCAAATTCAAATCGGTACAACACAACATAATTATATAGTTATTGATTATATTTTTTTGATTAGTTAATTTATACATTGAGAAATAAATATATTTATTGGTTTAGATAACAGTTGCGAATAGCACGAGTCCGGAGCTGTGTCATTGCGTTCAGAATGTAGTCTCATCATCTATAGTGACGTATATCAACGTTGACGAAAGTGTGGATTTGGTCAAAACCTCGTCAATGCTCAATGACAGACTCGGCAAGACAAACAAGATGGTATTTTTAAAAATAATTTTAAAAAATAATTTTCAGCTTGAGTCGTACCTTAAGAAGCTAGAGCTGCCCAACTACGAGGACAAGGTCCCGCAGGACGTCAGAGCACTCAACGACTCTAAAATCAAGGAGCTTTCCCACGAGAAAAAGCAACTTGAGGAAGCGATTAGGGACCTGGAAAGACTCAAACTCAACAACTTTAAATAGTCACATACGCCACTAAGATTTTTGTACTCTATGTATATACATGCTACTATATTATTACACCATTACACATTGTTAACAATAAATTATACATTAGTGAAGGTTAGTGGTTATCTTGTGGGCACAGGGAATTGTTTCGTTTGTCTAGGCTGTTGCATGAATCTGCGGTTTCGGTTAAAGTTAAAGGTGGAGATCCTGCCATCGTCGTGGCGTGAGCCGTAGTTGTAGCGAGTGTCTCGTTGCTGGAAACGTCTGTCCTGAGACAGCGCGAACTTTGAGTTCTTCATGTTCAGAGTCAGCTCGTTCTGCTCAACTGCGGTCGAGAGGTTCTCTGCGAGCTTGACTGCGAGTTTCTGGAGCTCCGTGGGTTCGCTGTGGTTTATGAGGCAGCACTTGCTGCTGTAGTCCCAGCTCCCGAGTATTTCTCCGTTCACAATCATCTTGCTGATGAGTGAGTGCACCACATTCTCGTCAAGGCTAAACATCGACGAGAGTTGCTCAACTGAGAACGAGTCGTAGATGTTCACGTACTTGAAGATGTATGTTCTAAACCCCTCCACCTTGATCAGCTCCTTCAATGTTTCTTGTACCTTTTCCCTATCAGGCATGTTATTCCAGGTGTTCAGTGACAAGATAAAGTTGTAACATTTCTTCCAGTCGCCGTTTTGCAAGTGTTTGAACGCAGTTAAAATTACTTCTCTGTTACTCTCTGGAGGCCCTACAAACACTTGCCTTTCATATGCGTCATACATTCTTCTAAACTGTCTTGAAATGACTTCTTTAGCCTTTAGTGGGTATCTTGCGTAGTTTGCAGATTCCAACAGCAAGGCACAGATGTAATTCACAGACTCTATCAGCTCAATGCTAATGTGCATATGATAGGGCAAAAGTCTCCTCTTCTCTGCACGTTCCTGTTCTGGAGTCTTTTCCATATTCTTAACATTAGATAAACCTTGTGCCAACAGTTCTTTGTGTCTGTTTTGCAAACACATATCCATTAGGTAGGAGTGGGCTTCACTGATTAAGCCTGCTCTGAATGCGCAGATTCCAAGCTGGGCAAGGTTTCGGTTAACTAAAATCTGGGTTGAAATGTCAGTTTCGCTTGCCACTTCTGTCAGGTTTGATGCTGCCAAAAGATCCTTTGCCTCGTAGTAGTGGCCGTGCAATGACTTGTTATATGCTAAATGAAGACATGCTCTTATCTTATCTCTTTGTGTTCCATACACGAATACAAAGTTTACAAGCTCTGTCACTAGATCGCTTGGTTTCTTATTCTCGTTTGGGAAGAACTTTTCAGTTTGTTTCTTGTCCTTAATTTTGTTCCTCACGAGTTCCCAGATTTTCGCTGAGATTTCGTCATCTTTGTAGTGGCAGTGGTCCAGGATCATCAGGGCTGTCGACGCTGCAAATTCATTACCCTTTTCAAATTTTAGGTAATATACAAGTGTCCTGTGTAATAAATATAACATATCAATTGTATATGCCAGCATCGTCTTATAATCTGGGTTATGCACTTCTGTATACAATAAACCTTTATATAACTCATCATTCAACTTTTGCACTATTGTTGACAATACACCTAATGATGTTTTAACTCTATCATCAAATGCTTTTACTTTATCATTATTAACCTTTTCAGCTTCATCCATTGTATTGTTTTGGGCAGAATTGACCATTTCCGATGATAAATATGACTTAGGGTTACTAATAAGTTCTGAGACTAGGTGTGAAGCAATTCTATACGTGTTAATCCACTCTGTTGGTGTCATTGCTCCATATGCGTGTGAATAGGTATCAAAGAGTACGTGTACCAGCGTTTCCAAAACTTCTAGATACAGTGATTGCGAGATGGTTTTTGCAATGTACGGCAATGACTGGAGTATCTTTAGATTTTCAAAGTTGTTTGTTCCTCTCTTTCCTCTCTTCTCAATTATTGACTTTACAAACAGTCTGAGTGCCTCCTCGCTCAAGTGAACTGTATTTAGCATTTCCTGTACTTCAGGAATCATTACTGAGAACGGGTTATCATCATTTCCAAGCTTAACCTCCTTGAAGTATTCGACTAGTGCGTCTGACGCTGCTGTAACTGCTGAAAACTTGCTAATACTTGTTATTGGGGTTGGTTTCTCAAGGACCTCACGCTTTTTGGTCTTCGATTTCGTTTTCTTGGTCTTCTCAGCCATCTCAGCTCTCGGTTCACTCTTCTTTACTCCCCACTTATCCATCGCCTTGTTGTGTTTATCTCCATCCTCAGCTTCTGACGCAGGATGGGAACCTGAGTCTGACCACCCGCTCGTATCCCCAGATCTGGGTGACTTTTCTTCTGCCGCCTCAACCTCTTCCTCCTCCTCTTCTTCATCCTCATCCCACTCAGAATAGCTGGATTCAGTTGATTCTTCCTCTTCGTCTTCAGACTGCTGCAGCACATCATAGAAATTATCTGGGTCCTTGTTATATTCCTCTATAATTTCAGAGTGTTGCTCATTAAACTTTCTAAGTCTTGACCTTAGAGTGTTAAAGGAGATCGTTTTTGCTTTCGATAACTTCTTATAACTCTCCTTATCCTTTTGCTGGGCTTCCATAAACTGGGACAACTCCACTATCAACTTAACTACAAGCTTAGGCAATCTCGTTGATGAATATTGTTTTTCTACAAACTTTGCCAGAATATCATAATCCTTTAACAACTCTGAGTAATCATTAATCTTCTTCAAGTGTTCAATTGTCTTAACATGGTTTTGGATGGTTTCTAGTGCCTTAGCCTTTGCTGACTTTACGATCCTTGACTCTCCTTCGTCATCTGAGCTATCCAGAGTCCACTTATTTGCATCAACTCCGTGTCTATTATCCTTATCGTCTGACTTACTGGAGTACTCTGAAGAGTCAGAGTAGGAATCATCAGAATCATCTCCCCAAAACTTTGACTGCATTTTCGAACTAAAATATGAACTCAAAAATAAATTAAAATATAAAGAAATTTAAAACGTTTAACACTTGAGTTGTTTATTTCAAAATATACTTAAAGTAAACAGAAAATTAGTTAATAAAACACACTAGATTAATTTCATAAAAATATCTTTAAAATATGGAACGTGGACGAAAGCAAGCAACTTCTATCCTATTTCTAGTGTAATAAAGTGTATTATAAAAGATATGAAAAATAATATTAAGTGAATCTGATAAAAAGAAACAAATTTTGCAAATCAATTCCCCACAGTTTCCATTAATATTCTAACCTAGAAAATTTCACATTTTCCCCTTTCTTTTAGGGTTAAAATTAAACATTTATTATTAGTTTTTTCTCTACCATCACATATATACTTATCATAGTGTTTGGATATTTTTTTCAGGAAATGTGTTGAAACCAATACGGTTTCCTTCTTATGATTTTTCATAAATTTCACTCATATTGCAGTAAAATTAATTTTTTAATACCCACCAGTAGTTTTTACTTGAGATTCTCCACCATGTCACTCCATCAGAGCCGCTTATCCTCTCTAGTAAATCTCTTAACTGAGAAGAAACTTGACTCTTTCATAGTTGATAGAGTTGATCCACATAACACAGAAGTCCCACATTCCACCTTTGATAGACTTTCCTTCATTTCAGGGTTCACTGGTAGCTATGGGTTTGCCCTCGTTACACATGATCAGTGTTATTTATGGACAGATTCCAGGTAATTTAGTTCTGAAAGTAAAAATTTTAGATACTTTATACAAGCTGAAAGGCAGTTATCAAAACCATGGGTCCTAATGAAGTTGCTTGAGAAGGATGTCCCATCATTAACTGAGTTTCTATCCTCAACCAAAGAAAGTAAGTTTCCACTAATATATTTCATTTCAGTCAAAACTGTCGGATTTGATTTATACTCGACAACATACAAATCCTACGAAAATATGTTGAAAAAAGCCCCCGAGAAGGAATTTGTAGGATTAACTGAAAACCCAGTTGATGTTGTTTGGGGCAAGGAAAGGCCGCCTTTCCCATTAAATCCACTGAAGTTACACCCGCTAAAATATTCTGGAGTTTCCGTTTCAGACAAACTCGTTGAGGTTCGGAAGGAGATGACGACAAATAAAGTCAATGTCTTGGCTCTAACGGTACCTATTAACTGTTAAACTTATTTTAGAACTTGGACGAAGTTGCGTACATGCTGAATTTGCGTGGTTCGGACGTCGAAACTTCACCGCTTTTCTACTCATACCTAGTAGTTGAAATGGACAAAATTATGTAAATTTATTTTAATAATATTATTTCTAGCCTTTTTGTGGATCATCGGAAGTTAAATGAAGAAGTCACGTCATACCTAAAGTCATTATCAGTTGAAACAAGGTAATTTTATCCATATATTAAAATTTTAGGGATTATAATGATGTTTTTTCCTATCTTGAAACTGTTGGTACTGATCAGAAAGGATCTGCTGGAACTGGTGACCCGGTACCCGCGTTTAAGATGTGGTCTTCTACATTTTCTTCAGTTCACCTATGTAATTCATTTTTGAAGCACAATAGTGATTCTACGCCAAGAGAGTTATTTTTAGAGACAACACCAGTCTGCGATTTAAAGGTAAAATAACAGTTAAAAACAGTTGTTAGGCATGTAAAAATGAAACTGAGCTCAAGTGTATGGCGGAAGCCCATATAGCAGATGGAATTGCAATGGCTAAGTTTTTCGCAACAGTTTACGTAAGTTTAGGAAATCCAACTTCTTTTAGGAAATGAAAGAAAATGGAACATTGTTTGATAAGGACGAATATGAACTGGGTCAATTGAGCAGTGAATGCAGATTCGAGCAGGTAATATTAAATTCAGTTTAATTAATCTGTGTGTCATCAACAATGATATCTATGTAGGAGAATAATGTTGGATTATCGTTCGAGCCTATATCTTCAATATCAGAAAACGGAGCAGTTGTGCACTATAGGTATGTTATTTTTCAAATTTCATCGTTAGAGCTCTAAAGGAATCCTGTTCTAAGATTGGTCCACACATGTATTTACTGGATTCCGGAGGTCAATATCTCACTGGAACGACTGACGTTACAAGAACTGTTCACTTTGGAACTCCAACTGAAGAGGAAAAGTTAGCCTACACACTCGTACTTAAGGTATTGCATTTCACCATATGCCATTATTAATAGTACAATCTATTTATATTAATAATAAAAGCACAATAATACCATTATATAGCGTATAATTATTATGTTATTACTTTAAAATATTTTTAGGGACATCTTGCGTTGAGACATGCCAAATTTCCAGAAGGTACACCAGGCGAGTCTTTGGATGTCTTGGCAAAATTACCGCTCTGGGAAAGAGGAATGAACTATTACCACGGAACTGGACACGGAGTTGGCTCGTACCTAAACGTGCACGAAGGACCCTGTAACATAACTTCACTATATAAACCAAGAATTGGGAAACCAAACATTGTGTATTTGAAGCCAGGGATGGTACTCTCGAATGAGCCGGGCTTTTACGAGGCCGGGAAGTTTGGAGTACGAATTGAAAACATGTTTTACGTTAAGGAACTAGACGATAAGTTCTCGAAAGATAACCGTAAATTCTATGAATTCGACGATTTAACACTTGTTCCATACTGTAAAGATTTAATGGACCATTCATTACTCACCAAACAGGTTTGCCAACATTTACACTAAAATTTATTAGGAGGTTGAATGGGTGAACGAATACCATAAGAGAATATCAGACACACTAGTTCCATTGATGTCGTCCCGACCAGGGTATGAAAAGGCAGTTGAGTTTTTAAAAAAGTCTGCACAACCCTTAACACACAATACAAAATAATATTTTACATAATAATTAAATTGCATATATTATTATATTATATATAAATTATAGTACAATGCATTGAGAATTATAATGTATAGAGGATTATTTTCAATTTGGAGGTTAAAAGGGCTTAATTTAAATCAATTGAGAACTGTTGTACAGTCGAGCTTCGCAAAAAACACCAGATTCAAGAAAAACCACAACCTTCCATTCAAGGTAATAGTATTAACCATATTTTATTTGTAATTATACCTTAAATGATAGTGTATAATCATGTATAAGGTGACCAGAACATCATCTGGTAACTTGGCTGTTTATTTAAAGATAAGGGCTCACGGAACAGTTTTATATACAGTAGTAAGACACATTTATGGCGATGTTCAGGTGAGAATCCAACAATTATCACAAACTTGTTTACACATTTTCAGGCCATGAAGGAACAGTTAAGGATTCTTTGCGAGTCACCGGTTAGGGAGAGAGTTGGAAGTCTTGAAGTTCAAGGAATGCATGTAAAAAAGATTAAGAAATGGCTAGTTAGTTGCGGGTTCGCCATCATCTCATAATCCCATTCTTACTATCTGAATTTTCTAATTAATAAATTTAGGTACTAAACAAATATATGTTGTGTAAAAAAGAAGATTAATTGTTAGAGGGTAAAAGGCCTTGCTCTCTTAGAAGCCTATTGACGACCTCATCGGCATCGCCTCTCTGCCTCATTTCTGGACTCAAAGCCAAGCTGAAATTTGAGTTGTTGTAGACGCCTCTTTCATCAACCTAATTAATTTATAAATTAATATATTGATAATTAAAATTATAAATCTATGAATATATATATAAGTATATAGATGGTTGGTTACCAGTCCAATGTTGATTTGTACTGCTCCATGGTCTTTGGCTGAGATGATTCTGTTTGTTCCAAAGCACTTCCTGGGAATATACAAATCTACAAGCTTCCCGTCCTCGTTAATCATTTTTCTCAAAAGATTCTATTATTCAACTGTTCAATTGGGTGAATTTATTAATGAATAAATATATTGGGAAGATGTAAAATTAAATAAATATGCTAGAAGATAAATATAAAAATAATTAAAACTGTTAAAGTTAAGTAAAAAGCCTGTCAACAATGTAAAGATAGTGGAATCCCCCATAAACACAAATTGAGTAATGTTTAGATGGATAAAAAAATTAAATCATGGAAAATTAGCTGCGATCATGATCAAATGACATGAACTTTGGATTCTCAGGTAGATTTCCTGAAGTGTTAACAAAATAGGGAGTTTCGAACATCCAAATACCGTTTTTGAAGTTCGCAGATATAAATTTACAGCCGTTTGACTCGGTATATTCCTTCAGCTTCTCAATCTGAGTTATTTGCTTAGAAATGGACCTCTCGTCATAGTCCTTGGGTGTGCAGTTGTACAGAGTTATTAGCGCCGTCTTGTTTAAGCCTGTGCCTACCGGTGATACCTCATCAGAATCCTCATACACAGACACTTTGCGATATCCGATGTCGACAATCTTGTCTAGGTCAAGTCCCCTCAAGTCTGTATATCCTGGCCAAAGTATATCACCGTAACCGTCCTTGATAACCTGGAAGTCCATTACCGAGGACAACTGAGTGTCGGTCATTTTTTGCAAACTTTGCATTGTAGGTCTCGTGCTGTACCCATCCTTTGTTAACTTCGGAGGTCTAGAACTTGGTGTTACATCCTCTACACTTTCCGATCCCGCTGACTCCTTTTCACTCACTGAAGATTTTACATCACTTTCAGTGTCAACAAACTTCTCATCTACCTTTGATAAATATATTTGATCTAGTCTCGTTTTACCATTCGTACCCAAATATCCTCCTGACATCCCTAATCCCAGTCCATCCATATTATTTACATTTTTCATGTCATTAGTTACGTTGTTAGTTACACTATTGGTATGATTGGTAGTGGTATGATTGGGTTGTAAATTGTGTTTTAATTGATTAGTATCCTTGAGTATTTTGAGCTTTCCTCCTTTGGTGTAAAATTTGAGTAGATCAGCTTCAGTGCATTTATCTTCCTGAAGTGACCTAATCTTTTCAAAGTGTTTATGCAACGAATTTGTGCCAGAATCCACAGCTTTATCCCCGTTAAGTCTTTTATCTTCATTTACTCTTTTATCATTTATATTATCTGTGCTATCTGTGTTAGTCGTGATATGTGTATTTAGTGTATTCATGTAGTATCTGGGAACTGAAATTCCAAGATCGCTGAGAACTTTTCTCAGCCCAAATCTATCCTTGGCGTCATTAGAATAAAAGTTGTTCATAACGTTGTTATTTTGTGTTTGGGCGGGTTCTTTGTTAACGGAATTAACCTTGTTCAGGTACTCAATAGCCTCTGGTGGGAGACTCATGTTGTTTGACCAAAAGCTTGATAAACCAGGTGAGGGTGAGTTCAAGTCCCAAAGGTACAGACACCCAAGTTTAGGGTTATTCTGTTGCATTTGATTGTTAAATTGAGTTGCGGTTCCAGTGGCACCGAATAGATTTGAAGCACCATACTGGTTTCCAAATGATCCAAGTCCTGCACTTGTGGAACCCAATCCCGTTGTGGACCCGAATAAACCAGTACCAGTAGTACCAGTGTTGGTGCCCAGTCCAGTAGTACTACCGAATAATCCTGTTCCAGTGGTTCCTGTAGTTGAGCCTAATCCAGTTGTGGTGGTGCCGAATAATCCGGTGCCAGACGTTGTTCCTAACCCTGTATTGGTTGATCCAAAAAGCCCAGTTCCAGTATTACTGGAGGTGGTATTTAGTCCAGTAGTTGATCCCAGACCAGTTGTAGTACTACCAAATAGTCCTGTACCAGTGTTGGTGTTTAGTCCCGTGTTTGAGCTACCAAATAGACCAGTTCCTGTTCCAGTTGTCGCAGTGGTTCCAGTGGTACTACCAAATAATCCAGTTCCGGTAGTCCCAGTTGTTGAGCCTAGTCCAGTTGTGGTACTACCAAATAAGCCTGTGCCCGTGGTACCAGTTGTGGAGCCGAGCCCTTGTGTAGTACTGCCAAAAGTATTAGTGGAACCAAATAGTCCAGAACCCGTTGTACCAGTTGTAGTAGACCCGAATAAACCAGTTCCTGTAGTTCCGGTTTGTGTTGTAGAACCTAGGCCAGTTCCAGTAGTACTACCAAATAAACCTGTACCAGTGGTTCCTGTAGTTGATCCTAATCCAGTAGTGGTACTACCAAATAGACCAGTGCCGGTTGTTGATCCCAAACCGGTGTTGGTAGAACCGAAAAGTCCAGTTCCAGTACCTGTTTGTGTAGTACTACCGAATAGTCCGGTGGACGTTGTTGATCCTAAACCTGTGTTTGTAGATCCAAAAAGCCCGGTCCCAGTTCCAGTGGTTCCAGTGGTACTGCCGAATAAACCTGTCCCAGTTGTTGATCCTAGTCCTGTATTAGTTCCTAGTCCAGTTGTAGAACCAAACAAACCAGTCCCGGTATTAGTATTTAATCCAGTGTTTGATCCAAAGAGACCTGTTCCAGTACTAGTTTGAGTGGTACTACCAAATAATCCTGTACCAGTTGTTGATCCCAAACCCGTATTGGTTGAACCGAAAAGCCCAGTTCCTGTTGTGGAACCCAAACCTGTATTACTACCGAATAGGCCGGTCGAAGTTGTAGAACCTAGCCCAGTATTACTACCAAACAATCCAGTTCCTGTAGTGTTTGAAAATCCAGAACCTAAACCACCCAAAGAAGGGTCATTTTTCCTATAATACTCCCATCTATACTCGTCAGGACTATTATTTGTTTCGTAAGCTACATTTACAATGGTGGAACCGTCGAAATTTTTTGGATCTGCGGTTTCGTTTCCAGTAATTTGGTTAAAGCCGGCTTGGTTTTGTCCTGTATTGCTTTGATAAAAACTCCCAGTTTGTTTATTATCAGACCCAAATAAAGAGGTTCCAAAAACACTAGAATTAGAAGAGCCTAGGGGCTGTGTAGTATTATTCATGTTACTTCCAAAGAAGGAGTTCGATTGACCGGTGTTTCCAAACAAAGTTGAACCACCCATAGTCGTACTCTGGCCAAAAAGAGAGGGCTGGTTAGACCCAAATAAACTGTTTGACCCAGAATTCATGAAACTATTATTTTGTAAATTAGCACTTTGAGTGGCGTTCGAGTTGTTCAAGCCAAAAGATCCGAAGGAATAATTGGGTTTTTGTTCTGAATTAGTTAGCGATGAAAAAGAGTTGGATAAATTTGTATTTTGCTGATTATTAGTATTCCAAAATGATCCAGAAGTGTTAGTATTTCCGAACATATTTACATGTTAGATTTAAAATTACATTGAAACAGTAATTTATCAAAAATTTGAAAAATTAAAAACATTTTATGGTGAATTAAAATATTTAATACTACAAAAGTGTGAAATTATTTAAATAAATTAAAAAAATTAAAATGATTGGGAAGTTGATTTCCACCAACTACACATAAAATGTAAATTCTAGTGGAATCAGCTCTGTTCTTCCTATAACCAATTTTAGCTATGTTTTTTAAATATTTTTATTTAACATTTTACAAAATGCCTAATTTCACTATTTAATCAATGAATCGACTTTTTTTCCGACACCTTTCAAATTTAACTAAAAAACATGATTTTTTAAAGTATCTTCCTTCATATACACAATTTTATTTTTTTCAGAATAAATCAGTTGAGGCAAAGGGGTCTTCTTCTGACCAATCTCACTCCAGAAATACTGGATTCTAATGATTCTGTTGTAAAATTATTCTCTAAATGTGTATGTTTTTGAGTATATTAATATTTTTAGAATATAAACATTTGTAATGACGATGTGCATATTATGAGGACCAGATTCGGTTATCCTCTGGGAAAGGCTTTAGTTCTGATTGACCGAATGACACCCAACTATGATTTTAAATTCGATAACCCGAACAATGACTCAGAAAAATCTTATGAAAATTTATTTCAACCGTCTAAAAACTTAGATTTTACCAACACAACTTCTCTCAGACTTGTATATAACTCAATAATTGAAAACCTGCCTAAGGAATCTAGCGCCTACTTGTGTGACGAACATGAAGTTTCCTGCTATGTTGAACAGTAAGAATAAAATTTTATCAATTATTTAAGGTGTGAAAGACTTTTAACACTGCCAAATGATTTAAGGAGACTTTCCAACCCTGATCTTCTACACAGAGTAGTTACGATAACCGGAGCACCAAGATCATATGGAAGAGTAGAACTCTCGAATGTTATATTCGACATTACCAAGGTCCAAGTGGTATGCCTACTAAAAATTAAATCAACAATCATTTAACATTTTAGGATCCGAAAAATATAATATTCCGCTTCAAAGCCAATGGTGATCAAGACTCATTGGCTTGGGTAATTTGCAATTCCGACAAGGATGTTAACACTATAATATCTAAGATCCAGGTAATGTTTAGTGTGAATGAAATTCAAATCAGGAAGTCCCGATACCAAGGCGATACCAATATGGAAGTTTAATGGGAGCTTCATTTCTCTATTCCTCTAGAAGCTCATTTTTCTTATCACATCCGTCACTTGATTTTATAACAAATAGAAGCAAATATCAGGTAGTCATCACAATAAAAATTATGTTTTATAGATATTCACAATGGGTTGGCACTCTGACGTTGATGAGGCTGAGCTAAGAACCCTTACTGACAGCCTCAAGTTTTATCCTAAAGAAATAAAGATTTTCAAAATAGACTCCAAAGACCCTGGAAAGAGCGAAACTTGCGCTTTCTTGGAGTTCGACAGGATGAGAAACACAAAAAAAGTCATGGTCAGACTCCAAATGATCAAGAACAGGTGGAAGATTCCAGATCACTCGGGATTTTACGCTTATCCAAGAATAGTAATGATAAAATAGTTAGATAAATGAAATTTAGGCTGATGTGTGGTGGAAGTCAGACAATGGATGCCATTATAATGATTCACATTTCAACGCTGATCTTGATGAACCTGTAGAATACTAAATTTCCATTTAATTTAACTATACACATCAATATAATTAATTTTATTATTGTTAAGAAAATTTTTTAAAAATTAAATACTAATAAAATTATTGTATGCCAACGTGTTGTGTTGAGAACATTCATAATTAATATAATGTTGTATTATGTTTAATCGAGTTCGGGTCCCGGAAATGGGACGAATTTGTAATTTTATTTCTTATCGCAACCTATCAACTAGTAAAATTTTGAATATCAAAACCCCTTACTGTAGCAGATGGATTAAAAGAGTGGAACGAATGAACCGTAATAGGAAGATTGAAAAACCTACAAAATATTTAGATTCCATACCAGAAACTGAAGTTTTTACGGAAGAAGATGTTAAAAAACTGTCAATAACACCCACAAAACCAATATGGAACACAAGAAGGTATTTAAATATTAAAATTTGTAGTTAAAAACAACAATTAACAGAGTTTAGGAGTGGAGTTTTGGCATATAAAATTGGTTGCATGTCACTTTGGGACGATTGGGGAGTTCGACACGCAGTCACAGTATGCCAAGTCGACAGATGTGTAGTACTGGAAAAAAGAACAATAGAGAAACACGGATATGAAGCGTTACAACTCGGACTAGGATATAAGAACATAAAACAACAGTCGAAGCCAAATATCGGAAGATTCATTAAACTGGGAACGGGATCAAAGAACCATATTGCAGAGTTTAAATGCTCAAGTGACTGCCTTCTCCCAGAAGGACATTATTTCAGTGTCAGACATTTCACTCCAGGCCAGTGGGTTTTTGTTTCAGGGTGGTCCAAAGCCAAGGGTTTTAAAGGAGCAATGAGAAGATGGTCGTTTGGAGGCCAGAACCAAAGTCACGGAACAGAATGTAAAGCCCACAGCGCACCAGGCTCAATTTCTCAGGGCAAATCCGTACATATAGTTTGGAGAAATACTAAAATGGGTGGCCACGTTGGTCCCGATCCGAGAGTAACAAACTGCAGAGTATTTAGAATTGAGACGCATAGAAATTTGATATTCTTAAAAGGCGCAATTCCTGGCGAAATTGGAAGCGTAGTTAAGATTAGAGACGCTCTAGGGATAAGTGCTAGGAAAAACAAAGGACTTCATATACACTATCCGACATTCTTACCTATTCCAAACCACCCTTATCCAGTGACAATCCAGGAACCTGTGAATGAAAGGGATCCTTTCCTGTTCCCAGAAGATCCAATGTATGACTTTAAATCCAACAAATAGTTGATATGATAGTTTCCCTAGTAGTAATACTGTATTTTAAAAGCTCCCTTTCTTTCAAGGTTCCCCAAAATTTTATTGTCAATCCTTCTGAACTTTTCCCAGACTCAAAAAATTTGTACCATAAAATGTCATCTTTAAACTCAAAGTCAAAGAGCACTTACACTGGTGTTGGAGCTAAGGTGGCAAAAAGGTTCAAGGAGCAGTTTCGCCTAGGAAATTATAGTGAAGTTAGATCAGTAAGAAAGGCGCTAAAGAAATTCAAGAGAATTGAGGAGAGAAAAGTAATTAAGAGCAGAACAAACACCTTGATGGCTCAGCAAAGAATAACCTCAGATGTTGAATCGGACACCAAAAAGTATTTTCTACATAAAATATTTATTATTTAGAAAATTGGACAAAAAAAGTTCAAATCCTTTCCCGACCCAGTTGAATAAATCAAAGGATAAAAACTCCAAATCTGCTAAATTAGGACCAAAACCTGTTAGACTGGGTTTGAGTCTTGATTTGGCTTCTGAGGCATATGGAGGAGCTTCTTTGATGAAGGACTTTGACCCTCATCACAGAAAAATTTCAACCCTAAACTTTATAGGAAGTTACCTCCACACGACAATGCTTCCCTCTCTAGGGCTACCTGAGATTTGTCTGGTGGGTAGGAGCAATGTTGGAAAGTCCTCATTCATTAACTCCCTGATGACATATGTCAAGAACAAGTCAAGGAAGTGTGACATGGCCTTTGTTTCTAAAACTCCCGGGTACACCAAGTCCATAAACATCTTCGAGGCTGTTGACTCGAGGGATCGTGGTGTTTTATCACTGGTGGACCTCCCTGGGTACGGGTACACTGAGATTAAAAACGCCGAGACGAGGAAGAACATGCAGAGCATTATGAAGGCTTACTTGAAGCGCAGACATGAGCTAAAGCTTGTTTTGTTCCTCGTGGACGGGAGTTGTGACCCTCAGGATGACGACTACGAGGTCCTAAAGTACTTCAGGGAAGTGGGTATGCCTCACCTCTTCATCCTCACCAAAATGGACAAGGTCAACGTACCTCAGACTCCCGCACAGATAATGAACTTCAGACAGTTCTTTGACCTAAAAAGTCCTTTACCTATCCCATTTTCAAAGCTTGGTGGTGGTGATCTTGGTAGTATTTGGAAGGCCATTTTAGATGCTTGTACCGATTCACTTGATATTTCAAAGCTTAACATTACAGGTTTCTCCCTATTTGTTATATTTTTTTAAAGTTTATTCTCATTTCTAATATACTTAAATAGTTTTCTGTTCAATATTGATTTAGACAAATTTGAGAACGTGGAGCCAGACTACTCGCGTTTCGTCGACTCTCAGGCCAAGATTTCACTGAAGGACCTCAAAAAGCTGGTTTTCAAGAACTACGACATGCTCCCTGACAGTGTCAAGACTCTTGATATTGATTCTATGGACCGAGACGGCCTTCTCGACGTTTTAAAACTTGCGGCCGACCGGTCCTTCGAACTTCACAAAAGGCCCATAGACCTTGTGCAACTGAAACATAATCTAACCAAATCCAAATAATCTAACACAATATATTATGAAATCTAATGTATTCAAATACAATATATTATAAAATCTAATGTATTTAAATACAATATATTATGAAATATAGTACATTATTTGGGTTCCATAATTGTCGGATCATCCAGTAGTAGTTTAATGTTGAAGGGTCTGAAGAACCTTCCGTCAGCCTTGAAGAACTTGTTCTGGAACTCAACCCACTGCAGACGTAGTGCGTGTAGGTAACACTCGAGTGAGTCCATACAAAGCATGATGAAAAATGTGAAGACTGAGAAGAAGATGGACCTGATGAAGAGTCCGAAAATCATAACAAATAGGCTGGTGGAGCTGTCGAGGCAGTTTAAAATGAGCTGTTTAAAAAGCACCAAGGATAACTGCTGGTGAGAGAGTGATAGTGCCCAAAGCCTCAGATATGATGCTGTATTACTGATAGTGCCCAGCGTGAACTCTATTGTTTCTATAAACTGGTGTATGAAAAGCTCAGAAAGCTTAGGAGCGTGGTGGGGTTCAGAGGGGACAGCCTCGTTCTCATCCTTCTGTATCGTTACTGAAAACTGGTTATCCTTGTTTTTGGCATCGACCTTCTTGAACTTGTCCACTCCGAGGTCAAGGCTGCTTCTTCTATGGGGGTAGTTAGGTACATTCTCCCTTGCGATAGCCTCAAGGTCCTCCTCCTCGGGTCCACAGTAAACCATCTCGTAATCTCGTGTTGAATTATTATTTGTGCGGGTTCTTCCTTGTTTCTTGATTGTGAAGTAGAGGATCAGTGGCTTTGGAATAAGCATCATTGGTACGGAGAGTATCAGAATTATCATTAAAACCCTCTGGACTGTCTGTTGGCCTTCGTACATGATCTCATGGGGCTCCAGGGTCTTCATCATACACATGTCAATCAGCGTTGTGATGATGCTTGGCTTTGCGTACCCGCTATCAACTGGCGTCAGCCACTTGTGGAAGATCAGGAAGTTCATGTATCCCACGAAGGAGCACATCATTGCGAGCTGGGGCACAAACTCGAAGAAGAAGTCCAGTACACTAGAGAAATAAATAGCATTGAAGCCCTTGAGCACAATCCCCAACGTCATCTGGAAGAAGCCAAATATCACTGAGAATTTCATTTTGAACGAGTGGAGAACAGACTGCTCGTTCACTGCACCTATCCAGGCTGAGTCGAGTCCGAACACAACTGGGAAATTTTTGGCTGACTTCACCAGAGTTTCTACGTACGTCCCGTCACTCTCTGAGCCTCCTTCTGGAGGGGTTCCGTTTGAAACCCACCCTGTTCCGAAGAAAGAGTTTGGGAGTGAGAGGAAGTCGTTGTATATAAAACCCGCGTACGTGGCCATTATTCCCATGAGCAAAATCATGTACCTCCCCTCCAAAATCATGTTTGCAATATCTCCTGAGAACTTCCTCTTAAGCTTGCGATAGTAGAGTATCAGGAAGAGGGCGAACAAGATAACGCAGAAGCCGTGGGCGATGTCTCCAAACATCAACCCGAACAGGAACGGAAACGTCATCACAGTGAACGGCGCTGGGTTAACTTCTTTGTACCTCGA
This sequence comes from Theileria annulata, assembly GCF_000003225.4. Taxonomy (NCBI): domain Eukaryota; phylum Apicomplexa; class Aconoidasida; order Piroplasmida; family Theileriidae; genus Theileria; species Theileria annulata. Next base: position 1,432,686 of record NC_011098.1, on the reverse strand, counting down.
TATCCCATAAGTGTCCACCACATTCTGAAATGACTTTGAGATCTTGTTAGTTTTGTTATACGTGGGCGGGATATGTGACAGATTCTCATGGGATCCTGGATGTAATGGATGTACTGATACGAACGGAGCCTGAATATCAACTAGCAAAAGCGCACTAACAGAACCTGATGCTTTCTCAGCCAAAAGGTGTTCTCTTATCTTTTCCTCCTCATCTGCTGGAAACCAGCAATCTGCTCGCAGTGTGATATCACTGCCTTCGAAGTGGTTGAGAATATAGTACAGATATTTTTCCTTTTTACAAAACAGAAACCACTCTTCTATCACGCTGTTTCCTCCTGGTCTTATAACTTCCAACAAGCAAGCTATTTCACTTCTAAAATACTCTTTATATGCCTCTAATGCTCTCTTCTTGTCCTTAATGACATCCTCTAGTGTTTTTAACCTTGGAGCAAGTTCAGATTGGGTCTTACACCAGTTGAACAACTTCGCCTGAAAACCTGTACACAACTTCTTGATTTTGTTGTACGTTGCATTGTTGTTTGAGGATTGGCAGTAAATTACGAAAACCGTCTTGTCGTTATCTGCGTCCAGCTCTTCCTGATCCACTAAACCTTTACTCAAGACCATTGCTCTCAAATCGGTAGTGTCATGTAAAAGCGTGAAAACATTTCCCCTCATTGCTCTGAATATTGCTCTGGAGAAAGCCTCCTTTTCCTGAGAACTGATCAAACCTGCAATGTTAGTGAATGAAATTGACGATGAGGTCCTTGAGCTCAAGTCATAGGGTGAAAGGTTAATCATTTCAGTATCAGACTGAGTGTTGTCGTTTAACAAGTGTTCTCTAGAATCAGACGACTCATCTAGGTTTGTTACTGGCAGTGAAATTGTGTTTGGAATATCTGAGAAAGATCTATCCGGTGTTATCAAGCTAAGCTGTTTAGATGCCACTAACAAGACGTAGTATTCACTAAGTGCCTCGTCTCTTTCCAACCTAAGGAGTGAATCGTTTTCCTTGAACATTTGGAACTGGTCGTACAGTTTGACCAGTGATTCTTCCACTTGATCTAGTCTGTACATGTTATCATGTTCCAGGAAGTTGTCTATGTTGTGCCTAACTATCTTTGAGTTGGGTAGTTTCGCTATTTCTTCGTACAAAACTCTTATCATTCTCTCCATGTGATCTATACGTTGTACATACTTCTTATATGGTCGGTCCATTCTTCTTTCGTTCATATCGATATATTGTATGTTTGTATGTCTACTCAGGAGGTCGATGCAGCTTCTTGCTCTTTCGTGAGGAATGACTAGGGTACCGTGTACCATAGTCTCGGATCTGAAAATTCCCATCTTTATGGATTTTAAGGTCTCATTAGTGAAATTTTAGTAAATTAAATTGTAATCTTTTTTAAAACATTGAGATATGCTAGAATCAAACCTTAATCAAACTAAAAATATTATACAATCGAGAAAATCCCAAAGGAAAGGTTGTTTTGTGGAAAAACGCAACAATTAAAAAATTTAGAGAAAATATCTTGGAATTATATTTAAAAAATTTTAAATTAAAATACAATAGGGAAATACCTATATTAAAATAAAAAATCTAGTGTTTGCTATACTTATGTACGACATGGTAGATGTGGTGAAGCCTTGGCTAGTCTGAGTGTGCACATGTATATTTTTATTTATTTATTTAATTACAGAATTGGCATTTAAGAAATATTAAAAATTTCTGTCAAATGGACCAACTAAATATCTATTAAGGGAAATTAAGTGTATACAAAAATTTATCAAATTCATGGGTTTAGTCCCTTCTTTTCAAAATAATCTTCTTCGAGATATTGTTTGTACTCCTTATACTTTTCTTCATCAATTGGATTTTCCTCATACTCTATGTGTTCATCTCTCGGAGTCCATACCGGATGTTGTCTTACAATTGATGGAATTATCTTCTCCATTACTTCCACTTTATCCATCATTCTACTGTTTTTTTCTACATACATTTTAGTTCTTTCTTATATTCATTTATTTATTAACTTACTACAAAATTCGATCCCATCTTGGATCCATTCATAGAATTCTTCCAAATCATCCATTGTTTTAATGTTTTCCTGTTTCAAAAATTAGTCATTTTTGTCCATACCTTTATTACTTCGTTCCACTCTTCCTCATTTTTCATCTAAAATTAAATGTATGATGATTAAAAAATACCGCAAAACAGCGTGCTAACGTTTTCACAAACAAATCTGTTCCTCTAATATACGTTACTCTTTCGGCTGCTATCCTCTCCTTTAAAACCTTCAAAAACTCCTCTGAAATTGCCGGGTGATCATCACTTATCCTATACTTTTTAGCAGCCAAGTTTATTAGTTCGTCCAATCTTTTCAACAGGTACTTATCAAGCGCCCTTTTCTCCTGAAGTTCCTTTAGAACCTTGTCCAAGTCCTCTTTTTCATTCTGTTTAAAATTAAAGCTTAATTGTATTTAAAACATACCATGTAACAAGATACCAATCTCGTAATGTTTCGTTCTGACTTTTCTTTTCTGAGCTTTGAAGCTATTGGTACTATCTGTTCTGCTATTGTTTGAAGTCTTTTAATTGATTCACTATCTTTACTGTCTCTATATGTAACAAATGCGTTGGATAACACCTCCTCCAAAAGGTCCTCTTCAGCTAACAGATCCTTTATGGGTTCCAAGTTCTCTTCATTTATTTCAACAAACTTATTTTCATTTTGGGGTGTTTGAACACTAGAAACCTTACCTTCTGATTGTTCATCTCCTGTACTTTCGGGAGTTTTACCTCTATTTATTTCTATACATTCGATAAACGTTCTTAGAGAGGCGACCTTCTCAATCAATGGTCTATCTAGCAGGATTTCGCCGGAAGGCTCATTAACTCCGGGCAGATTGAGTTCTCCACCTGGAAGAGGGGTTCTAAAAGAGGAATCTCCAAAGGATTGGGTTTTAAAGTGTGTATACGGTGTTTTAGTGTTAGTGCGAAAAAGATAAGAAAAACCACGAGGAATCAGAAATATTACCAATAGTAGGAATATGAACATAATAAATCATAATTAATAAATATTACAATGAATTATATGTACAATAAAATGAATGTTATGTGTTAATTACAAATAAAGTATTTACATCTTTTCATCAAAAAAATATATCAAAGATCAATTTAATAATATTATTTTACACTTATTATGAAAAAACAGCCATATAATTTATTCTGGCGATTTTATTATGCTTGTGGGTATTCGATCCATCACTTACCGTTTCCATCACAATTATTTTATTTTACACAATGAAACACAATAGATTAAAAGGGATTAAGATAGGCAAAAGAATTGTAGTGGGAACCTATGCTTTTCCACTCAATCCTTCGGTTTGTTTACCCAAAAATTTATATATAAAATTTCAAACAACATTTTAATCCCTGATTTAGGAGAAAAAGAGATACGGTTCCATGACCCATAGATGGGTTTGTATTTTAAGGTCTCTGGATGACGAAAATATGGCACATTACGTCAAAAGGGTCCAGTTTGATCTCGACCCTTCATTCCTAAATCCTAAAAGAGGTACTTATTTCACAGATTAATATTATTAGTCTTCACATCAATTCCATACGAAGTTACTGAAGTTGGTTGGGGAGAATTTTATATCGGAGTGAAGATATTTTTTGTGGATGAATCCTTGGAACCAGTGACTCTCCAACACCTTTTGAGGGTATTGTTTCAGATAATAACAAATTCATAGCTAAATTCTGGCGACGGATCAAACGTCATTACTACTGCAGTGAATGAAACCTTTGACGAGATCATATTTAACGAGCCTCATGAGTGGTTCTACGACACTCTTATCAGGAGCTCCTGTGATAAACTCCCACCTAGTAAATATAGGGACTACTGTAAGATTTAGATTTTGATATTTCGTTTTAGTTTGGAACTTTGACCAGAAGGAGAAGGAGACTGTTTGCAGATACATTTGCAGTCAGTCCTACTTCCAAAACGAAACCTACCGGTTACTTGCTGAGGCTTCTGAACTCTGCAAGCAGGTAAAAACCACGTAATTTTATTTTTTGTAGATCCAACAGCTTCAGGAACAGTATTACTTATTAGAAAACAAATCTCCCGGGGTTCTTTTAAAGGATAAACCGTTTAACAGTATGTTTTAAAACCCAAATATTCTTTAGAACTTATGAGTCCCATGGGTTTACAACCTGGCCACCCCGTCCCCTGATTTATTATCTACTATTTAGAAGTAAATCCTTTTCTTTTTAGTCATAAATTTACATATGGAATCGCAAATAAAACTTTAACATATATTTATATATTTTAAAACATTAAATTTCTAAACTTTTCCAATGTGATACATGTCTCGACAGAAAGTATCTGCTAATCGTGTATGGATTTACTTCCATAACCTTTGTCAGAAACTCTCTGCCCGGTTGTATTTTCTCTGAATATATAGTGTACAGATAAATCAGTGCATTAAAATCTGGACTAAAATCCATTTTTTGAATAAAATATTTTACAGTTTCGGCCCCAATGGGCCTTGGCTCCAGTCTGAGAGTGCTGAAAACTAAGGATAGTTCCTCTTCACTTCCCACGTTCCATGCTGCGTTTATATTCTTATCAAAAACTGACTTTATGTCTCCGCAATCTATGTTACACTGCGATTCTAATTCAAGTGGAACAAATTCCAAAAAAATACTAGCACACGTTATTAGCTTCTCCAACTCAAATGTGAAAAGTGTTAACAAAAGTGAAATGTTATTTATTTCTAACATAATATGAGTCACTTCAGACTTATTTCTATAAAATTCTGGTGATTTATAAAAGACCCTATCCAAGTAAACTAAAACTTTTGGCCCATCTGAATGAAATATAGTTTCATAGGAAGTGGATCCGTCTCCAAGGCTTCTAATGTAAACTGACATTTCTGAACCATTTAACTCAAAATACATAAATGTTTGGGAACCAGATGGGTTAAATATCCTGACAGAATTTGCAGAAACTAGACCAATTATTGAAACTTTGAATTTAAATTGTTCCAAGTCCATCATGGATGTGGCCAGAGAAGGCTTAATCATCTTTGAAAGGTCAGATTCTGGCTGGAATAGAGTAGTAAAAGTGATGGAATTTTTGAATATTGTAGAAATAGAGTCCTGATATCCACCATTTTGCAGTTCCTCAACTGGAAATGATTTGAAATTAAGTGAATACATGAAATATCTGTAAGTTTCAACTTCTGATTCCATGCAAACTGACACGCAAATCCCTTGTGCTCCAAATCTTCCTGATCTTCCTGACCTATGCAGAAAAACCTCTTTTGAGCTTGGCATATCCATATTTATGACCAGATCCACGTTTGGAAACCCTATTCCTCTGCTCATTATGTCTGTGCACAGGATTATAACCTTATCTATTGAGATGTACTCAAACATTTTCATTCTATCACCATGTGACAGTCTCGAGCTATTAATATAGCACTTGAACCCTAGGCTTTGGAGAAGCTTACATGTTTGTACTCTGGTATGTGTTTGGTTACAGAAAATAATACACTTTCTATAATCAACATTAAACAGGACCTTGGCGACCACTTCCACTTTAAGTCCAATTTGCATAACAATATTCGGTGCATCTGGAACACTTCCCATATAGAACTTAATCTTCTCAAGAACCAGGCTCGGAGGGTTTAAATCAATTACTTCATCAACACTTTCTGTCGTTTCAGAAGTAAGGTAATATGATTCCTTGTTTGAGCCAGCGGTTTTAGGATCCATATACCTGCTCAGGTAACTGGTTGATAATATTATTTTCGTTAATTTCCTTTCATATGTTGACAAATATTCAAAAATATCAGAGGCCTTTGTTATTCTTTTAGAAATAAGTAGGTGGTTAAGGTAATAGAGCAATCTTGGCTCAAGGTTTAACAAATCTTCAACTTTAATAGCGTTATCATCCTCCCCTTTCATTTTTGTTAATTTATCTATATATTCTGAATCTGCTTTGTTAATAATATCCTCAAATGACTTGAATTGAGGCTTCATGAATGTTGCTGAAACTGCTACTACTTGTACAAATGGGTTCACTACTTTATTACATATATATCTGGTTTGTTCTAAAAAGTGGTCATCCAGTAATAAATCCGCCTCATCAAATATTAGCAAGTTAGTTTTTAACAACATTCCATTTGACTTTATTCCGAATTCAGCAACTTCATTATCTTTTGGCTTCTTTTTAAGGATTGTTATAAACTTTCCTGGCGTTGAAATGACTACATTGAATTCATTAGTTTTCAGTTGATTTATTAGTTCCAGCAATTTCGAGTCAGATGCCAATATTATTGCATTTACGCATTCCAAATACTGTTTAATTGATGAGAAAAATAGGTAAATCTGGTATGCGAGTTCACTGGTAGGGACTATGAACAGAACTTCTCCAAATAAAATGCTGGGAGGCTTTGAAAAATGAGATAAATCCTCATGATATAAATCTGAATATTCATTTCCCAAAATTCTCCTCTTTATAATCTTGTTTAGAACTACTATACATAATGAAACAGTCTTTCCCGTTCCAGATTTCGATTGAAATATAATACCTAAGAAACAAAATATAAAAAATTTATAAATTTACTGTTTTCATCTGTAGAAGACTTTATTAAACTGAACTGGATTGGCGATGGCTCAGTAATTCCAAAATTTGCCAGCGATGATACGAGAGATTCATCTAAATCTAGGTTTGAAAAGGAACAATTCATATATCAGGTCACAATTAAATAAATTATACTATAAAAATAATTTATATGGAAGAAATTTATGTTATAAAAATGTGCTCTTTACACCATATCATAGTAAGAATGGAATTTATTATCGGTTTTATTGCCACATTTTCCTCATATTAGATGCAACCAATTATATTAATAAAATAGAATTCAAAAATTATCTATGAATAAGAATAAACCTAGTTCTAAGAGCCTATCTGCATATGTTGATTTATATTTTCCAAATGTTGCCATTTCGCTAGTTCATAGCCTTCTTGTATTTTTATCTTATTTTATCAACAACTTCCTGTTCAATTGCTACTATCTTGTTGTTTCCAAGACCTTCTTCTCCCTATTTAAGTGCCTAAACAACCTCTACACAGGCAACCTGTATTTTCTGACAAAGTGGTTAGAATACTCTGTATCATATTTTGTTGTATTCACATGGCTTCGAAGATATTCCTCCAAATTTGATGGATACGCGTTTCATCATCTTTTCCATTACCGATATGGAATCATAAACTTCAGTAAGCTTTAGTTAAATTATTGATTTTAGAGGATATGATATCCAGAGTTCTAGGAACTCTAAGCGCCGCATCATTTTTCGGATATTTATATCAAAAGTACTTTAATGTAAATAATAATGCCTACAACTCCAGCCTAAAGAAAACATTGTACAAAATGCTGGAATCAAACACATGCCACACACTAATGGAATGGCTGGTATATTCAAACTTTAAAAAAAGCGAAAGGAACTCTTTCACAAGAAAGTTTTTATCTGGATTATTAGTACTGCCCTCACTTAAATACGAGGATCGATATTATGATTTGGCCGAGAAGTACGTAGCTTTACTTTTCGAGTATTTCGTTGTAGAATTCACATTCTCGTTATTCCTATACACTCTTTCGTACTTATTCTTAAGATCTAGAACAACACCAAAGGCGAATATGATGCTAAACACCATAATTAGGGGAGTTTTCGTGACATGCGGGAATTTGTTTTTGAGTAAGCTGGAAGGTTTGTTTTATAAAAATAATTGTTGTTCAGGAAAAGTAACTCTAGATGAATCGAAATCACTGGTTTTATTTTTCGAGGAAAGGAACGTTCTTTTACTACTAGTAAGGATTACCTCAAGCCTTCTTGCAGCATATCTTATTCCACTATTTCTCCCAATGCCAAGTATAATGTGCCTAAGATCATACAAGGATCTGTTCCCTAACACATCGCTAGAGGGCAAATTGTACAGAACAGACTTATGTGGTAGTTTCTATGTAAGAAATGAAGGGGATCTAAAGGGTGATGTTTCTAACAGCAAATGGCCTGAAAGCAGCCTAGGAAGTCTATTTTCTAAATTAGAAGAGTATCTAGATAAAAAACTAAGCCATAAAAAACAAACAGATAAGAGAATAGATTATCGTAACTGATTAATGCAACAGGAACTAATGTGTCAACAACAAATGCGCTAATAACTATTTTAATATAATTTTAACTATAATATCATCCCCAAAATAAAATAAAATATTATTCCAAATAATTTTATATTAATTTAAATCTAATTTGAAAATTTCATGTTTTTTGATTACCGTATCACTAAATCGGGTCTTCCTCAAGTGTACCAAGACATTTAATTATTAAAGTTTAAATATATACCGACGTTTACTGCTAAATTAAAATGCATTATCTTAACAATCATTCATGTTGACTGTATTTTTAGTTTTTCTTAATTAAATTCAACATCATTCACCAAAATGGACGACTTGGACCGATTTGTAGATGCTAACGAATCATATAACAATATTCCCAAAAGATCTCACCTTTGGGCATATTTTAAAGAGTTCTGGTTGGCAATTGTTACATGTTTAGCCTGCGTTCTAGCAATAGTTCAAGGCTCATGTATCAAACTCAATCTCGACAAGGAAACAGGAGTGCCGTTGCTAATGCTACCAGCAAACTTCTTCCTAAGGCACGTCCGCGGTTTCGTTGTTTTATTTATAATTTTCTCAGCGGCGACCAAAACAGCTCTGCTCTTTGAAACCAAAAGATCAACTGTTAAACGCAAAATACTGTTTCACTATTTTCTAAATACATCATTAACACTGTTCGTAAGCTTCGTGGCAGCATATTTGATAATTATGCGAAGAGATTCCTCATCTCAAACAAAATTTTTCGCCAAATTCGTAAACGAGTCATACAGACCACTAACCAACTTTGTAAGATTTTTCAGAGGACTGGCAATTCACGATATACCAGGTAATATAATTACCACAAGAGTTGAAAATTACAACGAACTTGGCGCTCAAAAATTAGAAGGCGGCCTGGGAGATGGCTACAACGCCCCGGGATTTGTCGTATTCGGAGCATTTTTGGCATGCTCGACATATTTCTTGGGTAAAGACGGAGAAATTCTGCGAAACCTAATGCAACTTATACACAGAAGCATGCTAGCAGTATACTGGATATTGCTTTGTTACAGTCCATTGGCACTGTATTTTGCAGGGATTGTTCAGTATGACCTGGTTCAGCAGGAAGGAATGCTTGGCTTCTTGTCCCTAAGATATCTGCTCCTTCTTGCCTGTGTATGTTTAGTAACCCTCGTGCAAATTTTTATACTCCTTCCATTTCTTCACTTCTGTAGAACTAGAAAGTTCGGATATGAAGTTATCTCGAGACTATTCGCAATCATGCCCAACGCATTCGTCGGAGGCTCCTCAGTACGCATGGTTGAAAAGACCAAAATGTACCTAAAGAGCAAAAGGTTCAGCGTAGAATCTGTGGACACATATCTCAACTACTGCACTTTGATAAATGGCTCAGGAATCGCCTCTGGGTTTGTAATCAATGCAATCTTCTCCCTGAAATTATACGACGCCGATTTTGACTGGGCTGTGATCTTCAAAATCGTACTTACTGGCCTTTTAGTAAGCCTTGCAGTCCCCGAGTTTATCCAGGGATACATGTTTGGAATCATATTTTTTCTAAACACGTCTATGATAAATCCCGACTTTATCGTTCTTATTTTGCTCGTGGACTGGCTCATGGACAGGTTCAGAGTCGTCGCCAACGTCGTTGCTGACGCACTCACTGTCGATTATATCGAGTCCATTAGTAAATCTTCAACCGCTACCACACAAAGCTTGTAACATTAGTTAAATCAAAAACTCCTTTATTGGAGTCACGGAAATTATTATCAATATGAATCATTTAAATTATTAAATTCAACAATAAAAAATTGCTATGATGAAATTCAAAGCATTATATGTTCAATTAAATTCGTTTTACTCCAATGTAGATTCAATTAACCTTTCGAATTGGTCGCAATGCAGGATCAGTAATTCGGCTTCGTAAGGGTGACTTTCACCTTTGTGCCGTCTATCTCCCCCTAAAACTAGTTAAAGTAAATTAAACAACCTGGTCTAGGTGCAATATGGAGAACTTGGCGTCACCATATTTCTCAAAATAAACGACTCCATATCTATCCTCCGAATGCTCCTATCATTAATATAATAACACAAAACTATCTATTACTAATTAAATAGATCCATTATGTAATGTTTCTATCAGTTCTATTATATATTTTTTCATATGTATTTCTATATTGGAACCTTGTTGGATTTATTCAGTTCTACATCTTTAAGTTTTCCGAAGTGGCCAAAAATCTCTCTTAGGTGTTCTGAAGTCAGATTCTTTGTCAAAGGGTAAATATAAACTGCGCATTCTTCATCATCTCGTTTTTCTTCCATAGATTATCTATATTACAGAAAACAGTTAACTAAAATATAACATACACCCAATAATACAATAAACTTATATTCCAGCCAGATTCAATAAAATATTTATAATAATTTATTTGATTCTTTTAATATATAACAAACATCCATGGAATCCTTGAATTGATGTAAAAATTATGATTAGAGGCTAACGTTTTACACATATACAAATGTAAAAAATAAAGCTACAACATTCAAAACTTTAATTAAAGGCTACAAATCATATGGTAGAAGTTATCCCGTTTTTAGGGTTATTGAAAATCTACATTAGTATTGATTAAATAATTTTAATCTTACCGCCCACAGAGAAGGATAGTCCTCTGGCCTCGTGGTGACCTTCCTAAAATAATATTTAAGTAACCTAAAATATACTTTTCTGGAATTGGATCCTTTTTCCTCAACAATTCATACTCAACCTCCTCATAATCTTCCTCATCTTCCTCTTCCACTTTCTTGGGATAATAATTAATATGAAGAGGATGGACTAGAAGCTTTGTATTGACATGGTCCTCAATTATGTTTGATATAGGTTGATCATCCTTAAGTGAAAGATTAATGTGATGGACTTACGTTTATAAGTTTTAAGGGGTCGCCCAAATCTTGTAATAGACTATCAATCTTACTGTATTTCTCCTTCTAAATAATGGTTAAATCTGAAAAACTTACTATTTTCAAAAGCTTTCTATTAAAGTTTCTGTTTAATACATTCCTATCCACTGGATTCGGAGAGTTTATTTGAGTTTCAAACAGGGATGTGGTTGTTCCCTTGTTAATAAGAGGTACATTTTCAAAAGATCGGGATGGGTTTGAGCTAGTTTTATTTTTTGGATCATCACTGAATCCAACGTTTTCAATCCCCTGCGAATTAACTCCTATGAAATTTGACATAAAGTCTGAACCTTGGTTTCTTATCCTATTAACGTTAATTACATGCTTAACAACTTTTCTGAGCTCATCAAGTAGATATTCTGACCGGTTGCCTCCAACAGAACCAGAAAAATTTTTTGGATCAACTCCAGAGTCTGACTGTAGTCTTTCAAATCCCTGGTTTATTGTGTCTGATGACTTTTTAGAGTAATCAAGGCTCCTAATCTGGCCTAATTTAAAACTATCAGATGAAGATAAATTATCGATGGAAAATCTTATTGATTTCTTCCCATCAGATGATGAAAGCACGCTTTTATTGGTTGAATTTGACCCAAGTTTCGAAAAGTCATAGCTTGACAATGAGCTCAGTTCATCAAAATTAAAGTCTGATCCAGATTTTATTGATGACCTTTTACTAATCTGATTAAAGCTGGACATTTTTGAACCCAAATTCTGGTTCATTTGTCCAAATCTGGTTGTTTTCGGGTTGAATTTTCCAACCGTTATATTAAATTTAGATGTTTCTACGTTTGTAGTTTTATGTGATTTGACATCGTTTGAATCTGATTTCAAATCATTTCCGATGACTTGTTGAACTTCTTTAAATCCACTTCTAAGAAGCTGAGGGTAACATGAAGGTGGACGTAGTCCAACATGAATAGTTTTCACCTTTTCCATCTTAATAAATAGTCAAAAATTATTGAAAATAAAATAAAATAGAACAATATTTATAAAAAGAAGCTAGCCATTAAAATCCTGGAATAAACTCAAGAATAAATTACTTAATAAATTAAGTAGTTATTATAGATAGATCAGTTAAGTATAAGGTGCAAAATAAAATTTTTATGGTATAAAAATATAAATTAATAAATATAATTTTAAAAAGTATTTTATATAAAAAATCCAGAATGATCAGCGATTTAAGATCAAATTAATATCTCTGATAAAATTTTAGACCAGAGGTAACACATTATGTAAATAATTTTATAAACCCATTATTTCAAATTATTAGATTATTTTTAATGAAAGTTAATTTTTAATAATAAATATATTTTTAAAACACATCCGTTGCCCCAAATAATCTTAAGAAATATTTATATATTTATTATATACAATATGAGTTTACTTATAAAATGTTTCTTTCCACCCTCTAAATATTATGCTTGTACAGGATTCCATCTAATGGAATCAAATTTATTTGTACTAACCCAAACTATGGGCAAAAAGAAGAGAAGGAAGGTTGAGAGGGTCGTCAAGACTCCAGAACAAATCGAAACATCTTCCAGGTACTTCTATTGACAGAACATGAATATTCTAGTAATATTATTCGTCGACAAGATATGGTTGGGACACCGGAAACTCCCGAGTCCATTTCTAAAACCATAAAGGGTCAACTAAACTTAATTTCTAAGGGCTACATAACTAGAAAACACATCGCAAGATTCCGCAAATACAAGGTTTGTTTACAACGTTTTATTTTTAAGGCTTTACGAGAACTGGGCAAAACACACGATTCTCCGAGATCTCTCAAGAGCTCCTTCGTAACACCTCTTACTAGACTACAGCATGAATCTGAGCTCCCCAAAACTTTGAGTTTGTTTATTCCCACCTCATTTTTTTAGACCACACCAGGCACGAATTTCCTCACACTTTACACTACAAGGTAGATTGGTACGGGTCATCTACCCCTTGTCCTTATCCTCCTGATAATCGGTGTTACGTTTCATTTAACTTTAAGGACTTGAATCTATCATACAAGTTAGAATTCTTTTATAAAATATAATTACAGGCAACTTGAAGGTTTGAAGGAGATCCTAGGACCGAAAAGATACGATTTGAAGAGTGGAATTTGTGTTTTGGAGTCGGATTTGTTTGACAACTTGAACCAAAACGCATCTTACCTAGGTAAACACATAGCGTGTATTAATTTTAGGTGACATTACTGAGAAATTGATGAAAGTTGTTAAAAGTTTACACTAATTTACATTACCCAATCTGTATGAAAAAATATTATTCATTGTATCATTTTCATATTCAAGTTGTGAGAATGAGCTCTTCACCCTTGAGAGCTCTTCCGTCGACAGTTTTGCTGTGATAATTTGATTACTGAGAGTGTCAAGAAGTCTAATGTTTCTGTAACCGAACCTGAAAATGTTAAATATTGAGTATAGGTACCTAGAGTAGGAGTCCAAAGTCTTCATCAGTAGGTTAGAGGATATCATAACATGGTGGCTGGATAAGTTATCAATTAGTTTCTCAGTCACGACCTCAAACAGCTCTTTATCATCGAATCCACACTTGGAATAAGCTCCAATCATGTGAATATAAGAGACAGTCTCACTAATTTTAGACCTTTTAATCACGTTTGATTTATTGAGACTACCGTTTTCGCAAATTTGCTTAAAGTCTAATGATAGCTCAAACTCCTTCAGTTTGGCATCTCTATGACGGTCACAAACAGTTTTTGAGATTTTCGAAAACAATGACCTTGGACAGAATGAAAAATAAGAAAACGACAATGAAAGTAAAGAAAGTTCCTTTAGGGATAGGTTTTCGAGGTTCCTCTCAATAGCAGACTGTGCCATATTATACAACTCAGAGTTACGAATTTTAATGCGCTTATATATGTGTAGAAGTCTAATCCACTGTGATGGAGTAAAAAGATCCTTGGATTTTGCGGTTTTATCGTACACATCATTCCAGAAGCTGGCATCAAAAATCTGATATTGCAGTCCTTTATAGGCCAGTTTTAAGAGGGAATCCGGTGGGTAAACTATGGAATCCACAGAACCTAGAGTTTTAGCTACCAAATCATCGATATTTGACCAATTATTTCTATCATTAATGAATGTTTTGATACAGGACGAAAAAACATTTTGTTTGGACCTGAACTTTGACAAAATTAACATATTATAAATGAATTACAAATCTAAATGACTATTAGTCAAAAATACACAAAAGGAGGAATTTAAGGAGGCAATTAATAAAATGGAAATTTAAAAATTGTCTACGATTAAAATTATTAAAGGATTCTAACACAATCCGAGCCATTAAAATTATTTATATAATATGCTTGTAATATTTTACATTTTATAATACAAATTGTTGTGATTTGGTGATATGTGTGAATCAGTCTAGTCAACTTTACAGATGGGGTCTTCCATAACTAAATTTAGACTATTTACCTCATTGATTCCTTAGTTCTATATATTTTTATAGAATCCCAACGGCATCCGCTTAAATACTATGTAAAAATCTTAACCTATATTATTTTATCCTTGTAAAAATCTCTTTAATATTAGTTATCAATATTTTGTTCCAATGTTATCCAAAATTTCTCCAATCAACCCTGCCTCAATTAGGAAATATGGGTCTTCCATTTTTGGACTTTTAAATAAAAGAAATATCAATGCCTCCATTTCATACTTCACCACCCATTCCAAAAGACCCGAAAATCCAAGAGTATTCAAGGACCCGTCTGAGGTAAAGCCATACGTCCAGGGACTGAGATACACCGAGTTCACAACAGATTTGGAAATGGTCACGGATTCCCAAGTTATGCCGATCTTTCAAGTGATGAAGACCGACGGAACCTTGCATGAAGGACATAAATCACCCTTTGAATCCGACGAAAAGGTCAAGGAATACTTGCAGCTAATGGTAAAACTAAATGTGTGGGATAACCTCTTTTATAACATCCAGAGACAAGGTGAGTTACCTAAATTTATAAATTTTTAGGGAGGATATCATTCTATATTCAAAACCAAGGAGAAGAAGCCACTCAATTAGGTGCCGGATTAGCACTAAAACCGCAGGACCACCTTTTCTGCCAATACAGGTACATTAATATGATTAAAAAGTTTTCAGGGAATTGGGTGTTATTTACCTAAAGGGGTGCACTGAAGATGATGTTCTCGCACAACTCTTCTCGTATGTTTCCATGACATAGAAAATGATATTCAGAACATACAAAGACGAGGGGAAGGGTAGGCAGATGCCTATTTCCTACTCAAAGAGGGAAGTAAACCTCCACACCATCACCACTCCACTCTCCTCTCAAATCCCACAAGCATCTGGGTCAGGCTACGCCCTTAAAATGCAAGGAGCTGACGCAGTAGCCATGGTGTTTTTTGGAGAAGGAGCAGCTTCGGAAGGCGATTGCCACGCAGCAATGAATTTTGCAGCAGTGCGCCAATCTCAGACGATCTTTGCATGCCGAAATAACTCATACTCCATTTCTACGCCAGTGAGAGACCAGTATGTTGGAGATGGTATTGCAATAAGAGGTGTTGCACTAGGGATTCCCTCCATCAGGTTTTGTTATAAAGTTTAAATTTGTTTAGAGTTGACGGGAATGATCTTTTTGCTTCATACATGGCCAGCAAGTACTGCAGAGAGTACTGCGTCAAACATTCTACTCCAATAGTCATCGAGTACATGACATACAGGTTCAATAAAAATTTATTAAAAAATTTAGGGTTGGACACCACAGCACTTCAGATGAATCCTCGCAGTACAGAGGCAAGGGGGAGTTTGAAGCCTGGGCCACCGATGGAGTTAACCCGATAAGTAAGTAACTAATTTTAATGAGACGCTTAGAACGCCTCGGGTTATACCTTGAGTCGAAGGGTATGTGGTCGAAGGAGGAAGAAGCAGCACTGAGAAAGAGCGCAACATCGTACATGCTCAAAAAAATCAAGGAATACGAAAACACTAAGGCACTTGAGATCCTCCCAGGCCTATTTGATGACGTGTACGATGCCCCTCACCCTGACTTAATGGTTTGTTTAATTAGTTTATTTTGCTCTAGGCACAAAGGAAGGAGCTTAAGGAGCACTTGGAGAAGTATAAGGACAAGTATGATCTTTCCAAGTACAGAGGGGTAGGGGAGTGATTGCGATAACAGAAACCAAACTCTATGCTCACTAATGTTTAACACCAAAACCCACAACACATTTACTGCATATAACATAAATTATTCTGTAACCATAATCTATTGTGAAATTACTATAAGTTATCTATTAAATTATTATAATCTAGTGTGAAATTATTATAAAATTGAATTAAAACAAATAGGATCCACTGCCACTCTTTAAGTAATCCACAAAGAGAAGGAAAATTGAAAGTCCAACAAGAACATAACAAAGAATTAAATGATGATAAGGTAACCGTTCTTTGCTAGTCTTTTTTAGAGTCTCGTGGGTTTTCTCTATATTTGTTATCGATTCCATGACGTTGGCGTTAATGTTCTCAAAGAGACCCATCTGGCCAACCATAGTCCCAGTGAACTTCTCAAACATTGAAGAGATTTCAGAAAGTCGCTGCTGAACGTTGGTGATTGTGCTCAGCTCAGTCGCCTTCAGTTGGTCCTTGATGTTGCTTACGGTTTTAGCGTACTGCATCATTAGAGTGCCTGAAATCTGCTCGTCATTCATCTCAGTCTGGTCAAAAAAACTAGTTGCGATATTGTAAGACCCCTTCTCGTACCTGAGTGAGCCCAAATTTTCCCCAAGTGAGCGAGTTATGCCAACTATGTTCACATCGTAATCCATGGGTGGTTGGTCATTATTCGGGGAGGGTTTGGTTTTATCATCCTCAGGGTCTACGTATAAAATATGCGATAAATCAGCCTTTTGCGATGGTACAAAGTGCTGCAAATAGGAGTTAGGGATCGAATCGACGGAACTGTTGTCATCTAGGCTGCTGATCCCAGTCAAGTTTTCGCTCATCACCTTCATATAGTTATCAATTGTTGAGTCATACTTGAGTTTAAGTCTTTCGTAGTTCTGTACGTTATCCCTTACTATTTGAAAAATGTACCTCAAACAGCTAATAATACCTTCACGGTGTTGTCGAATTGGACCTTTGTTTCCTGGCTCCTTACCGGTTTTCATTGTATCCTCCAGTTGGTTTATAAAGTCTCCAATGACCTTGGTATCATGGACTATCGATTCTATGCCTATTTTGTTGAATGCGAGTCTTTTCGAGTTTACAAAATGGACTAAATTTGGAACTTTAGGGAGAATCAGGTTCCCGTAGGGATTATTTTTGAAAGTTTGTTCATTATTTAGGATAATGTAAGGAGAAACTATTGAATCGAAGGAGAGAAGGCGATTGAATAACAATGCTGAAATAGCAGAGTATCTGTCAACGATAGTTTCATCAAAGGAAGGGTGAGTTGGAGGATCTAAGCCTCCGGTGATGGTAGAATACCAGTATAATGACTTGGTCCTGAAATCACAGGATTTATCCATTAAAGAAACAACATTAATTAAGAACTATAGTACATTTTATTAAATTTAAAATCAAATTCAATAATTAAAAATATAATTATAATGAAAAATTTTGTAACTTTTAATCAATGTGTATTATGGATACACTATAAAAAATCATAATCAGTTATTATGTGCTATATTTTGTAAATTATAGTTTTTATTTATCATGATTTCACAATTGTTTATTTTTTATTAGTTTCAAATGTCAGATAAGGAGTCCGATCCTCTGGATGATCTTAATCGCAAATACCAAGAACTCACCATATCAGGGAAATTCTCGTTCAACTACAACCTTCTTAGAATCGTTGACGTAACTATCCACTCAGTTCGCCAATCTTGGATTATTCTGAAGGAATCTCTCTCCTATGATCTCAGTTACTACCTGGAGGAGGGGAAAATGTTCCCCGACTTCTATCTCATGAAAAGATATGTAAAGTTCTCATCGCTAGGTATCTTGTATAAAGTTTATCAAATAATTAAAATTTAGCCTTTATTTCCCTCTATTCCGCCGCAACCATGATTTGTGAGGTCTCTAACCCAGACTGTTCTCCATCAAGCTCTAAACATGGCTCTGGAAAAGGTTCCAAGTCCAAGAACAAACCGGATCCATTCTCAGTTATAATTGTGGCAGTTTCAGTCTTGCCAAACCACACCGGAATCGGACTCTGTAAGTTTCCAATTTTTATTTTTTTAGCTGTTAAGCTCCTCGACTACACAATTAACAAGGTAAAGGAGGCAAAACTTTCCAAGATTTTTGCAATCGCAGATGAAAACAATAGGGCGACAATAGACTTCTACAACAATCATGGGTTTTACAGGTCATCTTCCACCTTCTCTGATGTTGTTTCTAACCTAAAGGTAAAGAGCCCCGAGTCTCAGGCGCCTCCATCATTCATTATTATGGAGCGTACACTTTCTACTCCAGAAACAAAATAAATATTAAATGAAGTACAGGATTTCTTTTATAACTACCATGTAAAATATTTAAGAAACTAATTTAGTTACAAAATCTTTAAGGTATTTGTTCTTAAGCAGCTTTCTATACTGTTCCTGAACGTTTTAAACAGCAAATGAACTTACTGGTGAGCGGTTTAGATACTCTCGGGACCAGTTCCTCAGAAACTTTGGGTCCAAGGAGTTGTTTTGAGTCTTGCATATGAAGATTGATCCCGTCTTCGCGTAGTGGTTGTACAGTGCCGACCAATGCTTGTGGTCTAGTAAATACCTAGGATTTCCTAAAAATTTTAATTATATAAATAAAATAAAAACGAACCGACTATAAATAAGTTACTACATGCTCTAGTGATTGCCACATTGATCCTTCTCCTGTCTGCTATAAACGACGCATCGATAACGTTGGTGGTCAAGTCGGGCGTGTTCTCGCTAATATTCTTCAAGTATTCGTCAGTCAGCTTTGAAAACTTGGCGGATTCCCTAGGGTCATGAGGCTCAGAATTTATTGTCAGTATTGAGGGTGAGGTGAGATCTTCAATCCTAGAATTCCTAGCCTTTCTGTTACCTACATAGTTAGTCCTTACGGCACTAAAGATAATTATTTCCTTTTCCATGCCCTGGAACCCATCCACTGTGCTAACGTATATTTGATGAGTTTTTGATCCCGTAAGTGCTTTGTAGACTGAGGAAAATGTAGGAAGGATTTTTATCCTTTGCGATATTGTGTTCTTTAAAATCTCAGCCTGTGCTGCGTATGGGCTAATTACTGCGATTTTCTTGCAGATTTCCTCCTCAGTGATGCCCGGAATAGCAGAAAATATCTCGACAATTATGTCCAACAGCTGACACACCAAGTCCACCTCCATCTCGTTGACATATGATGTGTCACTCATGGACTCCTGGGAATCAAGTGCGAAGAATACTGTCGGCCTCAGAAGCGGGAACTGCCTCCAGTCTTCCTCAGGAACACTCGATGTTTCTTTGGCGTTTACTAGCTGGTTTTGATAGAAATACATTGACGGGAACCTCGTGATCAGTGGGTCCATACGGTATTGGAGTTTCAAAAAGTTTACTGGATATCCACACAGTTGTAGTCTCTTGAAAAGTGACTGGTCGTAGTTTAATTGAATTGCTACCTTTGAACAAACTGTCGCCGAGAGCTGACATGGGTCGCCAACCAGTATTGCTCTTTTACAGCCCAGGTTAAATGGAATAAGCGTGGATAGTTCCACTGCCTGAGTGGCTTCGTCAACAATTAGAGTATCAAAACAATTTATAAGGCCATATAACTCCTTTGAACCACAGCCTGAAAGTGTTGAACAGACCACTTCACTGTTCAAAAGTATATCCATTATGATTGTCGGCTTATTTATTGTGTTGCTTCTATCTCCTCTCAGGGACGATAAGTTATTTTTGGAGTCCCAGTTGTTTATTTTTGTCTGCAGGCTGAACTCTCTCAAATCTTCGTTAAAATTGGGTCCAACACGGGTAACTGTTGGGTTATATCTGTTCCCGTTCGCGTCGAAAATTCCTCCATCTGGGCTCACAAGACGTTTTACAATCTCATCTATTGCTGCATTTGATGGTGCACAAATCAATATTCTCTTATTACTTTGTTTTTCTGATCCTATGTATATTTTGTTTTCGTTGTTTTTCGTCTTTGTATTGAAGCAGTCATATATATTATGCTCTGTAATTGAGCAGTAGTCGTAGTTTTCGTCTGATTGAAGCTCATCAAACGTCATTTTATCTTCAACTCCATTTTCTTCATCAAAAAACCAAAAATTCTTCTTTCTAAAGTTAGACTTGTTTAAATGTTTCTTTTGCGATTCTCTAACATTTTTCTTCTTCTTTGTTGGAATTGTAGAATACAAAATTACGCTAATGATACTCATTATCGTTGTCGTTTTCCCTGTCCCTGGTGGTCCTTGTATCAATGATATTCCTGTGTTCTTTAGGCTGTTTGACAGTGCTGACAGTTGTCCTGAGTTATAGTTTGCTTCAATAGTTTTCTTCAGCTTTTTCGGGATCTCAAAATCAAGAACCAGTTCTTTACATGTATCTGGGTCCTGAGAATTATTATTTTCTGGAACCTTTGTGAGTAGATAATCTTTAAGTGGCATGTGCTCCAGCATACATAGGCCTTTAAATTCTCGCATAATTGTGGTTAGTGATAGCAGTCTTGATATATGCCACTCTTCAGTTGTACTCTTTCCTGTTGCGTTGTTCATTTGACTATGTGTTGAAAGAATTGAGCTGAGTTGAGTTTGAATTGACTTGATTCTATCCAAGTCTCGATCATCAAAGGTTTCCGGTGTTGCGAATTTTGGTGGAAGCAAAAGTATTTTTACCAAAATTCTATTCTTCATTATTGATATAACGTATCCTAAGCAGTGTTTCAAGTTATCTTCGTATATTGGATGCGTTGTGTCCATATCACTTGACAATGATTTACTTGATTCAGCTGTATGGTTAACGAATTTGTTGTTGATATCCCTTTTAAGATTTACATGATTTGGTTTCGAGATGTGCAACAACACCAAATCCCCTGACGAGAAATCCAACAGCGGTTGGCTCAGCGTAAACGTTACTGATCCGAAAACTCCAGAGATGTTACATGATATCTAAAAACCATTTTCTTACTAATAACTTACCGGCTCAATTACCACTGGTAATGTCAGATCATTATACTTCGACTGCGTTAGAATCTCAAGGCATTCTACCATGAATAATGAAAAAAATGAATTGTGATAATCTTCAACGTTTGTGATTTGTGAAGGCAACGGTTTAAGGGTTGAGTGCCACTTTATTCTCTTCTGGATTGACTTTAGGTTATCGTTCCCATCCTGAATAAGATCTCTATAGAAATCAAACGATAACAGTCTCACGAGTATATCATCCAGAGTAGAAAACTTAGGATTCGTCTTTGACATCAAGAATCAAGTGTTATGTAAATTTTAGGTTAAAATTAAATCATTATACTCATTTTTTGGGTTTAAAAATTATTAAAATTGTTTGTAATTTTGGAGAATACTGGAATTTTACATATATTTGAAAGAATTTGGTAAGAATACTAAAATTGCGATTAGTTTACCAGAACAATGATATACTACATTATATTACAACCTAATATTAGTCCATTATATTGTTTATATTTTAATATTTTACAAATGAATATTTAATGGTTCCATAATCCAATAAAATAAAAACTTTTTGGCTAAATTTCCCCATGACTAAAATTACCAAAATGATTATTGTATATTAAATGTGTATAATATTAATCAGTTAATGATGTTTAATTTGTAATTTTTATTTGAAATAATTTAAATTTTAGTCAATGTATTAGGCAATAGTCCTTAGAATGGATTATGAATTTAGTGATGAGCAGTGTTGTGTTAGGTGCCAAGAGGCACTAAATTCTTTACACAGATGGTATTATATGGTACGTTTCTCTCTTTTTATTTGTTTTTAGGATAATTATGGAGTCCAACAGGGTCCTTTCGACAGTTTCTTTATTTTGTACTATATTAGCTCAAACTACTTTGAGGAGAATTCGGCATTTTTCGTCCAGGATAAGTTAAACGGCACCCCTTCTAACTTCAATACTCTTTTAAACGTAATTTTTATTTTTATAAAATTTTTTAGTATCTTGATACCATTGTTGAGGATGTGAAGAGTCACTCGAATAGTCTCTTCACTTGTACTCATTTCATTGAGAATTTTTCTTCGAGTTACGAACTTGGAGATTCAGAAACTGCTCAGCTTCTTGACGGCGTTTCCGCGTTTAAGCAGGCTGATGAAGTTCGTTTAACTACAGATGACATTTTCGGCACTGTTTCTCCTCAATCAATGGGCGAGTTCCATCCTGCGAGCAGTACATTTGAATACCAGAACGATGAACTACATAGGTCACAAACAAAGACTATATTAAAAAAGAGAGTAGAAGATAATTTAAAAGAAGCTGAGGCCCATCTTCAGAGGGTGAATTCAAGGAAGGTCAGTCACAGGTTTGGGAGTCAATTTATGGATGAATCTCCCACAAGTCAGGAATTTAATTAAAATGTTAATTCTATACATCTAACATTGAGCGGAGACCAGTAACAATTTCTTCATGTAAATCTTTAAATATTTTAGCGTATTCTTCCTCTTCTAACATAGGATCTGTGAACTTTAATCTGGTGATCTTGTTTACTGATTCCCTCATGATGTTGTAGATCGAACTCCATCCAATAGGGTTACCTCTTTTTGTAGAGTCTAAAAAAATTTATCCAGACTTAACATTACCGTTTATAACTTTGATACACTCGTTATAGAACGTGATTATGGTGTCCATCATCCCAAACGTTTTGTAGAGAGGGCACCTGAAGTCGTAATCTGTGAATGAGTTCTGTTGTAAAAAGTCCTCTCTGATAATCTTTGCCACCTCTAAACACAGTTTTTGATCTTCTGAAAGTGAATCCTTTCCTACAAGTTGTACGATTTCCGACAGCTCTGACTCTTTCTGCAGTATCGACTTGATGTTCGTGACGAGGTAGCCGAATCGAGGCATTTTATCCTCGAAGTATGTCTCAAGGACCTTGTCGTACTTTGTAAATGAGTTAGTCCAGTTTACTGAGGGGAAGTGCTTTCTCTGGGCCAATTTTTTATCCAGTCCCCAGAATACGTGGACTATTGACATTGTTGCGGAAGTCACGGGGTCAGAAAAATCTCCACCTGGTGGTGATATAGCTCCCACGATTGTTACTGAGCCGGTTCTATCTGAAGAACCTAAACATTGTGCAACACCTAAATGATATTATCATCCTGCAAATTATAAAATCTATTGAATTAACTGATTTTTACTACTTTTAATTATAACATCACGTACCTGCTCTTTCATAAAAAGCCGATAATCTAGAAGAAAGGTATGCAGGGTAACCAGAATCTGCTGGCATCTCTCCGAGACGACCAGATATTTCTCTCAGGGCTTCTGCCCATCTACTTGTGGAGTCTGCCATCATGCACGCGTTAAAGCCCATATCCCTAAAATACTCCGAAATTGTGATTCCTGTATAAATGCTTGCTTCTCTTGCAGCAACTGGCATGTTAGACGTGTTTGCCACCAGACATGTTCTACCCATGATGGGAACATCCTTGCCATTAACTCTGGTGGTAAGGTGGGGGAACTCTTTAAGGACCTCAGCGATCTCATTTCCTCTTTCTCCGCATCCTACATATACTGTAACGTCGGTATTACTGTATTTTGCCAGCGCCTAAAATTTTCTTTGGTGAATTGATCTTACATGTGAAATACACGTCTTTCCGCATCCAAATGCTCCTGGTATTGCACAGGTTCCACCTTTAACTGATGGAAACAATGAATCTAAAACTCTTTGACCCGTCAGTAGAGGTTCCTAAATAAACGTGTGAAAAATTGAAACTTACAGTCCCTTGAATTTTCTTAAGAATTGGTCTAGGCTGTCTGACAGGCCAGATTTGATACATATTACACGTTATTTTCTTATCTAGGTATTCGAGTTCCAGCAGTTTTTCCTCGACTGTGTACTCACCGGACGGCGCCATGAAAGTAATTCTACCGCTCAGATTTGGTGGAAGCATTATGCTATAGCATCATTAGGCTACTTTTCTAACTAACTGGTGGTTTGGGAATATCTCTGTTTCGTACACAGTTCCGAAAATATCTCCTCCTGTGATTAGATCTCCCACTTTGAAGTTTGGCGATGGTTCATATTTCCACAATCTTTTTCTATCTAGGGGTGGCAGGTTCACTCCCACTGGTACATAGTATTTTTGGAATACATCTCTAATTTGTATGAGTGGCCTTTGTGTGCCATCGAAAACAGAATCCAGTAGGCCTGGGCCTAGTTCTACCGATAATGGTTTTCCAGTGTTTTTAACTGGATCTCCGACACGCAATCCCGCTGTAATAAAATTAAATTATTGTTTTATAATAAATAAAATTGGAAATCTTGGTTTGTTAGCATATATACTTAAATATAAAGGTACATGTGTCCTCATAAACTTGAATATATACAGAATCACCATCGATTTGAATGATTTCTCCTATTATGTTTTTATGACCCACTTTTACAAGCTCGAACATCTTGGTTCCAGGCATTTCGTTGGCAATAACCACTATATATAAATAAAATGTTGAGATTTTAATGATGTATGATTTAATCAGATATATAAACTTACATGGACCAGATACTCGATAAATGGTACCATGTTTAGCTTCTCTATTGTTTTCACTCATTCTTTTTAATATTTTATCAATTACTGAATTGGTATACAAACACCATACACAACATAACAATTGGGATATTATAGAGCCGAATCCTCTATATTACTTATTTTTAATGTAAATAGTGATAGATTTTAAATATATAAATTAAATTATAAAACAATAAATATAACCATGTAAATATATCTTTATTTGTTTATTGATCTATACTTTCATCATTTACTTTATCATTTATCCATTTTTATTTTAATTAATATTGATGAACTTATTTAATTTTTAATTTTGCATAATTTTACTATGATATTCCTCCATTAACACACCTACTTAAATGGAGTATTGTGAAGGCTCTAATAACTAACTTTTAGTCATAATAAATGAAAATTTTTATCAAATCATTAAATAAAATATGTTGGTACTTATTATTACATGACTAATTTTATTTCTGTTGAAATTGAAGCAGCATATGTTTATATAGGTTCTTGATTACACTTTTAAAAACTACAAAATAGTTTTTTAATTAAAATAAATTAAAATAAATGCATAAATAAAATTAGTTGGAAAAATATGATAATTTAATAATTGTAAATTGAGGATTTTTTAATAAAATAAAATAGAAAGGCGAATCAAGAATTTTCACTCTTCTAAAATTTCAACAACTAAATTAAATAGTGATAAAACAAAATCTAATTAAAAGATGTTGTTTAATTGAAATTTATGGTTGTGTAGTTTTATATTAGCCGGATTTATTTTATGGTAATTTTTATTGTTCCATTTGAAATTTTATGAATATTAAATTTTATTTTTTTAATATATTTTTAATTTATAAATTATGTATATAATTATGCATTTATCGTTTTAACATGTTATTCGTATAATTCAAATATAATACCACTGTACCCGCTTTAATTGTTATGGCAAATATTTCACACGAATCTCTTATCTGTTCAGATTTGAACAAAAGAGAACTCAAGAGAATTCAATCATGTGGACCATGCGAACCTACCGAATTCGACAGCTCGATCACTATCGACAGCTACAGGGAACTCCCCCGTAACCTCGTTCAGGGCTCAAGGATACGCTCTTCCAGCGTGCACTTAGTTTATGATGAACAAAATGCCGAAAAGGAAGAACCAGTCACAACACTAAGTTATATATACAAGAAAATCGCTGCCTTTTTTTTCGTGTTTAACAGGTTTTCACTCTCAACAGAAATACCCAGTTATATTCCGAGTGAAATTCCCGTTGTTTCAAATGAAGAAAGCATAGCTCCATTCGTTAGGTCATTTAGCATGCTTTATGATTTGAGGCTTAAGGACAAAATATATGATACAATGGATTATTTAATCAAGTATAATCGTAAGGCCACAGACAGGCTAGTAGCAATGATCACAAGCGTTCCACTACACCTAGATAAATTTGATTTCTATAAATACTTCACTAATTTCGACTACAGCTTATCGGAGTGTTTTGCACTTTTTATAGAGCAACCCGCAGACGTGGATCCATCTACGGTCGATAATTCAGACCTCGACAAGATCCCCGATAACATAAAGTGCGAAATCGTCAATAAACATTCTTTGGAAGTAATTTCAGAATCAGGACCATATAAATGTCTTTACGAACAAAACGTAGACCAAATTGCAGACAGCTCCTTGCTTGACGAATTGCTTTGTGGCGTTTCAGTGAAAAAGGGTAAGGTTCGGTTCTTCCACAAAATCAAAAATCTGGGCAGAAAAGATTCCAAAAAGATTAAAAATGGTATGATTTCATAGTTTTATTTGTGTTTAGGTTCAGAAGAACGTGTTAATGACTACTTTAAACAGAGATTTTCGACCTTTACCGAATATTTGTCCAAGCGCAGTCGGGACACTTCAGGAGAAAGTCAGAATAAATGGAATGCTCGCACATATTTCAACGTTTTTTCTAGAAAACCCAGTTACCCCGACTCAGAGCCACTGGATGATAGTGCTCGTGAGCGTTTTGAGGATCATATTCGTCACCATACATTGCATTGGGACGAGGTTCAGTACGATGATATTGAGATCATTTTGAGAGACGACAACGACAATTCGATTGTAAAACTTCCTTACAGTTGTAGGATCATGTAATCTTATGTGGCTTTAAAATTTAAGTTATTTAACACGTATCACTTTAATGTCATAATCAGC
Organism: Theileria annulata; assembly: GCF_000003225.4. Lineage (NCBI taxonomy): Eukaryota > Apicomplexa > Aconoidasida > Piroplasmida > Theileriidae > Theileria > Theileria annulata. The sequence goes on along the minus strand of NC_011098.1, from coordinate 1,405,645 downwards.
GACTAAATTACATTAAGTTATCATTATTTGGTGATTTAACCCGATTCTACACTAATCATTTCTTCTCGCATTCTTTTAGCACTTCTTTTCCATACTTTCCTTCGTAGTTAAGCTGGCGAAGGAAGTGTACAACATCCACGCGGTCCTGGAACCTTGGAAGTCCGACAAAATTCATTCCAATTTTGCTATTTACGAACAGTTGTGGGTTTTTCATGTACCTAAATGTTTTAATTGCCTTAAAATCAAACCTCATCAAGTTTGCGTCATCCCACACTATTCCAGATGACTTCATTGAATGGGTCATCAAGTTGAGTCCTCCTAGGTTCTGGATTCCTGAAGTGCGGCCATAAACATTAAATAAAGTTGGACCAATTGAGCTAAATCCTAAAATTTTAATGTTTATATTATATATCCACTATACCTCCTGTTTGGCGATTATCTGGTCTCATGGAATGACATTGCTTGCAATGTTTTTTAAAGAGCTTTGCTCCTCTTTCTGCTGAGCCTTCCGGGAGTACGAAATCATCCGGAATATCATTCCAGTCATCTGATGTTGACATATATTACAAAAATTAAAATTCAAGAAAATATAAACTGAAAAAGCATGGCAAACTTAAATATAACCATTTAAATATTTTAAAAGAATTTTAAATTAAAAAGTGTGAAAATAAATAATTTAAAGGTAAAATATAATATCTGATATTTGAGGAGAGTCAAATTAGAGGAATTAGGTGTTTTAGTTTAGTCAAAGAGTGAGAATCCCATATCTTCGTCTTCTTCCTCTTCCTTTGGTTCTTCCTTCTTTGCAGATTCTTCGGGTGCGGCTGCCGATGAGGCGGATGCTGAAACAGGTGCTGCAGCGGAACCTGATCCAACGGCTGATAATAATGAACCTAGGTCTTTTCCCTTCAATGCTCGTGCGAAAAGCATTGGAGTAAATGGTTGCATGTCTCCTTTTGCTGCTTTAACTAGTTTAAGGATGTTATCTTGAGTAACTTCTAATCCATCATCGTACAGGACAAGTGAGGAATAAACGCACATCAATTCCTCCCTTTGTTCTTTGGTTAATTCACTAACTGGAACTGTTGACATCTTATATTGTATAAATTATTTCTAAAAATCAAATTAGTTATTGAAATAGATAATGATGATCTGGTATATAATTATATAATTATTGTTTAAAAGAAAAACAACAACTTTAGTATATCAAAAAACCCAGATTGTATCAATTTTGGTTTAATTAATAATATGTTCTTAATATTATTAAGAAAAGCAAATTACAAATAAATATCTATATTGGGGCATCTGAAAAAGTACCTTCAATTCCCGATAAAGTTTATAAATCTTTTAGAGCTGAGCAAATGTCAGATTACTATATAATGTTATCAACTGATGTGAGATAAAATATGGAATCTAGTTCATTATGTTGATATTAACAACCCCATCTCACCAAGACAATTAATTTCACGATGACACATATATGAATTGCTAACATATATAATTTATCAAGGAATCTTTAATTACAATAATATTAGGAGCATGTTACATTTACTTCACTGTGCTCTTTTGCCCTAGAAATTTGTAAAATCTTTGTGTTGATTTGTTTTTGCCACGATAGCAATATTCTGGAATAATAATTAAGTTTAACTTAACCTACTTTATATTCTCCTCTGTATCAATTGTTATACATCTTCCTGTTCTAGAACATCTTCCGACTCTCCCTGCACATTTTCACTACTCATTTTTATACCTGATATATGTATATACTCGTTTACATTTCTTGGCCTTCCAACTATATATACCGAATCCAGCTAAAAATACTTTCATTTTCATCCAAATACCATTGATAGGTGTATTCCTCTTGCGGAATCGGTGGATGCTATCAGAATATATTCACCTAAATTTGATTTTTTGGCCTTATAAACATACCTTCCCCTTCCTTAATACTATTTTGTAATTTTTTAATCTTTTCAACTGCAGTATTAGACTTGGTTTCTCCTATTTCCGATTCCTCCTTATTGTAATTGTCTCTTATTCCAAACTCGTGGTGTAGTATTTTACACTAAATTAATTAATAAAAGCTCGATTCACCTTAATATTATGTTTCTCCAGCTTTTCTTTGAGTGAAAAAAGTGAACCCGAACTGAGGAATACGATTACTTTCCCCGTATCACTCTTCAACATATTCAACAAAATTTTAATTTTAGACTCTAAATCTATGTTAGTTATACTCAAATACCTTGACTATCTTGAGATGAAACAGAGTAAAAATGGTTAATGGTTTCAGGAATTGAGACGTATCTTCCAGTGTCTGTTGCGCTTATTTTCTTCCTACACCAAATTAAATTAAATTGAGAAGTACCTAATCAGTGCTGTCAAGTTATCTCTACTATTTCTGTACATCCTAATCAAGGTGTTGACTTTGCGTATGTGCTGTCTTGTTATTGAAGCAGAAGCACATACAAGTCTTAGTTTGTTAGGGGATATAGAGAGTAACGTCTAAACTACATTAATTTTAAAAGTAAAAACCTGACAAATATTATATGCTGAACCTGGCTTCTCATTTAGAAGCCTTCTCTTCCTCTCATTCGCATATTGATCTGCAAACGTTTGTGGAAATTTAACTCAAACTTGCCACTTTGATTAATCGATCCATTTCATCTAAGAAAACATAATCTATAGTTTGTAAAATGGATCTTGTGTGTTTCTGATCTTCATTCTGAACAAAATTAAACTTATAGAAACTTACCAAAAAATACGATTCAACCTGGTTTGACGATCCTACTATAAATATAGATTCAGGGGATCTAAAATTAATAAATTATATTTACTCTAACATTTTAGGACACACATCATGATCATCTATTATTAAGTGAACTGCATTCTCCATTCCGTCAGTAAAATTAACAAGCTAAAAATAATGTGTAAAATGAGTGTACCTGATTGGCAGACTGGGCTGCTAATTCCTTTGTTGGACATAAAACCAAGACTCTACGGTTTAAATACGTCTGTCTTCTCTTAAAATGTAATGAACCACTATGTTCCTCATCTTTAATCCGATTTAGAATTTCAGAAAATGAAACGGATGATAAAAACTTGGGGTCAAACTGGTAGTAGTATCGAAGCGCCATATATAAAAGCACAGAAAATGTTTTTCCCGAAGATGTGTAACTATGTAGTATCACATCTCTTCCAAGGGATAACTCGTCAAAAAGAGATAACTGGTATTCATTCATTTTTGACAAACCTTCCTTTGCAAAAATCCTAGAAAGAGTGTTAATTAGGGGTTTACATCCAAAAATTGTAGAGAAATCACTCTCCACTGATAAATCCTTGTATACATCATCGTATTCAAGAGCTGATCCAGTATATGTTACCAAATTAGAATCAGACTGTGGATTCTTTCTTAATTTATGTGTTTTAAAACTTATTTCGTTTTGATTTAAAAGCCTATCGGAAGGAATTAATGAGCCGGAGTTAATATTAAAATCATATTTGTTATGTGTATTTAAAATCTTATTAAAATCATTCAATTCATGTAGATTTAAGTTTGAACCGATAAACAAAAGGGGACTAGATACTAGATTAAAATTCATATCAGTATATTTTACACATTTTTTACATAATAAATATTATAAATTACAAGAATAATTAAATATGGTAGAAACGAGGATTCCTCAGAATGTGCGGAAGAATCATATCATGATTTAGATTTTTCGGTGTATAATGTGAAAATAGTGTTTAATTCTTCACGTTTTTCATTTAGTGATTGTTCCAGAATAGAAATTTGTTCATCTAAATCCCTGTATGATTTATCTCTTAGTATTTCGGTCTGCTTCTTTATTATTCCAACCTTGAACTCAAGTTTGTTGCTAATATCCAATAGTTCGTTCATTTCATCTGCAACTTCATTGTGTAAAGACTCCATATATCTCAGTTTATGTTTACCTATATATAATAAAATGTGTGCAAATCAAACCTCTCTGTTCGAAAGTCCTAATATATTCCTCGAATCTACCGTATAAATTTAATGTTTCCTGAGCAGCCTGAGCTTTAACCTCTTTAGGTACTATGTCAAGTTGGTCCTGTGTTAAACCAGTTACTTCCAAATCAGAATGCTTGAACTTCTCTTCTAATTCATTTGTATCATCTAGAAAATCTGTATCCTCAGAACTCCTTCCTGATTTTGAATCTTCTGATTTAGGCCATACTGACCATAAATGGTAAAATATAAGGTTTGTTAGCCATATTTTGAAAGTGAGGCATAATGGAAAAAGGAGTAATTCCGTTAAATTTTTATTCTTAAAGTCTCCAAAGAACTGATGATCATGTAAAATTAACTTTATGCACCTCTTAAAAAACTTATTTCCCTTTAGGAACTCTGAAAATTATTTAATATAGTAAAAATTACCTTTGAAATAGTCCCTAGAAATAAAGTAGAAAAAGAAGAGGAATGTGAAAACCATTACCATAAAATAGAAAATAATGTTAAGATACATATATCTCATCTGATATAGGACAGAGATTACTACATGTAAATAGTGCCTCACGGTTGAATTCTTTAGAATGAACCCAAATAAAATAATAATTAAAATGAGTATAGCCAAAGATGAGTGCATATAGAAAATCCTTCGGGATAATAGTTGATAGTAGTACCTGTAGTATATATCTCCCATTTCATTGAAGTGGTCCCTCATTATCTTGTGGTAAATTATTATTGCAGAGTACATAACCACGAGGCTCATCACAACAGGGATTACTATTAGGTCAAACACCCTCTTTATATCGTTAAAAAAGTACATTGAAATCATATATAAAAAGTTAAATCTTGGATAATACATTTTGAATCCTTTTCTAAAATTTACAATATCTTTTATCATGATAGAAAGAAGGAAGATGAATAAAGAGATAGTAGAGCCCAGCACTATGAACAAAAACAGATTTCTGTTTTCCGAGGGTAGAAAAAATGAAAATACGTTGTAAATCCTCAAATCATAGTCCATTAACCCAGATTTTTCTATAAAAAAATTCAAAAACCCATTATATATTTTATTCTTAGACTCAGAATCCACGATAATAAAGTCAATTCCAACATCTTTTACAGTGTGTGGAATAGTTTCAAAAAGTGTGCTAATGTGGCACTTATCTTTGTCGTAAGTAATAAAGTAATAATACTTGTCATGTCCTATTATCTTCTTCATATTATTAATAAGACCATTGGGAGGAGTTCTGTAGAAATTCAAGCCTAATAGGAGCGCTTTATTTGAAGGATACAGATAGTATCTTGAGTTTATGGCCATCACTTCAGTCTCATTTTTAGGTAATTTCTCCGAATCATTAGTTTTAACCCATTTAAATAGTTCTTTTATAGCTCCACCATTTAACCAGTTGTAGAGATCGTCATAGGTCTTAATTTTTACATTGGGAAGGGATGACTCAATTTTTACGTTTAGTTTGTGATTTTTGGGTTTAAGGTTTGGATCCTTTAACATTTCAGTATAAGAGGTATTATAAAACTTGGTGTCGAAGTGCCATTTTTGATTGTTTTTGTAAACCAATTCATTTACAGTTTTATGTATTACTCTTGAAACCTTTAGGCAGTTAAATTCGATAAATATAAATGCAATGATACAACCTAACATAGCTAGGTATGTTATCACTCTGAAAAATGTGGTTAAACAGAATTTAAACTTTCGTTTAGTTTCGGGTGGTTCATACTCATATTCCTGTATTTGATTAGCTTGAGCATTTAGTCTTTCCCTAGCACAATCATCTGAAACAACACTCATTCTGAGTATTTTTGACTTTATAAAACGCTTGATTTTATTGTACCTAGTTGCTGTTTTATACATGAAATGCAATAATCTATAATTATCGAATTTCCATGATACAGGCCTTTTATAAAAATTTAGCTCTTTATCATTATCGTCAAACATAAGCAACAGTGATGTTATGAGTATTACTGCCAGATAAAATGAAATAAACAGAAGGAGGATAAAAACAAAGGAATATATAATGCTATTATTGTCTATGTATTTTAGAGTTGCATCACTTGAAACACCCAATATCAAGTTGAATAAAGCTAAAAAGTTTCGAAAGATGGATTGAACAGACGACTTGAACATATGGGCAACTGAGGAGTTAAAAACTGCAATTAAAAGGATAGAAATACCTGTTCCTGCTATCAGTGAAATTAAGGGGATCTTCAAGTGGTAATAATACTTTTTATATACAATGGATAGGTGCCTGTTCTTGTTGACAACCAACCATGTTGCGATTAATGATGTGACGACTGAGACTAATGCAAAGAAACAAAGAATTCCAAAAACAATAACACAAACTCTAATTCTTACTTTCAAGTAATCAAATGTTATATCATACAATTTATCAGCGTCTAATGGGTTATCATCATAACCAAAAACAATTTTAGATACACAAAACCCAGTGTCACAATTTGTTGAACCTACTCTGGGTACAGAATAATTGGCAAAAAAGACAATTGCATTAAAAAATACCAAAGATAAAAGCACAGATATTTTAAAAATTGAGTCAAAGATATAATCGAAAAGAAAGAACGACTTTGGATACAACTTGTACAAAATTATTGTGTATATTGTAAAGGCCATAAGAACAAGCATTAAGCCACCATCTATGACTAGTGGAAACAGAGTAGTATTTATTCGATATGAAGAAACAGTTGTTTTGTTATTTATTTTAGAGTCAGATTCGTTTGATCCATTGACAGTAGTTTCACTGTTAGAAAAATTAAACTTTATGTTTACAGAACTGATTACATCCGATATTACATTATATGTTAGAAAATCCACTGAAATTTCATTTATTTTTTCATCTGATATTATTGAATTTAAAGGAAAATAAGGAAACTCTTTTAAATATCCTGTGCCCTGCATTAGTTTTGACATTATTTCGTCAATATCTTCTCCGTAAATGTATTGATAATTTGATGCGGTTTTATCATCGTATGGATATTTGTAGTATATATAAGTCCCACTTTCGGACTTCATTAGGTTATTTCGTGAAGGGTCTGAGTGTAAAAGGACTTTTGAAGCTGATAAAATATCTCCGGGAATGTCACGTCTGTATTCTTTATCTTTTCCTTTGAACGATATTAGAACTGCATTGGCTACGGACTTGTTAAACGTGTTTAATCCTAGGTATAGATTAGGAATCAAACCAAATTGTATCCAAAGGGCTATATCAGTCCTTGTTTTAAGCTCATTTATTTTGTTAATTTGGTCATTATGTGAAAGTGAAATTGAAATATCCTTAACAGTTGAGGCTGACGGATCATCTTTTGAGCCAGGTTCAGATACAATTTCTTCATTTTTTTTATTGACTTCATTTATAAAATAAACTAATCCATTTGTATTTGGTGCTACGATATCATCAATTGCATAATCTAATGACTTGTTGGTCATAAAAACTGACTTGATATTGACAGTAATTATACACAAAAATACCAAAGTTAAGATTATTAATATTGAAAAGGTTGAGTAGACTATTTTATGGCGTAAAGGGATATCATGAGGGTGATCATCGTCATTGTATGGATCCAAGGAATCATGGGTTTTGTCTATAGGATCTGAATTCGGGAAAATTACATTTACATAACTATTTATTACATTTCCAAAGTTGAAATGAACAGTCATAAGTGGATGTAGACTAAATGTGTAAGTAGGAAGACTGCATTTTCTGGCAAATATTATAGTGTGCAACTATATTACATTATCTTTAAATTTATTATTTAAAATTTCCCTTTCTGTTAATTGAATTCAACATATTTCTTTTAAATAATTTAAATGTGAGTGTTTGGTTTAAATCTGATCTGGAAATACTTGCCAAATGACCCAATATAAATAGCCTTTGGCAGGGAGTGGAGAAGTTCCTCAAAATGTCCAAACTTAACTGGAATTTATCTCCAGATAACACACATTTCGGATGTATAAAATCAAACACCGAATCGAACCTATATGTGTATGTTTTTTGGTAAATTTACCAGTTATTGAAATCAGCTCCGGAATCACAGCTTGAAAGACACATTTCACATATTTTTTTCTTAGTGTATTCTGGTTCTGCCATTAGCAAACACTCTGTTGATCTTAGATCATGGCCACTAAAAGGTATTTATTTATTTATATACCAATACCTTTTTGGTATTATATTTTTCTTTATTGATAGGTATGATGAGAATGATTCTGGAAATCTTATTACCCTTGTTCCGTAGCTGTATGTCTTTTTGGTCTTAATATATCCGCATTCTGTTCTTGTTCCTGTCGATAATTGCTTGGTATACTCACTAGACACTTGACTCGCATATGCATTGTAAAGCTTATTTGCAACTTCCTAAAAACTATGATTAGAATAGAAATTACATGGTATTGCTTAGTATCGAGAGAAAGTATTTTAAGCATCAAATAATTCTCAACAACAAGCATAATCTTGGATTGAAACACATCGGATTGATCAAGGTATTGGACTAGAATCGTATCTTCTAGACCGTCAATAACTTTTTGATTTCCTTGTTCCAAAATACTCTGCTTAGTTATATTTACAAGTTTCTCTAATTTAGAAGTGCAAAAATTAGGGTCTATATTATTGATAATCTCCAAGATCTTGATGTTATTCTTCCTTGAGAGGTATAAAAACTTGTCCAAAATAATGGTGTAAAGGTTTTGTGATTCCTTCAAGTGTTTCCTCTTATCAAAACAGCAATTTCCTGAAGAAAGCTCTTCCATTATCAAATCTTGATTTTCGAACCAGTGGTTAGGCCCCTAAAACTCATTTACATTCGTTGTTTTACCTTGTAATGGATTAAATTTTCAGAGTTTGAAAGGTAGAGATACGGGTGTAGAAAATGTATAGAACCCATTTGACGGTGTAGCCATGCTGAAACATACAGTGATCTCAAGTATTCCATGGACAAGGGTCCGAATTGAAACTCCAAGATCGACAACAAATCAGTTGATATTTTGGATGCATGTGAGTAAGATCCCACCCTAAAAAATTTATCTAGTTACAAACAACCTTATTAGTGATTCCAAGAGAAGCCATAGCAAGTTACACTTAGTGTAGGTTGGAAGATTAGACAAGTTGCAATATCTAACCAATTCGTGGTGAACCTTCGTCGAGTCAAAATACACATTTAGTTTCGCATTACAATAGCCCAAAAGGGAAAGGAAGAAAACTGGGACCCACTCGTAGTTTTTCACTGAGAACAACTACAAAATTTATTTTAGTTTATTCTACTTACATGTAAAAATGACTCTTTGGAGTTCTCTATGTATGATATACATCCTTTGTAATCATTGGTATTCCATTTGTGGTAACTATTAACAGTGAGTACCTGCAAGTTTAAAAATCCATCAAACCCTTCCAAGCTTTTCAAATTATCCTTTATCAAATGGTATTCAGTCTCCATTGAATCATTATCCCCTAAATACTTGTAAATTACAGAAAATACCAGTTAAACAATAGCATTGTAACTCCAAGATCTTGGCCTCAACAAAAAGCGTCATTGAAAATGAATTCAATGACAGAAATTTGGAGATTTGAAGCGCTTTTTTATAAAATCTATGCTTGAGGAATGTGTATCCCAAAGTTAGTAGGAGTTTAAATCTCAAAAATGGGTCTGTTTGGACCAATGATTCGATTAGGCAGTATAGGTTGATTCCAGTTAAGTGTTGGTTAAATTTACTACATACCAATTCATAGTTATACGAACATATAGGATTACAAGGGTAACCAGTTCCAACAATTTTGGACTTTATGTGTCTTGGCAATCCCATTCCAAAGCTGGAGGATTCCAAAAGAAACCCGTATCCATGGAATCCTATAGATTATGTAAGTTAATAAAAGATACCTTTGTGGTCACACAGTTTTGACGATGCCTTAAATATTGACAGGTTATATTTAGGGCATGAAACCGAAACTTTTGCATAAAAATTCAAGTCAAATTGACCGTTATGGAGAATTTTAGAACGTTTTGAAGACTTAAAATGATTTAGGTCAATCTGTTTAGTATGTTCTTGACCGTTTGTTAATTTAGGTATAACTATTCCCAGGTTATATTCAACTGCGCTAATTAGTAACATTTGAGGTAATGTCTTAAAAGTTATGCTTTGCAAATCAATTACATTAAAGCTATAATACTATAATCTTAAATTTACTTACTGAATTGATATTTGAGGGTGGATATATTGGTTCCAAAATGACAAAGATTCTAGACTAAGACCTAGAAGATCGTTTAACATTTTAACAAAAAGCCTAAAAATTTTGATGTAATGTTTGCTTACTCTTGAATTAAATCCAGGTTCACGTTCTTATTTCTAATAAAACTTTCCAATTCCATGTCCCATAGGTGTTTAAAAGCTCGCGACACCATTTCACATGCAAGTAAGTCTTTTAGTGCACTATGGCTGGTATTTTCATATATCTTTCCAATATTTCTAAGAGTTTCTTTGATAAAGTCAATCTTACCTTATATTTATTCCAAATGAATGGAGTGTGTTACTTATGTCCCATGAGCTAGTCATGGTGTGGAATTTGTCTAAATTATTTTCAAGAACAAAGTTATTGAGTTCCGCTGCTGTTTGGAACATTGTGTCATCAAAATTCTTATTAAATAGAGACTGTGAATTAAGTGTACATTTTAAAAAGCCTTCGTAGTGTACTGTAGAGAATTCTTGGCGAAAACGATTCTTGTATAACTGATCATATCCAGTATTTAAATCTGGCATTGGAGGTAAAACCTCATGTGTATTACGGAAGTACAATGTTCCATTTGATTCGACTGCATTAGAATTGTTATTGAAATCCTGAGGTCCATCAAGATCCGTTGACCCGAATGGCACAGGTAATGAAGAAACTCTAAGATTTGTAGAAAGCTTAATAAAGTCCTGATAGAGTTGGTCGTTTTCGAATAGTGATGAGGTCACAAGATGCCCATCATGCTCTATAACTGAGTACGAGTCAAAACCAAGTAAATCATCCAGTAAGTACTTCGTGTTTAAGCTAAATTATTCTAATGGATTAAATATAATACCTTAGGCTGATCAATGGTTCTCCTACTACTCTGAAACCCATATAATCGGTTATACAACAGAAAGGAACTGCAAATCTAGAAATTGTACCAATCATATGTATGGCGTCACAAAGAGCTTGCTTTCCCTTTAGATCGTTCGAGTAAAGCTTTTTACACGTTGTATAGCTAATTTTTGAGTATGACGAGCAGTTTCCAAGTACTAGAGTGAACACAATCCCGTCGTATACAAAGAGTCGGTCTGAAAAATGAAATAAAATAAAAACATACCGTCTTTGAACTTTGGTGAATAGAACTTGTAAATTAGTGGGTATGACTGAGGGGTAACTTCAAAAAACCCAGACGGAACTTCGGAGAAATTTGAGGCAAGCAACGAGTTTAAAAGCTTAATTGACCCCAATTTACATGAGTTTGCAAAATGTCCAACATCACTATGTGTGATTATTTTATAAATATATATACAAACCTTAATAAGGAGTATTCAAAATCATTGTTAAATTCACTCAATTTGTCATTGTTTTTAAAAAGAAAGAGATTTCTGATTGAAGATTGCAATCTTTGGTCCCAATTTGTGTTTAGACCGAACTTTTCATCTCCTGGAAGAACCAATTTGACCTTTAAAGGGTGATAATCTGGCAAATTCCAACTCGAGTGATCTGGTGTTTCATGGTCATTACCTGTAACTCCATACAAATATTCCTGTAACTTCTCGTCCAAGGTTGATAACACTATAATATGATGATAAGATTAATTTGACCTACCAATCAACCTTGAATCATACTTGGATGTTAGTTTGTCTTCCAAATCAGCAGAGAAAACGTCAGAGAGGTTTTCTAACAATGCAAACCTATCCTCAAAGTCCGATGAGCAGGGATTATCAAATTTCCATGAAAAATTAAGGTAATCCTCTACATTATCTACGTTATATACTTTGTTGCTGAAATATCCCAAAACGGGCCTCTGTTCTACTGGAAGATTGAGACGATTAAAAAATCCATTGGCCTCTGGAGGGATTAATGTGTCGGAATTTAACATTATTAAAAATAAAAATTAATTTTGAATGTTTTTCTAGAGTTTAGATCAAATGTGTAAGGTTTTGGACAATAATATAGGTGATCGAACGTAAGGATGTATCAAGTATAAATATTTTACAAAAAATGACTGCCATTAATCATTAAAATAGAAATAAAAAACATATTTTACATTATATTTGGGTCTTAATTAAAAATTAAACATATTATATGATTTTGCCAGGTCGCATAGTGCTGATGATACACATTGTGCAGGAAGTCCAATAACGTTGGTATATGAGCCCACAAGTTCTTCTATTAGTGATTCTGCTAATCCTGTTATCCGATATGATCCTTAAAATTTATTATTAGTTAGGAATTTATACCTGCTGATCCCTCATGTTCTCTTGTATCTAAAAGTGCATTTATATCTTCCTCTGATAACTTTTGATACTTAACTTTCGTCGTAGTATAAAATTTTTTTTCTGGAACTTCATATCCTCTACCCCTTGCAAACATTGCAACTCCGGTATAAATATTATGGTATGATTCTACATATGAGCTGAGTTGTCTCCTTGCATCTTCTCTGTCTACCGGTTTTTCGTAGATTGTTCCATTCATATCTGCAATAGTGTCTGCTCCAATTACCACTTGTATCTAAATGAAATTCTATTAATCTTGAATCTTTAAAAGATACCTTGTCCACGTCAAAATCCTTATCCAATTCTCCGAATGGATTTGTTAAAAGCGTTCTCACTTTCTTCTTAGATTCTGGATCATTAGCTGTAAATATAGTTTTTGCTACTATTCGGGCCTTATTTTCAGCGGTTGCTGCTGAGTAGTCTCCTCCTGTAGGATAATCATCCTTGCTGAGATCTTCTTCGAACCCTGAGGCCATAGTTAGAACGTTTGTTATCCTCATATGATTCTTCATTATCATTGGTCTATGAGGAGACTGTGTTGCCATAACGATCCAGGCTTTGTTTGGGTCAGAGAACAAGCCCCTTAATCCCACTACTGAGTATACTTCCATTAACTATATAAATAATATATAAATTTATTTTATTGAAATTATTCTGAAAGTAACAATTTTTTAAATTTCCAAACTACAAAACTAGTTTCTTGGGGATAATATAGGTTGTGGACTACACCACCTTCACTTCCTTTTACAGATTCGAATGTAGAATTCGATAGATTTTGCACATTTATTTTCTTTACACTAAGAATTTTTTCCAAGACCATTGATTCCACCAGTACTTCCACTTCGCATTCGTCCAGTATCACCAGATCCTTCCATATCTACACACTATGAATAATTATCTAAATACCTGGTGAACTGTTATGCCCGGTTTATCTTTAACCATGCAGAATATCTTCAATGATAAGAACCCTACCAAATGTACGTCAATATGTCCGTCCAGTTTTACGAATGTGTTTTGGGATGTCGACTTTAGTGTGTTTGAGTAAGATTCCGTATCTTCCGGAAACAATTCCTTTATATTCCCAAGAAATTGTTCCATTTCCCCCTCTAATATATCAAATGCATCTCTTTCCCATATTATCCACATTAGTTCCGGTACATAATCAGGCTTCTTTCTAACCAATCCTTCTTCTTCAATCTTGTTTAGTTCATTTTTCTCTTGTTTGTTGATAAATAGATCCTTACAGTACTCCCAGTATATATACAAATATTCTGTTCCATTCGGTACCATTATCAGAAGCCTTAGCATTGCCGCTGCATAAACCAGAATTCTAACCAATGAATCAGGTGAGAAATCATTATTTGAAAGTAAATCTTCACGGCATTTTCTTTTGTTAGAGGTTTTCTTCTCATTCATGTACTCAAATCCAAATTTAAGCTTCTTGTGAGAAATCCCATGTGTTCCTGAACTCTTAACTATTTGTACTATTTTACTAAAACTACTTTCAAGATCTGCCGGAACCTCTTTCAGCATAAACAAATTCATTAGATAATCTATCACTTCCAATACATTTTTAAATGTTTTCCTTGTATTTTTTGGAGAATCAAATGTTTCTGGGTATGAACTTTCAAACTGTAAAGGATTCAATATGTCAGTTAGTTCATTTTCACATACCATCGCCTTGGGTATTACATTCTGTCTAGAGTATTCATTTATATAGTTGTGTGATCTAAGATTTGCCTGTACTGAGTTTATGTTTGCTTCCACTTGACTTATTGACATTTTATTTTTCATACTTTTGATATGCTTTGATATTCCTCCTTCTATGAAGCGGGAATAGCCCGATTTAACGCTGACTTGGGTGTTTGATTGGTTATTCCACTTCGGTTCGAACTTTACGATTTTGAAGTTCTCCAGTATATTGAAAATGGTGTAAAAGTCCAAATCTAGGCAGTTTTTTATCACAGAAATATTGTTCGACAGAAATGAAGAGTTATTATCAGGTCTTGGATCAAGTTCCAATTCTAGTCCTAGATCTATCTTCATGGTGAGTGTAGTTTCTCTATACTCATTGGGATAATATGGCATCATTCCTAGTCTTTGATTAATTGGATTACTATAAGTTGTGTTATAACCAAACAGGTAAATGTATGACAGAAGTTGTGTTCCTAGATGATAAATGGTTGAGTACTTTGGAAACAGTTTAAGCTTTGACAGGTTGGACAATTTGTATACCTTAAACAAGTTAGTCTTTTGTTTGCTTTTTACTATCCATCTGTGATCAGACCACCTTTTTAAAACTTGTTTAAAATCTTTCGGGTCTATATTGTTTACCAATTGGCTTCCCTTACTTGATAATGATGTGAATAGTATGCATTTTAATCTAAGCGTGTTTATCATGATATCAAAGTCATTGGAAACTTTCTTTGGGTCAACGAGATAACTTGTGGTTTTAAATATTGCATTAGTTGGTGTGGTGTTGTAAATGTTCGACACGTTTGTGTGTGATTTTTTCATTGTGTAGTGCACTATTTCATTTATATTCATATTTCTTAGCTTTTTCAGTATCCTCAAATTGAAGTTTGACTTGTTGATTATGTAGTCGAATATGATTTTACACTCGTTAACTGTGTACTTGTGTTTAAATAGTATGTGAAGATAGTTCCATACGTCCAGTGGTTTTCTGTTCTGCGAACATTCTTCTGATTTATCCAATGTATTTTTGGTTAGAAAACTCTGAAACTTATCGATGATATCATTGGTATTCGTAGAAATCTCATTTTCACAATCTTGGTCCTTTATAACACTATTATAATCATTTTTAAGAAAATTTAAGAAAATTTGATTTATTAATTTTTCCGATATCACGTATCTTGCTATCCATAGTATTTCGTTATCTTTGTGAATGTTCGTTAGTATTTTGTTGAGTATTCTATCATCCTCCACTTCTGGGTCATACTTGTTACTCTTGATTTTACTGACTAGGTATGAGTAGATTTGTGTGTTATTTATCTTGAATTTACTGGAGAGCTTGTTTATTATTTCTATTGGCATATGGAACAGCTTAATCAAACTTTTGTAGTGAAGTGAGTTGCAACTCAGCGAGAGCCATATTGTTATTATCTGGTCAAGTTCATACTTAATTGTGCTTGTTAGGTATATAACTTTTTTCCAATTCTTCTTTACAAACACTTCCTTCACCTTTAGTATTTTAGGCGGTATCTCCAGATCACTATTAATATATGAATCCACTTGTACCTTTAAATTTTGCCAATATAGCTCAAATTCAGTTGTAATTTCATATTTTCCCACAACCTGGTTATTTACATAATCATACAGTTCCACTTCTTTAATCAATTCCCATATAAATTCTTTCTTTTCCACTTCACTATTCTTTAACACTTTCCCATTTAAATGTTCACCACTAGATGTTTCTACTTCATCATTCTTACTTGACTCAACTGGTTCTGACATGAATAACAACAGTTTGATTCTATATAGAAAGTTCAATTGGTTATTCAATATTATGATTGGATCTCTTCTACTGTTTAATAACACTTTTATATATTCATCCGGTAGATTTAATACATTTTCATTTATATACTTAGTAACTTTCTCCAGTGTATATCCACATCCTATCAGTTGGAAATACTTTTCAAGCGTCATTTTACTCAAAACTTCCAATGTTGTGAATCTACTTTCACTAAAGTTTTCAACCAAAAATGAGTGTAACAGTTTAATTCTCGTCATTATTGGGAAAATATAACCGTTTGATGATAACACCTTCTGACTAAAACCCATTGAATTTTCTAAATTAACCTCTATTTTTTGCTGGTTTACTGATATGTTTCTTACCAAACACGGCACCTGTATGTTAAAGTTTATCATCTCCTTATTTTCAGGTGTGGAATCCAGTATATCTATAGAATCTTCTTGGAAATTATTTGCAACTTCTGGGCTCTTAAAATGATCATTTACTCTCGATTTCAATGCTGATGTGTGTACTGAGATAATGTTTCTCTTCATATTTATGTTATTTCTAATATAATTGTATGCTTCCTTATCATTAAAATGTCTTGAATCAAACAGGATTGTTAGCGGCAGATTTGCTCCTTTCAATTCCTCGCATCTTAAAATTTTTAAATATTTTAACTCCTCTAGAACAAAATTTGCTATTCTCACTGCTGTTTTTCTATCTGCTTTTGTTTGGCTTCTCTCCACATCTCCATAGAAGCTCGATATGTTTGAAAACGTTGCTGCTTTGAAATAGTCCAGGTAATTTTTCATCAGGACCATCCTTTTTTTGAACAGGGTTGTGTTTACTTGCTTTGGGAGCTGTAGGTTTCCGAATATCCGTTCAAAGTCCTGTTGGTATACAGACTCTTCTGAATATTTATCTTTCTGGCTGTTTAGAAATTGCGTATAATTTTTTTGAGCGTATTCAACATTGTTAAAGCTAGTTTTATCTGATGTTCGTGTAAATGTTGAATCGAAATCTGGTTCAATGTCGTTCATGTATGAAGTATCTAATCTTTCTATAACCTCTGTTTTGACTAGTGGTGTTTTACTATCTGTTGTGTAGTACCTATACATAAAAATCTTCCCATCTCTTTCCGTTTCCTTTCTTATCAACCCTACTGATTCCATATATAAAATTAGTTTTGAGAGCTGTTTATATTTGATTGGTACATAGTTGTTTATATCTTTCGCTGTTATTCCATTTCTTGATAGTTTTATTATATAGTATACATATTCCTGTATTGAATGTCCATTTAGATTAAACGGTGTTGACTCTGTTAGGTCTTCTTCAGAGTTTTCGTTCATTTGTGTATCGCTCTTCAGGTTTAGTACATGGAGTATATTTGAGCTTTTCATCTTCATTTTTATATCGTTTGGGTTCTTGATTAACATTATACATCTTTCAAACTTTTTTGTCTGAGGACACCATGCGAAGATGAGTGCGATTTTGTTCTTGAGCTCGAGCGACTTTCTAAAATACAAGTAGCTTCTGGAGATGATGTGGTTATCTATTCTTGTATTAATCTGTCCCAGTTCATGGAATGCTAAGTTATAGTATGATGTTTTCCAGTCGGACTCTAACAGAATATTATTTTCTTCCTTTTCTAGAATCTCCAGCATCGTTGATTCATAGTTTTTTGTGGCCTCTCCCATGCACATTGTTCTTATGAACTTTGGTATTTTATCCAGTATGAAATACTTGTGAAAGAAACAAATGGAAGCGGAATTTTGTGTTTTTGGTGCTACATCTAATGGAGAATCCTGAGTTTCGGTGTTGTTATCGTACTTTATAACACAATTTTCACTGATGTTATTTACCAGTATTTTAGATATTCTATTTTGGGGTATTGTCAGCTTGTATACAAGTCCTATTTTACATAAAGAGTTCAATAATGAAAACAAGTCTCTGGGTGAGATTTTCGATTCATTAATAAGGTCTGATTGCCAGTATCCTATTACAATGTCAATATTCAATACACATACCTGAGTATCTTTTCGATGCTATTAGCATTACTAGCTTGAAGCGATCGTTTGTTTTTACCACCTGCTCATATAGAACAAGGTTCAAGCTCTTGATTCTGTAGGTATTTGAGCACAAAAGTCTTGTTTCTGGGACGTGTTCCGCTAGTTCATTTAATTCGAATCCGTTTATATCTATGTTCAATAAATTAGTTTTACTTCTCTTTTTTGTCTTCTGAAAGTTACTTTTTAGATATTCTTCGAACTCTTCGTTGATTAGAATCAGTACATTTCTGTTAGAATACAGTCGAATCCACAAATTTACCTAAAATTTTATTTATGACCTGATAAAATTACGTTTATTTCTTTACTCGATATACCATTTTCTTCCATTATTTTATAATACATTGTATTGTACTCGACTGGCTCGATTTGGCTGGACAGATACTCCAGAGATAGGTATTCTAGAGTATTTATATCCATATCTGTTACCGTATATTCCATTTGTGGAGATGTAATGTTGCGATTTGCTTTAAAGTTTCAAACTTTAAACACATTTTAAATATTATATATACATGGCTGGAAAATATTAAATTAAAGGAATCTTGTAAAGTCAATAACATCGATGATAATATGAGGTGGTAATGACAAAACTTATTAACTATTTTTTGCTAAAAATTTAAAAAATTATGTTTTCTTATTTCTGAATTTTTATTGGCATTATTTTACACCTTAATTCTTAATCAATACTCTTCCATCAACCCAAACATCTGCAGCTGTTGTATTCATCTTGTTCTTCTAGGTACTCATCTTCCAATATTCCGCAATCTTCCCAACAATTACACGATGTTTCCTCTACAGTTATGTCACTTTCATCATTTGCACATACACAATTACTTACATCGCATATTTCCCTGCTTCTTGTGTAATATTTGTCACATATTTCCACCTTATTTTTTGATTTTATCCTGAGATATCCTTTTAACGAGTATGAAACATATATATTCTCATTATCGGCTTCACAATTCTTTGGGTTTTCCTCATTCTCCTTTCTCGTTTCCTTTTTAACCTTATTCGTTCCACTTTTTGAACTTTTATCCGTTTTCGTTTTTACTGAACCGTCCACTTTTAATTTATTTCCCTTCTCTTTCACTGAGCTATTAACTCTTTTAGTCTGTTTCTTCTTTGTAGAGCTTTCTTCTGGTTTATCCATGCTTGCTATTTTGATCGGAGTGACCCAAGGTTTCTTTGCAATTATGTTATTTTTGTAATCCTCTAGCTTTTTTTTAGACTCACTTGTATTCGGTTTGGCTCCCTCAGTTTCCTTTGTTTTTTCTATCAATTTGTTTTTAGTATCTATATTATTATTTAGTGCTCCTCCATTTAACCGTCCGTTGGCTATATTTACCATGCATGGCCTGCAGCACCTTTGCCTGTGGAGTCCATTTTCGCACACGTCACTCCTAAAACAGAACCCCCTGTTTAATAAACATTTATCTGAGTTACAGTAACACAGGTGGATTTTGCTCTGTTTTAAGCCCGAACAGTTATCCTTCATGTTCGTCTTACTATTGTTTATATAAAATTTTATTTAAAACACTTGTGTATCAGGGAGTAAAATGCATATTAAATTTGGCATGTAAACTAGGGCTAAAGCTCATTGACAAACAAATATTTGGATACATTTAGTATTAGTAATTGGGAATAACACATACAAATAGATTAGTGGGACAAGTTTCTGAAGTTAACTCCTGCGTAGGTGGCCTTGGGTCCAAGCTCTTCTTCGATGCGCAAAAGCTGGTTATACTTGGCGTTTCTTTCACTCCTGCATGGTGCTCCTGTTTTGATTTGACCTGTTGAAAGTCCCACCACCAAGTCTGCAATAAATGTGTCCTCAGTTTCACCTGATCTATGTGAAACCATGACTCCCCAATTGTTTTTGTGGGCCAGTAAGCAGGCTTCAACTGACTCAGTCACTGATCCAATCTGGTTTACTTTGAGCAAAAGTGCGTTGCAAGCCTTCTTTTCCAGTGCCGTTTGAATCCTTTTGGGGTTTGTTACGAGAAGATCATCTCCCACAATCTGGACCTTTTGTCCAAGCTTTGACGTAAGCTTGTTGTAGCATTCCCAGTCATCTTGGTCGAAAGGGTCCTCTATGGAAACAATTGGGTATTTTTCACACAGGCTTGTGTAATATTCAACCATTTCGTCTCCAGTTTTCAGGAGTTCCTTTTCGCATTTGAATCCAAGGTTGTATGATGACTTCTCTTTCACATAGAATTCTGATGCTGCGACATCCATGGCAAAATTGACTTTCCCTTCAAATCCAGCCTTTTTAACTGCATCAACTAGGAGATCTAGAGCCTCTTCTGCTGATTTGATATTGGGTGCAAAGCCTCCTTCATCTCCCACGTTTGTTGCGTCTTGGCCGTACTTCTTCTTTATGACCGATTTCAGGGTGTGATAAACTTCTGCCCCCATTTGCAATGCTTCTCTAAAAGTGTTGGCTCCAGTTGGCAGGATCATAAACTCTTGCATAGCCAGGCTGTTTCCAGCGTGTGATCCTCCGTTAATAACGTTCAAGCATGGTACTGGCAATACAAATCTGTCTGTCGGTTTTCCTGCCAGTTGAGCTAGATGAACGTAGAGTGGGACTCCCTTTTTGGCTGCTGCTGCTCTGGCTGCTGCCATTGATACTACCAAGATTGCGTTTGCTCCAAGTTTTGACTTACAGTATCCCCATTCATTCTGCGTGCCGTCCAATTTCTGTACCATCAAGGTATCTAATTCCTTCTGATTCAACGTATCGAATCCTACAACTGCATTTTTCACGACTGTGTTAACATTTTCAACTGCTTTCAGTACACCTTTACCCAAATAACGGCTTTTGTCTCCATCTCGCAATTCTAAGGCTTCATAAATTCCAGTTGAGGCTCCTGATGGACAGGCTGCTCTAAACAGGCCGGCTTCGGTGACTAGATCGACTTCAACGGTGGGATTTCCTCTGGAATCTAAAAATTGTTATTAACACAAAAGGATCTACTTACCGAGAATTTCCCGGGCTTTAAGAGACTTAACAACAGACATTTTCTACAAAAAATATTCAATTCAAGTGTGAGAAAATTGTTTAACTTAATATACAGAGTTTACTTAAAATGTAGAATCTACTGTGTCAGGCTACCAAATAAATATGATGATGACATATGAGGAAGTACTTGAACAATTTGATTCTCTTATTATTCAAATCATTAATATATATTTTTCTATGTCTTTAATTTAACTTATTGTTGTTATATCATGTACAATCTTATTCTACATTTTCATATTATTTAATTTTAAAACTTTCAATGGATTTTAAGTTTCTTTATTGATTTATAATAAAGCTTTGTTTCTGTTTAGTTATTAAATGGATGAAGCTGAGACCATTGATGATCTCAAGGTATTATATCAACCATCTATACCATAATTTAGGCCAATTTGGATGAATATCAAAAACAATTGGCTACAGTAGAGGATTCTTTAAAGCAAGACCCAGAAAACCAAGAATTAATTTCCCTTAAAAGAGATTTAAATGAAGTTATTATTCTCACCAATGATTTAATCAAGTACAAGCAATCCAATGAAGGTATTTTGTTGTTTGTCAAAGTTTTTTTAGAACTTTTGAAGCAAGGTGTTATCCACCTGGAAGATATTAAGGATGTAGATATTACAACATCAATTTTCATAGGTTAGAGCTCCACTATCAAAAATGATTTAGGACGCACATGTGTTGTACTGTACAATGGGAAACAAAAATATGGAGAAGTCGTCCAAGTTATGGGAGACCAGGTACTTAACTGGTATAATATAATTCGTTTAGCCAAATGATTTGACAGTTATTGAATTGCTAGGGTCACGAGAAAAGTGTAGCCTTTGTCTTAAGGACCTGAGATTGTTAGAGCCTCCATTACCTGCACAGTGCAAACCTGGATCCTTAGTTCAGGCGCTGTACGGTGAAGATGGGTATGAAGATGGTTACATATATTTATTTAGGCGTTGGTATGATTGTATTATAAATCGGCAAACAGAAAAGGGATATATTGTAACATATAAAGATTATAATACTTCCGAAGAAGTACAAAGAGATAGAGTAAGTCAAAAAAGAGTTAAAACAGTTTAGATCAGACTTAAAATTAGAACAGAAACCAAAATCAAGGAAGTTAAAGAAATAGTAACTCCAGCTGGTTATGTTATTCCAGAGAATTTAATAATCAAAAAAACGGATAACGAAAAGGAGAAATTGAGAAAGAGAAAATTGGTCCAAACACTCAAAAAACAACAAAAATCACAAAAAGAAGATGAAGAATCATATAAAAGAGCAAGTAATTGGAGAAAATTCCAAAAGAAGGTAACGAATTTTTAAATTTTAATACACATTTTAGTCTGGAACCAAAAACAAACCGGGATATATGACGGGAAAGAAGGAAGGGTCGATATTTAAAACAGAAGATACTAAATTACCAATATCAGGACTTAGCTCAAATACATATAATTCTTTTGTTCCAAGGAGTAAATACGATTACACATCAGAAATGTTCTGATTGTAGTGCCAATGTTTAATAATCATTTTAAATTAATGTTTCCCTCCATATATATGTCTCTAATTATTAATGTCAGAGTACAAATTTGAAAATGTACTCGTTGAAGGGATTAAGGGCACAATATTGATAAATAATTTTGATTTGTTGTTCACAGCCGATAACGTCACATATAAATGGTCACTGTCGAACTGGATAAGGTCGGAAAAGTCTAAAAAGACTCCGAAAGTTAGGTTATCCTTCAAAGAATCCTCAATAAAACTCACTTCAGGTACCATAAATCCAATACACATAGTTAATTGGTTTAGAAATATCCGACTATGACATTCTTCTGAAACCAGTGGTTGTCGCGGATTTCATTGATGATAGAGAACGTTTAGAGGAATTTTCTAGCTTATTATCAGAGTGTTCAACCAAATCCCGTCAGTTACCGAAAGAGCAAGAAGTTACAAAGCCCTCGCCGAAACCTCTAAGCGTAACTACACCAACTCAGGAATCCAAAACACCAAAAGTTGTTGAAGAAAACTATGAAGAGGCCAAGAAGGCTGTCCTAGATTCAAACGAAAAACTGTTAAGGATCTACAATAGCCTAGTGGGATCAGAAGATGGCTCGGAGGGGTTAATTCCATCCAAAGATTTCTGGGAACATCATAAAACTGAACTAAAAACAAACATATCGCAACAAAAAGGTAAAAACATATGTAATCATGAATTTTAGCGAGGTCAAACTTGGAAGGGTTCCTGTCAATTCCTCCAGCGTCAACACTCGTCAATTCACAAAATGTGTATGTATACTCGAAACAACTCACAGATACACTCCTTTCAGAAGATGAAACCATTAGAAACCTCTATAATAAGTTAGTGGTGGAAAAGAAATTCCCAGAAGAGAACTTTTGGAAGAGAATACTCCAGTCCCGATACTTTTACAACTTGATCAACGAGAAGGTTCCGGAAGATAAGATACTCTATGAGGAAATCAAGGGGATCCCAATAAGAAAACCGCCAAAGAAACTGGATGCGAACCACATATTAAGGATTGCAGACCCTTCCAGTGAGGTAATAACATTTGAAGACTTAAAGAAGGGTAATTTAGTTCTTATGAAATCAACTTTTAGTGGATCGCAATAGGAAATATATGGAAGTGAACAAGAAATTTGGAAAAAGTTTTAGCCTAGACGAAACTAGAGGAGTTTTAGTAGATCGTTTTAACGAACACTCACTGAATATCATAAATGAGTGTCAGTCTGTATCATTAAATTTGCCCTCAAGTCCAGGTCCGAGATCCACTGATGAAGAAATCGAAGCTAAAGGTACCTTACTGTAAACCAACAAGTATTTTTAGCTGAAAATTATCGCAAAAGGAAGCTGTTGGATACCACAATACATGACTTGCAGGTACAAGTCATGCAAATTAATGTTTATAGGAAAAGGAGGACCAGGAGGTTGACTCGCTGTGCGTCATAAGTTCCCTGAAAATGCCAGGAACCCAAGTTGAACCCCCACCAAGTATAGTAAAAACTGAGTCCACAGAGTCAGCGAACAAGATCCAGTTAAAGCTGCATCATTCAACATCGTTTCCTGACCGTTCGAGGTGGATAAGTGAATTGAGAGACTTTGACATAGTTAAATACATCAAGGTAATTTCAAAATTCCATAATTAAAACATATATTTTCAATTATTTGAAACTAATATTGGTTATAGGATTCTAAGCTTGATCTTAAAGTAAGTAAAAAGATGTTTGTTGTTAACACAAAGCTATGTCAGTCAGAGAAATTAATCAGCTCTCCACAATGTACAAAAATATATAAAACCAATAATAAACTAATTTATAATTTTATAGTTGAATTTGACCCGAACACGGTTAAACTGATGACTGAGATCCACCAAGAGCTCATGGAGGTTTTGCAGATGTACTATAAGACTTTGATGCCTGAGGAGGAGAAACGTTCTAACCTTCTGTCCATACTCCGAATGATAAAGCACAGGATAGAATCTATGAATGTACTTCAATCCAGAAAATTATTTTTGATTTAGGACGTTGGAATCTCTTCCAAGACTGTCAAGGCTCTACAGTCTGGAATGCTTGACCAGATCACTGCCGCCGAGTCCTACGACTTGAAGCTTCGTTCCTACGTAGCCAAACTTCGTTCCCAGAGGAATAAATAGTGTTTAACAACTTGTAACATAGATTAATTTGTTTCACTAGACATATATTATACATTGAATTCATATTAGTTTAGGTTTCTGTTCCCGAACAGTGTTATATGTGGTGTTTGTTCCTTTTCCTGGTGAGTGAACAGGGCCTTCATGGTTGGTAGGGCCCCAACTGGGTTCTGGTTCACGGAGCGTTCTGATAAATTGTTAAAATAATTTAGATAAAATGTTCTAAATAACTGAAATGGTCATTTAATATACCTAATTCTATCTTCCTTCTCATCTTTTCCTGCTTCTTCTTACTTGGACGCTTGCCATGGAATAT
This sequence comes from Theileria annulata, assembly GCF_000003225.4. NCBI lineage: Eukaryota > Apicomplexa > Aconoidasida > Piroplasmida > Theileriidae > Theileria > Theileria annulata. The sequence continues at coordinate 1,380,619 of NC_011098.1, read as the reverse complement.
CCACGAGATCTTTTTGAAGGCCTCCTTGGGGGTCTAAACAATGAATAATAAATGTTAAACTGGTATATTAAATATCTACTAAGTAGTTTTTTGTACCATTTCATTCCCGTATTCGTCAATGTAGTTTAGTTGGACTTCTTTGGACCTGGTTTCTGCTTTTTTATCTATGTAGTCGCCTCTTTGTTTAATATATGAAAGTGCGGCTGAAATGCCATCACCTAGCGGTCTTTCCTAAACAATCAATATTAATTGGAACTCCGTTTTGTATATAAATAGTGTTTATATCTACATATCATAGTACCGATAACGTGTTTGGGTCGTCGTCCACCACCAGGTCACTAGCGGTGTTAACATTGTACTTTTGGTCAGACTCTTGTTCCGATATTTTTTCCATTGGCGTTTTCACAACTTTGCAGAACTCGGTTGTTGTGGTAATTTCGAATTTTTTGTCTAAAAGTTTAAATTAAAATATAAAAACAAACCATTAGTTGAGGCTCCAAAGTCCACATGAGGCTTTACATCTTTCGAGTCCTCGTTCTTTACCTCAGTGTTTGAAACCCTTTTGCGATGACTAAAAAACGGTTAAAGAAACTTAACTATCAATTTTAATTAAATGAGGTAAATAACTATTTGATGTATAATTTATTCACTTTGAAATCTGGATATATAGCATCTCCTCGTCTTCGTCGTCAACCACTGCGACGTCCTTCTTAATCTTGGTTGGCACTAAGTTGTTGAGATCAAGTTCTATATTTTCATCTTTTGAGAATATCTTATCCCAGTTCATCTGTTTAGGTTTCTTTTTCAGCTTCTCCTTCCTAGAACTTAGGGTTGAAAACACGTCCGTCTCATCGACCAGTTCTGTTTTTGTGTCTGAGGGTTTGGTCTTTTTAATGAAGGAATCATAGTTCTCATTTTCATCGAAATTAACTTGGAATTTCCTAGACTGGTTTGGCTTTACAAAAAATCCTTCATCTTCATTTGCAAGTGAAGTAAGCTTTGTGCCTTGGGTTTCCTTAATTGTATCGTCATAGTGTTTTAGGAAGCCGGTGTTTAGAGGGTCATCTTCTTCATATGGCACGTAGTTTCCATATTGATTCCTCATTCTCTGCTCCATTTTCTTCTTATCCTTCTTCATGTCAACTAACTCTGCGTTTTCCAGGAAATCTAAATCAGAAACTCCCGCTGCTTCGGCCTCAAGAACACCCACGTCCTTCAACGTCAGCGTTACACCGTCTCCCTTTATCAAGTCTAGCTCGTTAACTTTGTGTATCACTTTCAAATTAGGTCCGTTTGTTTCTTCTTTCGGTTCATGGTTGTTTTCGTTTGGTTCATCTGATTCTTCATCGTCGCTATAAGTCACATGTTTATCTGCCTGTGCTATGGTCGACTTCGTAACTTTGGCCATTTTTTTAGACCAAGATAACAAATCCAGAGTATCAACATTCTCAGAGTTATCTACTAATTTATTACATTTTGAATTTATTAATTCTCCCTTCTTTATAGAATCTGCTATACTGCCTTCCTTTATCAAAGCTTCTCTTGCTCTTCTTCTTTTAGATTTATTTAGGCGTTCTATAACTTCCTCTGTATCTTGAGAAGGCTGTTCAGATTCATTTTCTGGTTCAGATGTTGGGACTGCTAGTGGTTTCAGGCCAAGTTTCTTTCTGATTTCATTGGTTTCCTCGATTGAGCATGAAATGGTAGAATCATTTGAGGCTGGCATTAATATAAGAATATTTTAAAACACAAAATTAAAAAGGATAATAATAGATATTATATTATGGATCTAAAGATAAGAAATTTTGTACAATTTTAAAAAATTTGAGAAATATTTGAGAAACCTATGACTTGAAATTTACATCTCTAAATTTTGGCTCAAATTAGAAACCAATCACAATCGTCGATTATAAATTTAGACTGACATGGGAAAACATATCATATTCCAAAAATTACAATATATATGAATTTAATGGATAGTGATTTACAGCTGATAATTTGACCCAACAGATAAAGTGATGCAAAAAGATTCAGTAATATTTATTATATAAATTTCACAGATTATACATATATTTTTATAATTTATATAATGTTCTATGGCCATTTAATGTAGTAAAATGTTTGAATCTTCGGAGAATTCTAACACAACTATTGAAGTTAGTGATGAATCCAGCAAACCACTAGAGAATCCACCAAATGATACACAACCACAATCGGAAGAAAAAGGATTGTTAACTAAACTAGATTTGGAAAAATTGGCTGAAAGATTAACCGATGTTGGAGTTAAACCAAAGGTAACCTTCGATGATGAAAAATGGTCAAAAATATGTAAGATAACTAGAAACATTTTGTTGGCAAATATAAAACAATATAATAATGATAGTTATAAAAGGGAATTATCAAGCTCGAGTCCAGTAATTCTTTCACATGATCTGAAAGTTCCATCTGATCACACCCCTGCCCTTCCAGAGCCATCAATTGAGTTATGGAATCTTAACATACTAGAATTCATATCACTCTCCTCAGGCTGTAAAAGGGATGGATTAAACCTTTCATTCAAGATTGTGGAATCCACTCACTATCACCATAAATTTCCAGACCACCCTCATGGGAAACATAAAGTCATGAATAAATTACCACCGATAACAATTCAGGGTAAACAATTCAAATATGACTCAGCGTAAGTTAGATAAAATAATAATTTTCATTAGGCAATTGATTTCAATGATCCAAAAATCCCAAAGATATCCCATGTACGAAAAATCAATGAGTGAACTCAAGGGTAGAGTTTTGGAAAAATACAACTTGAAGGGAGAAGTTAAGATACCTCCGAACTGGGAAAAGAGAGTTGGTTATGAAACTTCAAACTGGGATATGCCTTCAAGTTGTAATACAGGTTCAATTTTCTCCTTAGGTTCACTTAAAAATGATAAAAAAGGTACTCATTTAAATATATAATTCGTTTAGCATCAAGTGATCCGGATATTGTTTCTGCAAATAATGCTCTAAAAAACTTGTCGTGCTTGGTTCCAGGCTTTCAATACGCTAAAAAAACACAACCTGAAGGGAGTAGCGAAGACGTTACACAAATGAACATAAGCGACATCAATAACTTCTCATTCGTAGACGATGACGTCGACGTTCGTTGATTTCATAAATTAAAAATATATAGGATTCATTGAAATGCTCAAGGTTTAGCAAATTCTTCAAGGTTCTGAAAGATCATCAGGTACAAACATATCCAACATCCACATTAAAATTTAGGAGAATAAACAGTAACCATCACCATAATTTATCACATTTTTAACTACACTGTAATTATTGTATATTTTGTTATCAATGTGTAATTGTATGCTTACAATAAATTGTGATTCATTCTGTGTCATTTCTGTGTGATTCCTGTCCAAAATGGGACGCAAAAAATTTAAAATCTCAAGATTCCTCCAGATTCTACTCATTTTAAATTTGTACATAGTTAAAAACGGCTTTATTATAGCGAAGAATCATGGTATGTTTAAATCCAACCACATCTGTGATCGTAGAATCTGAGAGGATTGAAACATTTAAAAAGGCCCATTTCCTCAGGTAAAGCTGAATTATTAATATGATTAAATAATAGATATGGGAATTATGAGAAAGAAATGGACCCCTACTCATCAATTCCTCTGTTTGAGAAGGTAATTGTTAGTCTACACAACTACTTTACAGATTTCTGAGGGATACTCGGATATTATCGCTCAGGAATCCCTATTTGAACTAGGAACAATATACCTTCTAGGTCAGCCAAGTTCATATCTATTAAAATATAGGCTATAAACGATTTTTTAAAATTTGGTATGATATAGAGAAAGCTGCACATTATTTTTCAAAGTCAGCAGAAATGGGCCATGCCAAATCGCAATACTTTCTGAGCTTTTTATTATACTATAACATTAAAAATGGGCCGGGAGTTAATAAAATTGAAGCCTTAAAATACCTTAAATCATCAGCAAGAAGAGGCTATGTGCCAGCAATGCTGGCATTAGCCTTCCATCTCATGTATCACGACGTTGGAGACAACTTGAAACAAGTTGTCAATTTATACAAGAAGATTCTAAGAGATGATGAGCAACATTTGATTAATTACCTGGTCCCACTTGAAAACCTAAAAATTTCAAAGTATTCAATTGAAGCATATAAAGAAGACTTAAATAGCCTGTTGAAAATAGAAGAGTATACGAAATTGACTGAGTTGGAAGATTCAATGAAAAATGAGGAAGGGAATGTGGGCAAGAGAAAAGGTGGTTGCAGTGGTCTTTCCAAAGAAAATCAAGGGCCTGAAAACCCGTTTGAAGAAAAAATCAACGAGTTTGAGAAGAAAATCGCACCAGAAAACATGTCGTCATCGCTATTGGAGCTGGCGACAATGTACATGAGAGGGATTGGAGTTCCAAAAAACTATGAAAACTCAGTTCAGCTTTTGCAGAGGGCAGTTTCACTGGGTAACTCAGATGCGGCAAATTGTCTGGGAATAATATACTTCTTTGGAGCGAGAGAACCTGAGCAAGGGAGACCGATACCGGTAAATTATGACCTCTCATTAAAATACTTTATGATGGCAGCAAAATCACATAACTCAGAGTCGCTGTTCTTTATCGCAGAAATACTGTCAATTAAAGCCAGAAAAAAGGGGTCCACTTACTATTACATAGAACTACCATATATATACCAACTATACAGATTATCGGCGGATTATGGATATTGTCGAGGCTACTGCAGATGTGCCCAAATGCTAGAGGTTGGACTTGGAACTGATTCGAATCTGACTGAGTGTGCTCTGAATTACAAAACTGCAGTTGACCAAGTTTATATAGAAGAGGAGTTCTTCCTCACGTTCTTTTATTACATCAAGAAAAACTACCATGCGGCAGCCATTTTAAGTGCACTCTCTGCATTTTCAGGACTACTGGTAACTCTAAAATATATAATTCTGTTCAGGCCGGTCAATGGAATGTAGCTATGCTCATAAATGAGGGTAAAACGGACGTATTCTCTGTAAAGGAGATGAAAATCTTCCTCAACGACTCACTTCTTCAGGGTGAAATAGATTCTCTATACTACATGGGGAAGTTGGCCGAGGCTGAGGGGAAGAAAGGAGTGTCTCAGGATCTGTACGAGAAAGGCTTCAACTCTGGGGATATGAAGTGCTTGGATCCACTGATTAAATCTCTCTCTAAAAATGATATTAAAAAGGCAATTGAGCTTCTGCAATATAAAAAGTATCGCAACAATGTGGAGTTGAATAACGGAGACCGTGGGCTGGTGAACAGCTACTGCAGTGATTTGGGATCGAACGGTAACTTGGCTCTGCTTAAAATGAAGCAAATGTTTTATAATCTATTCACTTATTATATGTATTAGATAATATTATTGCCTTAAACCAGTTTCGAGCTCACTGGGTGAGTAAATATAATTAGATGAAGAAAATTGGACTTCATCATCTTTATTTTTGGTTTCAAAACTCGATTTAGCGTGGGATTCACTGAGCTCCTCTTCCTCTTCAGGAGGTGAACTTGAAGTTTTCGGTTCAACTAACCCTTTGAACGACTCAGTAGAGTCTGCATAGATACTCGTGGAAAGTTTGTAGAATGGGAACTTAAGAAGGCCATATAAATCTCTTGATTTTTGAATATCGGTGTGCTTGAAGGGGAATTGAATCATGGAGTTCCTTAACACTGAGGGGAAATATGGTTTTGGAACATTATCTGAATTGCTGTTTATTCTGTCTATGAGCCATTTAATAGGCTTGTTCCTATCAATCATATCCTGAAGAAATTAATCTGGGCCAAAACATACCTTCACTGATGAAAGCCCTAGAACTTCCTCAGAAACATAATTTATCTGTGAATTTACATACTTGGCGTGCGATTCTAATTCTTTTGGAAGCTTGTTTATAATTGAGTTGGCCCACACATTGAGGAACTCCTTAAAGGATTTTGACTTCATTATTCTGCATTCTTCTTGGCCCATACCACCGAATCTCTTTAAAATATTAGATTTTATTTGTAATTTAAGCATATTGCAGAACATCTGACGGTGTGAGTCAGACTTGAACGGAAACATGTGCGATAGGAGATGTTGTGTGAAACATAGAATGTAAAATACAGAAATAAAATATAATAAAATTAAATAAATAAATAAATAAAATTATTAAATGAAAATTATTAAAAATTCTACAATAATCTAAATTAAGGGAATCCCGACAACAAATTGAAACTAAATGGAATCAAAAAAGGTATAAAAATAAAAGTTAGTATTAGCAGAATATATTAAAAATCTTGTTCTTAAAAATATAAAATGAGAAATATATAATGTCTTAGAGTATGATATAAATTAAAGGATGAATGCCAAAACAAATAAATGAAATGAATCAGGGTTCATCTTTTTATTAAAATTAATAGTCAGAATAGTTTGATAATAAAAGATAAATTTTATAAAAATAATTTAAGATGATTTGGAATTATAAATATAACAAATCTTTAAGTTGCAATATATTCTGGGGGCTAATTTGGCTGGAATGAGAAGTCGTGAATTTTGGGGAAGAAACAGCCCAGATTTATTTATTATGATTTAAATTCTAGTTGTTATATTTTTTAATATTTATAAAACTGTTTTTTAGGACAACCGGTCCAAAATTATTTGAATTTAGAATAATGCAATCCAACCAACTCATACCTGGTTGTATTTTTCTTAAATTCAACAATTTTGAAAAAATAACACAAATTCACAGCTATCGCAAAATATTTTTAATGTTATACAACAAAATATGAGATTTTTAAGAAATGCCAGTGACTATGAACTGCCCTGAAATCGAGGGTGACGTGGACTCCGTTATCATGTACAACAAGTCAAACTTCAAAAACTATGTACTCAGACGGAAAACAAAGTCCACAAGCCCCTCAACAAGCTCAATGGAGAATGATAATCAATCAACATTGGCAAGGCAGGACACATTTTACGTTGATTCTACATTTGAAGACGTAAATTTGGAAACAACATCAACATTTGAAAAATATGATACAATCGAGTACGAAGAATTTGAGACGGAAGAAATAGAACCAAGTAAAATCGTGTACAGACCAAGAACACTGCTAGAAGCAGTGGATGTAATGCTGTCAATATTGGACGATTTAGGAGAAAAATACAATAAATGGAAGTACAATAATTTTGGATTTTACAGGTTCTACTGCCACAAATATAACCTAACGAACTTTTCAAACTCGAGACCATATTATCACAAAATCCTTAGCCAATTGGATACGATAGATACACTTTCTCCGCATTCACCGCCAGACTTTAAAACAAACACGAACTCCTCAATATACACGCCAGATTTTATAGTAGATAAGGTCCTCTGCCAATTAGATGAACTAGTAAGCTGCTACTGCAGTAAAAATTGCGCTTTTGGAATATCGCAAAGGTACTCCCACACGTGTTCAGACAAAATCAACCATAATGGACTCAAGTGGAAGTACCCGCAAGGCTCCGAAAGATACCTAGGAATAAAAGGAGCACCAAAAGAAAAAAATATTTTGACAGATAAAAATAAAAACACAGATAAAACAGGTCCATTGGACTGGAGTAGACCATTTAATAGGATTTATCATATGGATAAAAATTTATTTCAAACGACATTCACAACAGAAACAATACCCGAATTAATGGCATTCATGGAGAAACCAAACCAAGAAAATGATTTAGATAAATCAAATATAAAAAAAGTAGAAATGAAGCAAGACATGGAAGAAACCTGCTTCGTAAGAGATATGGGAGCATATGATAACTGCGTAATGGAATTCTTTTCAGAGAGAGGAATAATGCACAACTTTAGCTACCCGTACTGCAGAGGAGAAGAGACGTCATACATACACCCTTTCATAAGAGCAGCAGTGTGTTTTAACTGCGGAAAAATCTGTAGATGTAAATGCCAGAGGAAGATATTTAGAGCATTTAGCAGATTTTACACGCAAACAGATGAAAAAACTTATCATCTGGAAAGAATATCAATAGATTACGTAAACCAAGTATACGACTACTTTAAGTATAAATCGTCTTTGTGTCACATATCAGAGCTAGAGACGGATGATGTAAGTAAAAGGTATCAACGGCCCGATAACATGACGTCACTTCAGTTGAACACGATATACTCTCATTCAATAAACACAGAAGTGGGAAGAGTTCAATTCTTAGTTAGTCCTATAGAGAATCAGATGAGTAGGAATAGGACTAATGTGCCAGGTGAGCCCGGAAAAGAGGTAAAGGAGAGAATGTTATATGACGCTGATAGATATATGGGTTCTGTATATTACTCTAACCTTTTTAAAGCGAGTGAATGCAACGTTTCGCTTGAGGAGATTTTCAAAGTTATCAACAATGTGCCCTTCTCATGTGTACCAGAGGACCACCTGGAATGGTACAAAAAGGTAGAATGGTACGACTTGTACAGATCACCATGGTGGTGCATGGACAGTAAGTACGAGCAAACTGAGATGTTCGAGGAAGAAGGGTACCTAAATTCATACATCATGAACACGCTTGATTCACTGGGATATCTGACTAACGTGAGATATGATACAAGCCTAAAGGTAATTGGAGTGGGACACTACAGCGAAAACGACTCATACTGGAGATATTTCTATACCAATGAAAATATCTGGAAGGTTTTTAGAGAAGCAATTGAGTACTTGATACTGATAAGCACGTTGCCTGAGTATATATACCTAGACCACGGCCAGTCATGCTGGATACTGATAACGAAGGGTGCACAGAAGATGTTCTCAATTTACCCATCACTACTTAAGTCTTACCTTGATTTGGTGGCGTATTATAAGTCTAGCACGCCAAAGAAGGAACATAGAGGAAGATTTAAGACCCCAAATGATAGAGATCAAGAGAAACAAATGAACCATTTCGAGAGGAAGGAAGATTATGGGGAAGAAATCTTCGATATTAAAAGAGTTAGCGCACACGAATGCACAGTTGCAGATGTACTGAGAGTGTCACTGAAGAGGAAGATGGTGTCGTCAGGAGAGTCATTCACACCAAGAAGATACTACGTGGAAAAATCATCAACTCTAACACCATCAATCAGAGTTAAGCTGGACCATGAACTAATATACCAAGGAATATTCGCATCAACACCTAACAGTAGCTACTATAGCTCATTCACAAACAGCGTGGATTTGTACCGAAATAACGGACCACCATTATTCTGCTCAACACCAAGGAAGTTCACAAGCATATTCAACGCATATACGGGAGGAAAAGATTTAAGTGATTCCCCGGAAAATGACGCTGGAAAGAAAATCAAAGGAAGTAAAGTGAGTGACCTTAAGTTGAATAACCTCAATGTGTTGCTCACACAGTACCCAGATGCAAGGTCACAGTACACGCTGATAATCAAGCACGCAAACGAACTGAGGTTTCAGTCATCAATGTTGATTTCAGACCTAAACTCGCCAGTGTTTAAGAGCTGTGAAAATTTAATACCAGATGATTTCGACAATTCAGATGTAAACAGTAACTATTCATATGAATCACCGAATCACATAAATACTAATTATGTAAGTGTTAGTAAAGAGATGGATGAAACGGTACAGGATTTGCCAATGGTTGACATATCCTTTAACGATTACACGAATAGCTGGATTTGCATGCTTGACGTTGTACCATGCCTGGTCTGCCCAGTAGAGTGTCAAGGCAATGGATCATGTCTTCATTTCACGCATGGAAAAAGACTGATTGAGTTCATTTGCAAGAAGATGAAGCCGTCAGATGTTAAGTATACGTACCCGCAAACGAATGGAAGAAGCCCAAGCAGCTATCACCCGAAGAAGTCCCAAATTGTCTTAATCAGCTTCTCAGTTGAAGAGTTTGGGAATGAAAGAGCAAAGCTGCTGGCAACACAATTGAAGGCAACATATAAAATGCAAGCTCTAAACAGTATGCTGATCAACATTAAGCAGAATCAGAACGGCTCGAAAGAGCAGGCATATAGGCGTAATGATAGATCAGAAACCTGCATTGAAATGAAACTACTCCACAACGCTATTACGGCACAATTGTCCTCAATGGTCTCAACAAACTCATACATTGCATCAAGTGATATGAACCACCTTGATGGAATTTATGATCGAGTTTATGAACCATGTTATAGGATTAATGAGGTATACAAGTCACAAGAGTTAGAAGATGAGTCCCAAAAGTTAAACGTTTTCGATGAAGAACAAATGACATGTATATGTTTTAAGTATGGGAGATTTCTTACAGGACTGAGGGGATTAGTCTCAATATCTGAAATATTAAACTATGATAGGAGATTGCACACGTTCTGCAAGATGTTGGAAGTGGAAAAGGTCATGAATATCACTTCCGAAAACATACATTTCTGCCCAGTTCATTCATGTTTCATGACAACGTGGACGGACGTGATGGGACAGAGAAGAATAATGTATCACCAAATCCACAAGTATTTAAACATAAGACTATTCTCCAACTTCACAAAGAGATTTAACTCAGACTGGCCAGAAGCAATAGAATCCCACAACAGATATACACTATGTTATGACGCCGTCGAAGCATCGAAAATGTTTTCCCAGGCAAATGATGCAATCGCCGACACATTTTATATCTTGCTCAACCTGCAGGAAATAATCCATGAGGCGCTCCTATCAGGACTAGCACTCGCCGTCAGAACAGTCAGCGACGCCAGCCAGGAAAAGGCACTCCTGAGAAGACTCCACCTAATATATAGACGCTTTAAACTCTCCAGTCAAACAGTACGAAACTCATTAATTTTCTCCAAGGAACTACTGTTCCCATTTGGTGCTCTCTACGATGAAGCCACACCACCCGTTTCTGATGATGATCTTTAATTTTAATCTATTCACTAAATTTACTCTATATGCCCATTAGTAACAGTTACATAAATATTTGTGACTTTAAGCAGACCCGAGTAAAGAAAAAAAATAAATATGACTTGATTGGAAGGTAAAATAGCTAAATCACATTAATTTTTAGATTCAAGAATTTGGTGGTTAATAGGATCTCCTTCCCGAAAAAACTTAGTCCGGGCTACGAAGTTTCTAAAAACAACGATTTTTACGTTTATCTGAAGGGGGATCTGATAGAAGCCAAGGACTTTCTCAAGAGGTACAACCTCAGATGTAGGTACACAACCATCAAAAGCGAGGACGAAGGAACCATCTCAGTCATCGAGATCTACAATGTAGACGGGAATTTGTCGCCAGAAGAGTTGGAGAAGAGCAGGAATCAGGAAATTTACATACTCTATAGTCACGGAAATAACACTGATATAGGTCACATGTTCTTCAAGTACACTCGTCTGTGCACTTTCCTGAATGTGAACTTGGTATCCTATGACTACAGTGGATATGGCCACAGTTCAGGTAAGGCTAGTGAGAATAACATGTACTCAAACATTGAAGATGTATACAAGCACATGAGGAGTGAAATGAAGCTTGAGCCCAGGCAAATAGTTTTGTATGGGAACGGACTAGGGTCAGCTCCATCATGTTACTTGGTTAGTGAACACCATTATTATCCTGTTGGAGGACTCATTCTCCATTCTCCAATAGCATCTGGGCTTAGAATCTTTTTCAAATCGATCATTAAACACCATAGTTTCGACTCCTTTGACAACACTGAGTTTCTCAAAAACTGTCCTCTAATCCCAGTTTTTTTAATGCACGGAATTTCTGATAATCAGATACCTTTGGAACAGGCAGTTGAACTCACTTGCATAATTAAGGAAAGCCACGAGTTAATAAGGGCGGAAAAACTTAAACAGAATCATGAAAATAGGCTAGAAAAGGGATCCTCAAACGAAATGGCTGTGGAGCCTACTCACCTAAATCAGGAGAATATCCAGGTAATTCCTCGGGGACGGTTCTCTCAGGTCATTCAGGACGCCAAAAAAATAAACCAGACCAACCAGTACGTAAAAACTTGGTGGATTGAGGGGGCAGGTCACAACGACATTGAGAGAAACAACTCTGCTGATTACTACGACCAGTTGGCCGATTTCCTTAATCTATGCAGAAAATGGAGCAAGGAGCACACATCTAACATTTGAATATAAATATTAATTTTTTAAGTATTGATAGAATATAATATTGAATTCCATTAGAGAAAGTTAAAATCTTACAATACATTCATAGGTTACACTAATTTACTGGCATTAAATTTACATGGGAACCGAAACTCAAGTATTGAGTCCACTATCATTTAATCTAAAAATAAATTTAATTTGGGGTGTAAACCTGTTGATTTTATACGTGAAGAATCCGCAGGTCACACCGATCATCGCGTGAATCTAAAAACAATTTGCAATAAAAATTTAAAATACTCCTGCTACTACAAATGATGCTATTTTTGAGGACTTTTGGTAATCTGGGTGGATTTCCATTGCTTCTTTTGTACATGATATTGCGATTCCTACTACGAAGAGGACTGATGAAGAGAATAATGAAAGCACTGTCATTGAGATTAAAAAAATCTTAAATTTAAACATAATTTAAACATCATTTACTGATTTGTCTGAAAGAGATGTATCGCGAAAATTTTCTAGATACCCACAATCGCTAGGTATGCTGCCATTTTGAGAAAAAAAGTTTAGATGCTCAAGACAAAATTAGAAAGTATATATTTTCGCGGATATAGATAGATAAAATATAAAAATTGGGCTGTATGTATCATTAATGGTTAAAAATCGGGATCCTGAAATGTACAGGACTCGGCTTCAATACCATGAAAATAAAAATGCCAGATCGTTGCTTCAAAAACAAATCAAGCATTTTGATCTTTTGATCCGCTTCTGATTACGTTGCTTTCTGCTTGCATCTTGGCCTATTATCATATTTAATTGTTGTTGATTGTGGTGGGTAGATAATGTGTAACTAACCTTCAAAGATTCCTCATCTAAAAGGTACTTTTTACTCTTCACGGATAAGTCTTCATTAAGTTCGTATACTACTGGAACACATGTTGGAAGGTTGAACTCCATAATCTCTGCTTCTGTCATTTTATCCAACATCTTTATCAACCCCCTCAGGCTGTTACCATGTGCTAAAATAAAATAAGATCTAATATACATACCAGCAACAAGAACGGGTTTACCCTTTCTGAGCTCAGGTACTATCTCTGATTCCCAAAACGGCATAACTCTCTCCAATGTTAGCTTTAAGCTTTCTCCGTTAGGCAGGAACTCCCTTGGAACCACGTCAAACACTGGATTATTCGCTGGGTAATGTTCACTTGACTCTTCAACTGGGGGTGGTCTAATATCATATGACCTTCTCCAAACTTTGACCATCGCTTCTCCGAACTTTTTAGCAGTTTCCTCCTTATCTAATCCTTGAAGTGCTCCATAGTGTCGTTCATTAAGCCTAGAAATGTGTAAAGTTTTAAGACTACCTCCAAGTTCTCGTTATTTCGACTTCAGGGTGATTTAACGTCTCCAAGACTATTTGTGCAGTGTTGAGCGACCTTTTTAGGATGGAAGTGTAAACATGACCAAATCTAAAATTGTATGGTCTCATTAGCTCTGCTGCATCTCTACGAAATATTTCAAATTGAAGGGTTACCTGGCTTGTTTTTCTCCTTCTTCGCTCAGATCTACGTCAATCCATCCACAGAAACGGTTATCTCTGTTCATAACGCTTTCGCCTGAAGTTTAATGAGTTTTTTCATCATGTATTGACTAACCATGCCTCAAAAGGACCAACTTATACATTTTGACTGTTTAATTTAGGAATATCAAGATTTTAAGTGCCGTTTTATTATTTTATAAGATAGTTTATTATGATAAATAGATTTATAACATTATAAATTAGATGTTGGGGTACTGGGATTCCATTAATAAAAACATGGTAGGATTAACACTAAATGTGATCCTTGTAATTAAAAAATAATAAAGAATGAAGAATAATATGGAATCAGTTATTGAAGTTGATAAATATATATACAGTTATATAAGTAAAAAATATATATCAAAATTAAAAAGGTATTAGTTTATAATTATTTAATAATAAAGATCAATGATAAATGAGTTGGAAAAGAGATAATAATGGGTAAAAATGTAATTTTGGTAGAGGTAAAAAATCGTCATTTGATTAAATATCTAAGTAGATAATATTAACGAAATGAATTTATTATTGACTTAATATTTCATTTTTTACTTCAAATGTATATAAAGTACACAATTTTTACAATGCAACCTTAAAATAGTTTAAACACACATAAAACATAAATTATTTAAAATAAACTAGCAAATGAAAATAAATCTAAAGAATAAATAATTCAGAAATAAAATAAAAAATAAATTGATCCAATGTGTACAAATTTTCATGTAGGTATTGATTGTCAATGTTTTGGGGGGTTAAGTCCTCTACTCACATTATTTGATGTACAGAAATATGAATTATTAATTTAAAATGAATAGAATAAGATCATTCGTCGATGTAAAAAAAGGTAGGATTCCTACAATAAAACCCGTTTCACGAAACAAATCTGGGCGCCGTCAAAAATGCCCCTCCATTATGATAAGAGAAATCCAACAAGAAGATAATGTACCAGTATGTAAATTGTTGTTTGAGCATTTTAGATCACTGACTCTTCCAGCGATCATTTACTGGCTTGTTCAGCACGTGTATGACCTAATCGCAATCGTTGTAATAAACGCATGTTTATTGTCAATTTACAATTTATGTTATTTCTGTTTGCTTTTTTTGGTTTACTTATTCGTCAGAGCACGCTATGAAATTGAAAAACATATAAAAGAGTCCTGCCCAGACCTGGTAGACGTATATAAATCATATCGTAGTCATACAGCGTCCAATTTCTGGGTCGCTTATGTATCAGGAGATCAACAGGGAGAATCATCTGATGAAAAATCAGATAAAACTCCTGAAGAATCAAAAGCTGATCCAGACAAGCCAGAATCAAACTCTAAAAGTCCACCTCCAGAGAAACATGAAAAATTCAACCATGTTGATGAAGTAAACGAACTGAATTTCAGCCAGAAATGCAAAGCAAATGAAATTCTAGGATGCGTTGGAATCACACCGTACAGAAATAATCCAAACGTTGCACAAATGGTTAGGCTTGTGGTAACAAGGAAAAGAAGAAATATGAGAGTGGGATCAAGGCTCCTGGAATATCTGGAGGAAAAGGCGTTGAAAATGGGCTACAATGAGATAAGAGTTTTTACAAACAACTTAAATACTGCGTACCTGCAATTCCTGAAACAGCACAATTTTCAGATTATTCAGGTTGTGAGAAGAGGACTAATGAGAGGAGATCTCATTATTTGGACCAAGGTTTTGAACCCAGCAGACCAACCTAAACAAGGTAAAAAAGTTTATATTTTAGAATCAGACTTTCTATTATATATTTACTTAAGTTCATTAAAATTTCTACCCTAAATAATTTTCAGATTACGCCTTATCAACCTTCGGAAATGCAATGTTTATACCAGACTAGATTTAACACTCATTTACACACTTTTGTCTTCATCCACAACTTTTCGATCACATTAAATGTATAATATTTATAATCGCAGTAATATCCAATAATATTTCGAGATTCATGTACCTCATCACCTACATAGTTGTGTGGTATTCTTCGTCTGAATCAGTCTGCCAAATTGTAAATTTTATAATTTTTTAAATGGATCTGTAGTATATTTATCATGTATATTAGTTTTCATCTGTGTATAGCAGTACTGTGTTCATTTTATATATCGGAATCGCGACAAGACTATTATTCAATTTTAGGAGTAAGAAAAAATGCAACAGATAGAGAAATTGAAAAGGCATTTAGAAAAAAAGCAAAAAAACTCCATCCAGATGCAAATCCAGGTAACGAAAAGGCGTTTTCAGAGCTGTCAAACGCCTACGAGGTATTGAAAGATCCTTCCAAGAGAAAAACATACGATATGTACGGAGAAGAAGGTTTAAAACAAGAAGGACCACAAGGACATCCATATCAACATTATTACGGAGAAGGAGGGCATACATTCTTCTCATTCGAAGGGTTTGACTTCGACGATGTGTTCGCCCATTTCAATTTCGGAGGAGGACATAAAGGAAATAAAAGAGAACAACAATTTCAAAGTAATTTCTCAAATATTAACCGTTAAATAACTATTTATTGCATAGTTTTACCTAAATTAGTTTTGGTTAAATTAGTACTAACTATATTGGCGTCAATTTGTTGTTTATTGACATTATAATAATTTATATTAGGCTCTATTAGCTTTGAGAATACCATCGTGGAGGAAATATGCCCTAAGAATTATAATAACACAGTAAAAAATATAAGAGTTTTAAATTTATACTATTTTTTCATGTCAAACAGCAGAACCTGCCAATCTGCACAAAAAGGGTTCGTGGATACAATAACTAAATTCAAAGGAGCTTTGAATGTATACGCAATAAACTGCGATAAACACTCAAATTTCTGTAACAAAAACGTTCGATCAGTACCTCACCTAATCGCATATAATAACACATCACCAGATCCAATAGTATTTGAAAACGAAGATTACACACTAAAGCTGGAAATCTGGCTTCACAAAATCATGCCATCAGAGCTTGTGGAAATTAAAGATTATAAACATTTGAAAGATTTTATAGAAAACCAACCAATCACACATGTAATATATATATTCATGTAAAAATTCTTAGGTTGTTTGTATAGTTAAAAAGACCTTGTACTTGACACTGCTAAAGTCTTTATCAGTATATGTAAAGTCAAAAATTAAAATTGGATACATCCGAGCTAGTAACAGGGAACTAATTATGAATTTCAATAAAAATAGAACTGAAACAGCCAGACTTTACCACATACAAAATTTAGAGTCAATGGACGGTAATTAGTAAAAAGTAAATTAAAATGAATATAGGAAAATCAATAGAGTTGACCTCTGAGAACTTTTCAGATGTTCTATTATGGCTCAATCTCAAGCAAAATGAGGTAACCAAACCGATTTTTAATGTTCGTTTAGTATAAAAAAATGAGTGTTGGAACATATAAGGAGTTAACAAAGTCGTTGTTGGACGCTGGGGAATGTGGCCCAAAGGATAACCAATTTTGTTTCATATTTATCAAGTATGGAAACCGAGTAGAACATTCGCTACATGAGGAACTCTCAACTATTTCGAAAAAATACACACAGGACGCTGTTAAAATCAGATACATCAGTGCCACAAACCAAGTATCTTAGTTCAGACAGTTTCCAGTTATATATTTTATGTTATTGAAATTAAATGTAAAATTGTAGCATAAATTTGTATCCGCGTTTGGATTATCATCAAGATGCCCAGCATATGAAGTTTGCTCAAAGTTCATAGCGTTCAGAGGCAAGAGAAAAAAATTCAAGGTATGTGTGGGATTTGAAACAAGTTTTAGATTATGAAAGGGACACTGACGGCGGAAAATGTCCAAAAATTCATAGATGATGTTATTACGAACCTGGTTTCCCTCGACACGATTTTATTGCATGACCCTAGAATCATCGATTTTTCTAACGATGAATTTTAATAAATATACATTACATGTTTTTATAGACTATTTTATTTTCTCCTAAAATGTAGTTTTAAAATGAGGACTGATGACGAGGATTACGACATTTCTGACGAGTTTCTCAGAGAACTCACCGAAAAGTATTCCGACATCAATCATCCCCTTTTTATGGAAGAACTTCCAAGTATTCTCCATTTCGTAAATTAACAACTAAAATTTAGACGATATCTCATCAAACTCAGATCTAGAGGCCTTACACAAACTATTGTCGGAGGGTGAAACGAGAGATTCCATAGCAAAAAAGTACAAAGTGACCCCTTAAACTATTCCTTTAATTAATTTTGCTTAAATTTAATGTTCTGCTCTATTTTTATAAACTTTGTGTAGGAAGTTGGAAACGGGTATGTTAGTGAGGGTAGAAGGTATTACGAAGCTGCAATCTCAAGCTATACAGACGGAATTGCAGCTGAAAGCAAAGATAACGTTTTAAACTCCCAGTTGTATTCTAACAGAGCATTGGTTTACCTAAGGCTTGGTATTTTTATATTTATTGGTTTAATTTGTACTCAGATGATTATGTTAAGTGTGTAAATGATTGTCGGCGCAGCATAACTTATGATGTTTACAACTATAAATCGTAGGACTAAATTAGGCTAAATAATAGCGTAGGTACTATAGAGGAGCGATAGCCTCCTACAAACTGTCACTCTACAAGCAGGCGCTTCTCTTTTGCAATGAGTGTGCAAAGGCGATAACCTTAGACCCAGAAATAAAGGTGTTTGAAAGCGAAAAGAAAGATAATTACAAACTCCTCTGCATCATTGACGATAAATTCGGCTCATTCTACAAAAAGATCCTGAGCAAGTACAACGAGTTCGAGATGGATAAGAACCGAGTCAGGCAGAATGAGAAAAGGGAAATGGAGCAGGTACATTATATTTAGATGATTTTATTATTATCATATCTTTAGAAACTACTTGCTGAGAAAGAGGCTAAGGAATTTTTAAAATCAAAAGGTTTCACATTAAAAGTTAACCTAAGATACACTTTCAGCCCGACCAACAAAACAACTTTTACAATTCTTTAGGCTTAAAACTATGTGATAATCTTTTCCAAATACCGGAATCTCAAAATGTGGTCTTTTACCTCAAGGACAATGTCATCCACACGTCCTGTTTGTTTGTGTAGGTTCTAGCCAATTTTACCACTTTGGTTGCTAAAACTAAAACTGGTTTAGGTATGACCAGGTAAATTTGAGTGACTACATCCAGGACTTCGACTATAATTCCAGTGTTTCTGACCATCTTGACGTGATGTTCGGAGAAGGAGAACAATTTTCCAGCAAAAACTCACTTTGTTTTTACCAGGTATTTAGTTTTCGTTTTCATCTTTAGGTTTCACCCGACGAGGTTATGAAGTTTGATTTGAATTCACCTCTGGAAAAAGTTGCTCTCAAGTCAGGCTGTTTTTTCAAAGTTGCCGTTGTACATATCGTAACTGACGAGGATGCTTTAACTGGTTTTACAAAAATCTAATTTTTCTTTAAACTATATAACCAACTTCAATATACCCCTACATATTACCTATACTTTATACCCATATGTATGTTACTAGTAGTATGTATCATGTATCACAGTGTGTGATCAATATTCATAGTTTTAGTTTATTAAATGAAATAAATCCCGTTAAAATAAGTACTGACAAATTTCTCAAAGTGAACTAAAGGCAATAATATATGTGTGTTTGGGTGAATATTGTAATATGTATTGGGTACGTTTAGACTCTGATAACGACGCCTTGTTATTGTTACTGCTATTGAAGTAATACACCTCCCTATTAGTAGTTTAGTTATTAAAAACGAGCCTGGAGTTGTTGAATTTAGTGCTAATCCATGAGTTTTTGGTTTTTATATGAGTATTGTACAGTTGTTCCCTGCAGGTACTGAGGATGTCATGCAAGTCATAAATCATAGAAAGCTCTTCAATCGTTTCGTTGTTCAGACTATCAAATCCCACACTATAACATCTATTTATCGTCCAAAATAAACCTGTTTATTGTCTTTGATAGGCTGTTTAATGCAAAGAACTTGGTGTTCGTCAAAACCCTAATCCACAATTAACTCTGTAAAAATTGTGCAACAGGGTGCACCCACTACCAAAACTACTTACGGGAATTTTGACAGCTTTTCCTCCAATGTTATCAAGTTAAGTTGAAGTTTATTCATGTATTCGTATATTGAGTTAACCACCTAAAAAATCCAGTATGTTGTGCAAATTAGTCATACAATCAAGGGATCATTTGTGTCCAGTAATAGTACAAGTATCGAATTTTTAGTCTAAAATGTTTATTATCTCTATTTATATGTACCGATATTATTGTTAAAGTGTATAGTACATTATTTATGTATATTTGTGGGCTGAACAGGCTATCTTCCATTGAATCCACTATTGTCACTTCGTTATTCTCTGGCCATTTTACATTCATTGCATTGACTTTACTTACGTTCCCCATGTACCTGACTATGTAACAATATATTAGGAAAACTTCATCAAGCTCCATGCTGTAGTGCAGAACTTGTTGGTTATATATCAGCAGCGACTTTGAAATAGGCTCAAATTCGTTATACAAATCATCTATCATCAGCTAAAGTTACGTTAATGGTAGGTTTATATAAATTATGGTGTTTGGTTACCTGAATATCCAGGGACAAATTCATATTTGTGTGGAACTTCTTAAATGCCTCCACATCTACACTCATTATCATTTGATTTTCCAACCTTTTAGAAAGTTGAGCATTGTCTTCGTGGAATTATTCATAAATGTTGGTAATATGTTCTCCAACATCTCCTGAAGACTCTCCAACGTCATTTCATCACTGAAACCACTTTAGTATAGATATGTGTTACTGGTTAATTTTGACCAAGTGGTCCTGGAAACTGCCATAAAACATCTCGAAGATTCGAATTGAGTTTTTCAGTATGGTTTTGAGCATTTTATTCCTCGAATGGTAGCTGTAATCGTCCTTTTCATTATCTGACGTGTTCCTGTTGAAAAACACCTAATCATTGTCAAATCGCGCTACTAACCACTGATAGGTATACTGATTCGAACCACTTTACCACTGCTGTCGTGTAAAGTTTCGACCTAATAAACTCGAGATTATCCTCAGTATAGTTTCTAATGATTAAATTGTTTCCACGGCTTACTTTGAAAGAGTTATTAGGCCTTCAATTAGGCCGAAATGGGACAATTTGTCGTCAACGGACCTATCCTCAGGGTGATAATACAGTAATTTGCTAAGCTAAACCAATTATATTATTTTATTGAATACCTGTATATCTTTATCTGACGGGTAGTCGAGATCAGACTTTCTGTTTAAATCAAATACAAAAATTGCATCAACTCTCTTTGGTTTATCTGACATTATAACTTAGTTTAGTTTACACATTATTATTTTATTGGATTATGTTTGAAGAATCCCATGTTAAATGCTCTACAAACGCCTTTACAATACATTATTCAGGTTTTCAAGTGGAACGTACCTAGAATTAGGGAAGATGTCCCGAATAATACACAAAACGCCCTATGGAAAGATTTTGGTTGAGCTTTTTTCGCACATATAAATGAATATACTGACACTCCTGAGAGGAAACAAGTTCCTGTCACTCTGCAGAATGTACAATCTTGCGGAATTTTCTCATCTTGATTTTCCTCTCCACCTTCCATATATCACTCCAAACCCTTAATTATTCTAACTATGGTAAGCTACATAAAAATAAAAATTATTAACCACATCATATAGTAAGAAGTAACTTATGTGTGGGTGTAAAACAACAATAAACCATTATTTTACACAATTTTTATACTTTAAACATATATTATTAATTATAAATTATTCTTTATTTTTATGAATATAATGTAAAATAATAAAACAAATTATTTCAATAAGTATAATTAAGCTTATACATTATTTGACAATCTGGTTGGAAATATGAATTAGTTGGATACATTGGTATTCTAAAATGAATTCAAATTAATAATTTTAAAAACACCTTTAGTAAAGGATGATGGAAAATCACAAGATAATTCTATCTACTGAATTTGTAAATGACTACTCAACAAACAACACAAATTCGTACGAAAAAGGGGAAACAGTTAAGAAACCGGATCAAGAAAATGTTGATAATTCCGTAAAAGATGAAGACAAGGAAGTCTGGTGCTCAAAGGTTGAGGAAGATCTATCCAACTGTTTGAGGAACTATTACGAAAACTTTTTAACCGAGAATCTGGAGTCAGATGAAAAAGATAAATCATCTGAACTTTTAAAATGCTGTAGTCATTTTAAAGACTATGAACCATGTGTAAAAAAGATTTAATTCTTAAAATCTTCGCTTTCCATATGTATTAATTATTAGATAATTAAATTATTGTATGGCCCATTTGTGTCGTGAAAAAATAAAAATATAATTAACAAAAATGAAAAAATTGTGTTATGATTTATAAAAAATGATTAATATGAGGAGTAACCAAACATGGAAATAGTATCTGACACATGAGTTATACACAGTTTAAAAGAGAAGGTAATTTAAGGTAAAAAATAAAAGAAGATTATAGATTTGATGTCAATATAATTTAAATGAATAGATGTGTATAAGATATAGAGGTTAAAGGCGACATTGTAGCTTAGGATAAATTTTCCATTGATGGGGATATAGTGATTAACATGGTACACTAACGATCACATCCGATCCTGCATTTCAAAATATTTTTAGAACTAGTTGTAATATTAAAAAACACGTATCTATATAGAATACGATTTTTCAGTTTCCATAATATATTTTAAGATATGTATTTATTCCCATCAAATTCTACAATTTCTATCAGAAAATTTAAAGCTTGGATCTAAAACATAAAATACTTTGGATTATATATTAACAAAAAAACAAAAGACATATTCCCTTCTGTTGTAGTTTTTCAGTATATAATATAATAAAATGAACATCGTTAATAAGTTGAGGCGGAAGTATGTCTCATTCATCATATACGTCCTAATTCTTAAACTTACGACATGTAAACCAGAAACCACAGGAAGAAGTAAGTGTCCATATAATGTCGACCTAATTATTATTTAGTCGAAGGGCCAGTTATCGGTATCGACTTGGGCACAACCTTCAGTTGCGTTGGCGTGTACAAGAATGGTCGCGTGGAGATCATCGCAGACGAAAACGGAGACAGAATCACTCCTTCATACGTGTCATTCGTTGATGGACATCATAAAATCGGTAAATATTAGAATATTTATGCTACACAATATATTAGCCTGAAATTTAGATAATATGGTGTAATATGTGTATAGGAATGGCGGCAAAAAATGAGGCTACTGTCCACGCAGAGAAGACAGTGTTTGATGTTAAGCGCTTAATAGGACGCGAGTTCCATGACCCAGACGTCCAAAACGATATGAAGAATCTACCATACACTATTATCAACAAGAAGAACAGACCATACGTGAGAGTAAACGACACTGAGACGAAGGAATACGCACCAGAGGAAATCAGCGCAATGGTGTTGTCAAGAATGAAATCATTGGCAGAAGCGTATTTGGGAAAGGAGGTGAAGAAGGCAATCATTACAGTACCAGCATACTTCAATGACTCCCAGAGACAGTCGACAAAAGATGCAGGAACAATTGCAGGCCTGGATGTTATTAGAATTATTAACGAGCCAACAGCAGCAGCAATAGCATATGGTATTGACAAAACTAACGAGGAGAGTAATATCCTTGTTTACGATCTCGGAGGTGGCACCTTCGACGTGTCACTTTTGAGCCTCGACAGCGGTGTGTTCGAGGTCATTGCAACAGGCGGAGACACACACTTGGGAGGAGAAGACTTTGACCGTAGAGTAATGGACCACTTCATCAATATATTCAAGCAAAAAACAGGACTTAATGTCAGAGATGACAAGAGAGCACTCCAGAAACTGAGGAAGGAAGTCGAAGCTGCCAAGAGGCAACTCTCAACCAAGACTGAAGTAACCGTTGAGATTGAGGACCTTTTGGATGGCAAGGACTTTAGCGAGACCTTGACTCGCGCGAAGTTCGAGGCACTAAACGAGGACCTGTTCGATAAGACCATGGACACCGTCAAGTCTGTCCTCAAGGAGGCCAAAATGACCAAGTCTGACATTAACCAGATTGTTTTGGTTGGTGGCTCAACGAGGATTCCAAAGGTTAGGGAAATGATCAGGGACTACTTCAACAAAGAACCTGACGTCAGCATCAACGCCGACGAAGCAGTTGCGTACGGTGCCGCCATGCAAGGTGGTATCTTGACTGGTGAATCATCCCAAGATTTATTACTTTTGGACGTTTGTCCACTATCACTAGGTAACTCCATATTCATCCCTAATATAGTTAACTAATTGGAATAAAATTGTGTATAATGAATTTGTAGGTATTGAAACCGTTGGAGGAGTGATGAGTAAGATTATTGAGAGGAATACTATGATACCCGCAAACAAATCACAAATCTTCAGCACATACTCCGACAACCAAACTGTAGTGACAATCAACGTGTTCCAGGGTGAAAGACCCCTAACTAAGGATAATGTACCACTAGGTTTGTAACTATATTTGTTATAGAATTAGAATTTTAAAAACTATCCACGCATTTCTAATGGATTTTTTTAGGTAAATTCGACCTTACTGGAATACCACCTGCCCCGAAGGGTGTTCCCCAAATTGAAGTCACGTTCAACATTGACACCAACGGTATACTCTCAGTCACTGCACAAGAAAAGGGAAGCGGAAACACAAAGAACTTGGTAATCGAACCAAAGAGCGGAAGACTGAGCCAGGAGGAAATTGAACGTATGGTTAGAGACGCAGAGGAGAACGCAGAGAAGGACAAGGAAGTGGCAGACAAGATTATGTCCAAGCAGTCCTTGGAAAACTATATCGACAGTATGAGGCGTACACTGAAGGAGGAATCAGTATCATCCAAGCTTTCCAAATCCGAAGTAACCAAACTTAAAGAAGAACTCGATGATGCTAGTAACTGGCTTGGCTCGCACCCTGACGAAGAAGCACAAGAATATAAGGATAAACTCTCACACCTCGAGTCTGTATGTAGTCCAGTAGTTTCCAAGCTCTACTCACAACAACACAAGGACACTGAACAGGAAGACGCATCCTACTCTGAAGAATTGTAACGGACTGGTAATAAGTACATTAACAATATATGGAAGGAGATTGAAATCCAAAACAAAATCTACCTCAAAAACAAAAATTTATACTCATTCTTATCGATTGAACAGATATAATTTTCAATAATTTTATGCTAACAAATGTTTCATGCACTAGATTAATTATGTACATGTTGAATGAAAGTTTATTAAAAGTAGATAATCTCAGAATGATGGAGTTTTCTAGTAAACCAACTCAAAAGAGATAATTAGATTCAAATAAAATACTATACAAAATAATATTTTAAGTTTACATGTTAATATTTAATAATTTGAATTACAACATATTAAACATATAAATAGTTATGGGCTGCTACACAGTTAATATATAAGTGTCAAGAGTGATGTGATTGAAAATCTTACCTAATATGATAAAAATGTATGAGTGGACCTGAAATATAACATTGTTTTATCAGATAAATCCAAGTTCTTCATTATTATTTCCCCATTCGAGATCTAAAAATTCGGAATGATTTGCGATAAATGCAATTAAAGGAAAAAAATGAACCAACTTAATACATACGTTTTACATAAGTTCATAAAGTTGTATGTAGTATTTATCATTATTTATTGAAAGTGGGAGATGTGTGATATTTTGTAATTGATCTATATAACACGTGTGAACAGATAACATCTACGATATTGGTTATAACACATAGAACAAAACAAATATGACGGGAGAACAACCACCAGAATCAAATTATTCAAAAACCCCCAAAAATGAGGATAAATTTATGTTTTCTTCGAAATTTGTCCTTGCACTCGTGGCAATAAGCATTAATATGTTGGCGGAGCAAACAAGAGCATTATCAAGCCATTTTATTGTTGGATTAAATATTAGACAAGAAAATGTGGGAGTTTATATTAGTAAAATGAAAACGTATAGGGTTATTTTTATGTTCCTTGGATTTATAACAAAAGACATAAACGCCTTTTTCCTTCGTTACAATAAAGCTAACCTTACTATCCAGGCATTGTTACTTCTTGCAATGTCTAGAGGACTCACATTTTACTTTTCCACGAATGCAGATAATATTGGATTCGCATTTTACTGTTCATCAAATATGGATGCTTTTTTATGTGGGATGCTTTATAATTCAATTATCTCCTTTGCTCCACAGCAGATGACAATTATCCGACTATCGAGCGATATGTGTTCTGTACTTGTTACCATAATTCAGACAATATTAGACGTGATTTTTGAAGGACAATCATTGTTAATAATTAAAGTTCAATGTTGCTTTTCGTTTCTTTTGACTTTAATTTCACTATTTTTATGGTTTTATCAGGTTAAATTTCTTGAAATAGAACCATATAAATCTACTATCGTGTTAATAAGTGAAATCAATGCAATCATATATAGTTTTAATCATTTCTTGGCAATTATAGACCCTCATATTGCAGTTATAAACCGTTATAGTGAACTTTTCTCATCATATAAGAAATCTGAGACAAAACTAAAATCGCTCTTTAAAAAACTAGAAAAACTGTTGGAAGATATCAAAGAATTGGATGGAAAAACCGCAAATAATGGGTCTTTAGAATCGGAACTTAGAATAGTGATTGAGAAATTAAGTTTGATGGATGAATTTGCTAAAAAACTTTCCAAGTTGCTCAATATTGATTTAGAAGAAAGACAGACTTTAAGATCAATTTTCGATCTTTCGTCTGAAGATTTTGCTTATGAAAAGAAGAGGTTTGAAAATGTAATAATAACTCCTGAAATTGAAGAAATGTATAATGAAACACTCAAATTCGTAGATCAAATTTACTCAGAATTCAAAGAATTTGAATCTATTTTTGAAACTATTGAAGAAATAGTTGAAAGTATTAAAAAACATAATATTAGTAATAAAATGAAAATTTATGATTCTAAGAAACAATTTAAGTGGTTGTTAAAAAAGGTTGCTGAAATTCTAACTAGTAAATCAAATGTACCCGATCCCGGGGAAAAAATTAAAGCCGATGATATTTCACTTAAAATAGAAAGTTTTTTTAAACCATTAGATAGATTAATGGACAAAGTCGGTAAAACTAGAATTGATAAAATTCAAAAAAAGACTATGATTAGTCCAAAAGAACCATTTGAACTAGAAAAACATACCCATGGATATTTCCGTCTTTGGTTAATTATGAAATCTCCTATTATTATGTTTTTATTATCCACATTTTTATTTGAATTTCTGTTTCCTCACGTCATTCCTTATTGGCTCTTAAATGGTGAAAGTGCTATAGTTGTAAGCCTGGTTATTGCTCCATTTAGAATTTCTGGATCAATAGCAGTGTTTTTAACTGATTATTTTGTGGCCAATTTTAAAAATTGGACATGGCAATATGATGTATTTTGGATTTTAGTTATTCCCCAATTTATGACATTTCTGATATCAATAATAGCCATTCATACCAGATTATGGCCTTTTACAATTCTCATTGATCAAATACTTTTAGTTGTAATAGTGGCCGTAATCATGGTGATTTGCAACAGCTTAGTGGAATCGTTTAGTTATATGGCAATAGCAAACTACGTAGTTAATAATAGATTACATAGTAGATTATTGGTAATTCATACAATTTTAATTGAAGTTATTCGTTTAACATTCATGAAAATTGGTGTTGGTTATAGTGATGCAAGAAATAGATATGGATTAATATACCCTGATTTTGAACCTCATAGGGAGATCCAATATCAACTTATATTTTGGATACGAGAAACAATTTATAGAGCAGATAGAAATTTGTGGAGAGATCTCTCCACTAGAATTACTAGATACACTGAAGTATTTGAACAGTAGGGATAGATTTTGAAAGTAAGTATTCAAATTTTCAAAGGGAAGCTTCAAAGATATTTAAATCCTTAAAATGAAATAGAAAGCTTTGGAGCAATTATGAGAATAGATTATGTAAATAAGATTCAGGATATTCGATTAATTAAGTCAAGTACGAGTTTTAAATTATACATTATGGGCTCAAAAGATATATATATAGGAGTATTAACATTGAATTATGTAATAATATTGTTTCAATTATTAGGTATTTCATGTTTTGGAGGATATCCGATAGATATAATGGTACCAGACACTTATTCTGACCATAATTTGTTCAAGGAGGGGATTTTTGTTCAAGGTTTGGACAAAGCTTAAAAGGTGCCTTATTGGAAAAGGTTACTTGATCCAAAATAAATATTAAACATAATATATAATATTTTGTATATAAAATTTTACACATCATCTAAATATATTCCAGCTTTCTAGGATATCTGGCAAATTACCTTTAGAATCCAGATCTTTTAACTATTTTTTAATTTTTTGTAAGCTTATATATGAAATTTGGTGTGGATTCATATCTACTTGATATGTGGGTGGTGTAACACAAAAACCCATACACTTATATATAATTTTATTTAAATGGAGTTCAAATTAATTTTAGTTATTTCTATATATGGTACTTTTAAATGTTGGTGCTCCGCCACCCCTGAAAGTTTTTTTAAGTCCGACCTTTCGGAAGAAAACGACAAAAACAAAGTGGATTATACACATCATATGCTACAGTTGTTTGATAAGATTGATTTGAACTCTGATGGAGTATTAAGTAAATCTGAACTGGACACATTCAGTACAACGTTGAGCAAAGTCATATCGGACAGGCAGTTGGCCAATGAAATGGAAACAATAGATAAAGACAAGGACGGAAAAGTGAGTTTAGAAGAGTTATTAGCAGCCTTTTCAATCGAGGTGGGAGAAGAAGACGCTTTAAATAACAAAGAACCTTTAATACAGAGATTCAAAGTGGCAGATAAGAACAAGGACGGGCATCTTGACCTCCCCGAACTTGGTGACCTTATTAACCCATCCAGGAGCCCTGAGCTTTTAAAATTAGAAGTAGACGATGTTCTTAAGGTTAGGCTATAAACCAATCAAGTTTATATAAATAAATTCCGTAGGCGCATGATTCTGATGGAGATGGTAAAATTTCCTACGACGAGTACAAAAAATATCGAAATGGTAAGTGACAATGTTTTACTTTGAAATTAGAGGACGGTGAAGACGAGACCCAGTCTTCAAACGATTTCAAGCAATTTGACAAGGATGGAGACGGCTATTTGACTAGAAGTGAGCTTGAGGATGTTTATAAGGAGGAGGAAGAGTTTGACAGCTTCACCATGTATGACGATGTTACATCAATCGTCGGATCCACAAGTAACCTTTTTTTATTTTTATTTTCTTTAGATTTAACTCGCGAATTATGGGAAAAACACTCAGATGAGCTTTCAAGATCTTCTGTTACTGACTTCCAGGAGGTCCTGGAACATCCCGCCGACTACGGACTAACCTTTGAAGTACCCTCTGAAACTCCAGGAACTGTCCATGTAGAACTATAATGTTGTAATACAAAAAGTCTAGAATAAATGAATATATACATAATTTAGTAAATTAGTGGCGTAGTGACTTTGCAAGTCTCTCGTTCCTCTGTTCAATTATGGTTTTCCTCAAACCCCTTTCAGCTGGAAGTGAGACGTAGCTCTTGGTTCCAACGCCAATCACAAACACGTTTGTGCTTCTAGTTGAGAAGGTGCTGTCCTGGGAGTCCTTGACGTGCACGAGGTCGAAGCTTCCTGGGTGTTTCTCCTTACTAACTACTGTCCCGACTCTCCCTACGTTGTGGCCTCCTGTTATCATCACCAAGTTTCCGGGTTCAAATTTAAGAAATTCCAGGACTTTCCCTGTAGAAACCTCCACTCTCAGTGAGTCTCCAGCCTTTACTTCAGGGTGGACACACCTGAATGTCCTTCCGTCGTGAGTTACAGCCAAGTTTACTTCCTTTGGTCCCAGGAATGTTTTCTTTACTCTACAAAGCTTGTACGTGGCCTCCTCGTCTGTGATCTTGTGTGGGCAAAAGCGCCCCTTAGTGTCATAAAGCATTCTAAACTTCTCATTCGTCTTATCAAGTGAAACTACGTCCATAAATCCCGTTGGGTATGTGATGTCAGTTCTGACTTTCCCATCCACCTTCACCAGTCTCTGCTTTACTATTAATTTTACTTCATCGTAGGTTAGTGCGTATTTCAGACGATTTCTGAGTAAAACTAGGAGGGGCAAACATTCGCGCGATTTATGTGGTCCTGGAGAGGCCTTCGGTGCATACTTTCCTGTAAGCTTGTCCAACATCCAGTGGGATGGAGCGTTAATACGCTTCATATGTTTCTTGGGACCACGACCCTAAAGAATTATGTATAAAAATTATTTATAGACAAATTACATAATGGAATATCAAAGATTAGGGTTAATTGTGTATAGAAGAATCTAAAAATATAATCTTACCATATTTTATCAAGACAATCTAGTATAAGATGGAAATCCTAAAAAGTGTAGATTGAAATAATAAACAACATATAATTAATCCAATTAAGTGATAAATGTGTCAATTATCGATTATTGATACAATATAACCATCGACATAATCAGTTAAATGGGGGTATGAGGTATAAAACAAATCATCCCTAAATAGAACAGGAAAATCACTTCTTTTATTCTAAAATTTTTTATTAATCAATTTATGTCAATTATGAGCTAATATTATACTTGAAATTTCCCATTTTAACATTTGTGTTTCTTAGTCACATCAGCTTTATTATACACTGTCGTAAAATTGTACGACCATTCCCTGTTATATTTATATAAAATCCTTGTATTCACTTTATTTCTTATTCTTCTACCTGAATTTCGGGTTTTGAAATATTATTGACCTTAGTCTTTGGGTTTTTTGAATTTTTTTGTTTTATATTTTAAAATTTTTTCCTACAATTTTTCCTACTTTTTTAATTTATACTTTTTTTAAACATTATAATTTCACCTTATTTTAATTTACAATTTTTTCTTACTTTGCTCAACACCATAATGTGTAATCAATATATTCCATAATTGCTGTATGTTTACTAATTTTTATAATCATTTGTTATTTTTTGTAATAGAATTCTATTTATTTCATTACAACTACCTGATCAATTTCAGTACACTTATTACATGAGTTTTCAAAATGGAATGCGAATTGCCAACGATAAGAAATGAAACCCCGCCAAGTACCAGTACATTGGTTGATTTCGTTAACAATCCTGAGTTTGAGGATTCGGATCAAGAGTTTAGCACCGAAGACGTAAACAAACTTCGAAAAAATATTATGAACAGAGCACTAGAAGCTGAGGTGGAAGAAGCGTTTTCATTATTTGACAGAAACAATGATAATAAAATTGATTTTTTTGAGTGCCAAGCAGCCTTTAAGGCTCTTAGACTTAATCCATCACCAGAAAATGTTAGTTCATATAACATATAGATTTTAGATAAAGGAGTTATTTAAAGAGGTTGGAAAGGATGAGAACGATACACTAACTCCAACTGATTTTAAAACTTTAATAGTATCTCGAATACACACTCGATACAGCTCTCAAGAGATCGAAAAAATATTTAACCAGCTCCAGGATGGAACAGGTATGCTCTAAATATTTTATAAATAATTTCAGGAAAAATCACATTAGAAAGCCTAAAATCTGCGGTTAATCATATAGGTATTTTTATATCGTGAAATTATTATTAGGAGCTGACATTTCAGATAATGAGCTTAGCTTAATGATATCTGAAGCCTCAAGCAAGGGAACGTATATTCCTTTGGAGGATTTTGCAAATCTGTTAAAACGCTCCTGGACTGGCGATCCATTTGATTTGATATTTGACTCTGAGTTCCCCTCCTGATGTACTCTAATTATTTCCAAGCTTAATTTTAAATTATAATTTGTAAACCAACGTATATTTATGCTAGCTCAAAATTTTGTTTATTATTCCTTTTAGTGTTTATTCTAGTGAAAATATACTTTTATAAAATATAAATCAGTAATAAAAGTTTTTAATATATTTTATCCTCTATCTAGAGTTTTATTTGAGGATATCACATGTATTAAATTAATATGAATGAAATGATTCCATCATACACATTTCATTTAAAATTAAGAATTAAATTTAATTCAAGCAGAGGGATTTAAATCTAAAATATCTGCTAATTATGTGATGATATATGTAGGTAATAGACCACACTCGACGGATGGAATGTAAGGCTTAGATCTAAAAATTATAAAATGAATAACAGGTTATCTGAAACACAAAAAACATTATAAATGATTTCGTTTCATGGAAGGCTGAAAGTAACTTGACTAACACATTTTAAAATAACTGTAAAAAGGGAATGTAGTGAATAGAAAAGCATACAATGCAATTGAAACAATTATGTAAACATATGTTATAAAACAATAAATTTTAAATAATAATATCAAATATAAAATGAATTTGATCTGAGTATAAACAAATACTCGCCAATTGTTTGCACCGACCTGCAATATTGAAACCAGAGACTAATCATAATTTGGCGCATGCCTAAAAGATGGTTACGAAGCATGTCGAAAATTTGAGGTTGATATTTTATAAACCGTTAAATGGATTAAAATGGATTCTGTTACCCATTCATAGGATTTTTTTACTAAATATTTTAGTCGAGAAAATCTTTTCGAAAAACTGTGGAATCATTTGAAATGATCGTGTTACACCCTTTGTATATAAACTCAAAATTTTAAATATATCGATGCAGTTAATTTATAAATATTTAAGTGCCATTAAACTGAATTTCCTAAAGGGAATCGTTGTACAATAACCTGTTGAATTGTTCCAAGTAAGTTCGAATGTGTAAATATCAACTGTTTAGAAAATTTTAAATTTGTAATATAATGCAACAAGGAACGGTTTTGGATGTGTCAAAGGCACATTTGAGGGATACTAAACACAATGAAGCCTCGAAATCGGACCAGGATGAGAAACTATCACCGAAAGTGCTAGGCTTTGAGGGTGACTCAAGGAATTTGGAGAAAATTTCAATTGAAGCTCTCCGAAACCCTGAACATAAAAAAATCAGGAAGCTATCTGCAGGTAGTAAGCTGTCGAGTTACTACTATATCGGAGCAGAGCTCCGCATTTGCGCAGATAACAATAAAAAATCGTCTTCACGACCATTACTTCGTGATATAATTGATCGCAAGACTGGGGAACCTAAGATTCTCAAGATTATTTCTAAATCGCGAATCCCTCCCGGCGTTGACAGCCTGAACAACTGGCGAACGTTGTGCGAGAAGCTGTTAAATATGCCTCCGATGCCGAATTTAATGAGGATTGACCAGATTTGGGAATCCGAAACCAGTTTCTATATCGTTACTGAGAAATTCATTGGGGGAGAGCTGTTTGAGTATTTACTTAAGGAGAAGGCCATACCTGAGGACATTTGTAAATATATTTTCAGGCAGATTCTGCTTGCAGCCGAGGCTTTACACTCGATGAACTTGCTTCATAGGGACATTAAACCTGAGAACATTATGTTCAGGAACCCAACGAGGTCAGTTTTACCCATTGCTGAAAGGTATGAGTTGGCCTTAATCGACTTTGATACTTGCAAAATGACTGACTGTCCTACTGCTGATAAGACTGAGGTTGTTAATGGCAAGAGACGGCTGGTTGGGACCTACGGTTATTTAGCTCCTGAAATTTTAAGGGGTGATGAGTATTCCACTGCTTCTGACATGTGGTCGATTGGGATTGTTTTGTACATTCTGATGACTGGCATTCCTCCCATATCAATGGACAAGATGTACGATGCTAAGGCCAGCCATGCCGTTTTAGCTGCTGCTGAGGCCAACGGTATAGACTTTAACACTCCTCCTTTGGTGGAGTTTCCTCTAGCACGTGACCTTTGCAAGCGTTTGCTATGCTTTGATAAAAGGAAACGTATATCTTCTGCTTCCGATGCTCTTGCTCATCCTTGGTTGGCTGGTCTTCCTACTATTTTTGACACTTCTCTTAAGATCAGGAACAACAGCAACGACAGCTCCGGCAGCAACAATCGCAAGTTCTCCAAGAATCCAAACGGCGGCGCTGGCAATGATGGTACCGGTTACGGCAACAACGGTAGTTCTGGTGAGCGGACTTTCTGGAATCAAGCAAATCCCAACTACAGAAACAACGGCGGGGTTAATCGCCAGGATTGCATTACTACTGACTTCGCTGTTGACATAAGTGAGTTTCAGGGAAAAGATAAGGAAGATCCAGGGGTTTGCAAGCGTGAGAGGGACCACATTCCCTCCCCCAACGAGAAGACTGTTTCCAGGAAAAATTCTACATTTTTACAGTGCATTACCACCAATGCTGAGTCAATAGATGGTGTTTATAGGAAAAATCAAAAGCGCAGGCAAAATTTAGACGTTCAATCTTATTAAAAATATATTTACACATTAAATATATAGGGCGATTAATACAGTATATAAATATATAAATAAATAATACATAAAAATATTAAAATGTATATGAATTGTATTAAGAGATTATGTTGTTATTATGGCTTCAAGTGAAGCCTGGGTTGGAAATTAATCCGGGCGAGTATTAAATTGGGATTACAATATTGACAAGAGGTTAATAAGCTTAACCACCGAAACCGTAAAGGGTTCTTCCTTGTCTCTTAAGTGAATAGACAACGTCCATGGCAGTGACAGTCTTCCTACGGGCGTGCTCAGTGTAAGTAACGGAATCCTTAACAACATTTTCAAGGAAAACCTTCAAAACACCTCTAACCTCCTCATATATCAAACCTGATATACGCTTAACACCACCCCTACGTGCCAACCTCCTTATGGCTGGTTTAGTAACACCTTGAATGTTGTCACGCAATACCTTACGATGGCGCTTAGCTCCACCCTTTCCTAAACCTTTTCCACCCTTTCCACGTCCTGACATTTTTGTTTAGTCTTATTACTTAATGGGTCACGAGATTTATTTAGTTATAATAATCTGAAACAAAACTCTTAAAAATTGTGACTAAAGCACACAAACATTAATTGACATGGGAAACCCTACTTTTCATAGGGCTCAAATCAACTCAATCTGACACACCAACACAATCCAAACACTAATACCCTCATATTCAATACTCTAACAATATCTGCACTCACATGAAGCATGATCCTACCCTAAATGCAAACCTTCTCAATAAAAAACTACACATACATATGCACTCATTAAATAATCTTATATATCAACAAAATCATATTATCTATACCATTGACGTTAATTTTTCAAATTTTTTCATTAGTTCCACTATCTTTTCACTATGTGCAACCCTTCCAACCATGATTCCATCTATGTTCCTCCTTTTTATATACAGGTGTGCATTTTCTTCATTTACTGATCCTCCATATATGAATTTAACGTCTTTGATCATTTTTCCCAGCGATTTTTTTAAATCTTCTATCACTTTATTCACCAATTCTGGTTCCGCTGGTTTATCTGTCCCTATTGAGTAGTATGGCTCATATGCCACTACTAGTCTTTGTTCTCCAGATAAATTTACATCTTTTAAAAATTCCTAAAATTTATGAAAACCCTTATTTTTTACCTCCAATTGTTTGGAGAGATAACTTGACAAATCTGAATTAAACCCCTTAGGTTCCCCTACATCTGTGTGACATTATTTCGAACAAACCAATACACAAAATAACATTTAGACCTGAGTTAAATGCGTTTATAACCTTCCTGTTTATGGCTTCATTGTTTTCGTCCTAAAAATCCTTATTTAGTTATCATGATACGCTGGATTTAGAGGGTATTTCACACTCTCTGTGACCAATAATTGTCCAATTTACTCCCAAATCCTAAGTAATATTATAACAGAAGTCTAACCTTTAGCATTCCAGCCGTTATTTCCCCCGTATATGGGCCAAAACTATTAGAGTGATGACTAACGTTTTGGCTACATGGTTTACATTTGCTTCCAAATTTATTATACTGTGAGACCATTGAGGCCAAATGTATAGAGGAAGGTGAAGTTATAACCTATGAATTGTTATAATAAAAAATTTTACTTCTATATTTTCCGGGAATCTAAGATTTCCATACAAATTTATCATTTCATTTGACAATTTCGTGTTCAAATAGCACTTCCAGTTACAAACTATTGTCAACTTTTTCCCTTTTAAATCAATCTTCTCGACTAAATTTTCGTCTTCATTTTTAAAAATATTCTCATTTTGAGAATTACTATTGTACAATTTACTATTATTATAACATGTGTTAGGACAATTGAAGCGATTCTTCCGAGTATGTATTGGTTTTAAAAATGTGTTAAAATTAAAACAATTATTCTAAAAAATAAATGATAATAAAAGGATATATAATGATTAACACGTACGTTCAAATAATGATGATTACCATTATGAAACTTGTAAGATTCTACAAAGTTAAAATATAATATAAAATGAAAAATGATATAAAACAACAAGATTATTTTAAATATATTAAAATTAAAGAAATTCATAAAATATACATAATGAAAAAATGAAATTAAAGTAGTGTAATACATAAAAAATATAAAAATGTATATGAATTGTATAATAAGATTATGTGATTATTATGGCTTCAAGTGAAGCCTGGGTTGGAAATTAATCCGGGCGAGTATTAAATTGGGATTACAATATTGACAAGAGGTTAATAAGCTTAACCACCGAAACCGTAAAGGGTTCTTCCTTGTCTCTTAAGTGAATAGACAACGTCCATGGCAGTGACAGTCTTCCTACGGGCGTGCTCAGTGTAAGTAACGGAATCCTTAACAACATTTTCAAGGAAAACCTTCAAAACACCTCTAACCTCCTCATATATCAAACCTGATATACGCTTAACACCACCCCTACGTGCCAACCTCCTTATGGCTGGTTTAGTAACACCTTGAATGTTGTCACGCAATACCTTACGATGGCGCTTAGCTCCACCCTTTCCTAAACCTTTTCCACCCTTTCCACGTCCTGACATTTTTGTTTAGTCTTATTACTTAATGGGTCACGAGATTTATTTAGTTATAATAATCTGAAACAAAACTCTTAAAAATTGTGACTAAAGCACACAAACATTAATTGACATGGGAAACCCTACTTTTCATAGGGCTCAAATCAACTCAATCTGACACACCAGCACAATCCAAACACAAATACCCTCATATTCAATACTCTAACAATATCTGCACTCACATAAAGCATGATCCTACCCTAAATGCAAACCTTCTCAATAAAAAACTACACATACATATGCACTCATTACATAATCTAATATATCAACAAAATCATATTATCTATAACATTGACGTTAATTTTATTGCTTTATTTACTATATATAGTTTATTCGATTTTTTATCCCCTAGGATTCCATTAGTGCCCTATTGATTAATTAACCATATTTTAACTTACTCATCAACGAATCTTTCAACTGTAAAATTTTTTGATACTTCATCATTTATGTAAAATTTAAAAAACGATTCAATTTCCTGCTCACTGGCCCTCAATTGATTCCCTAAATATTGATTTATTTGTCACTTGTTACCTAGTTTAATTAGGACCTTTTTAAGCTCAAATTTGTCCAAATAGGTGGAATTGTTGAAGTGTTCTTTCAGGGATTCCATAACCTTTCCCTTTATAACAGAATTTGTGTAAAAGGATTCCCCGAGAGCGTATAAGTTTTCGAGCGTAAACCCTCCCCGGACACTTTCCTCTATTTCACAAAAGTTTATTTACACATTTTAATATAAATCTTACCATATTCTAGAAACTCCAATTCGCCCTTAGTAAGGTGGATTCCTATAGATTTGATAAGAGTTTTAAAGGTATTGAACGAGAGTTTCCCATCGTAATCCTTATCATACAATCTGAAGGCGTACTTCAGCTCATTCTTCTAACATATAACATATATTAAGTTATTATATTATACGTACTCTATCTCTGGTCAAACATTCAGAAACCATGGTTAATATTAAAATTTTAAGCTATAATGAACATATCAGATTACTGCGAAAAGCCTTGTAGCAATTTTGATATATAATTGGCCTGAGCAGTCTAAAAATAATTTATAAAAACAAAAGAAAATCTACTTCTGTTTTTAGTCTTCTCCATTCCCAATATCTAACTACAGATGCCTTATATCCAAGTGCATTGAGGTTCCTAAATTATAAATCAATATTATGCATAAAAATTAATTCTAACCTTAATTTTAACGATAAATTGCTGATCAGAGTGCCGTATTCCACATCGATACATAATTTTCGCTCATCGTCCACAAATGAAACTAGATAAGGTCCAACTTTCTGCAAGTATTTGAATTTTCCAGTCGATTCTAGAATTTTTTTGGATTCTTGGTAAATTGGCTGACTTTCCATCCTCTCGATTTCAGTTTTTTCTACACATTTTTACATTTGAGAGAAATTACCAAAGTTGTCCAGCGCCTCCTTCCAGGCATCTGGTATGTTTATCTTCAACTTGGACTCTAGGGAAATAGAGTCAAGAGCCTCTTTTGCAAGTAAAGCGTATTTCCTAGTTTATGGTTATTGTTTCTGAATTTACCTGGCAATAAACGGAGTTTTACTAAACATGCTTGAAACTGCCTTTTGGAGTCGATCCCCTAAAGATGAATATCATAGAACAATTTTTACCATATCTTTTGTAATAAGCAGATGCATACACGTAGTCGGCCAAGTTCAAAAGATCGTAGTCCTGGTCCAATTTTATAGAATCCAGAAAGTTAAGCATATCTTCATTGTCTGTCTCGACGTTACTCAAATAACTTGCAGCAAGTAACTAAATACTCATAAAATTGTTTTAGATTACCTCAACTTTTAGGTGAAATGGTAAGTCTTCAAGTTTCGGCTTGAGAATGTTGAAAACGGTCTTAAAATTGTTACTAGTGAAGAACTTGAGTGTCGCAAGTCTGTATGAGCACTGAATGAGTTGAGACTCTGAAAATTGGTCAAGATTGTCCATCATTAGAGTAAAAAGTCTACGCAATAGAAACCCTTTCAACAGCCTGAATATTAACTGTTTAATTATTTCAATTACCCTGTTTTTGATAGTGATCTTAGTGTCATAACTACATCGTTTGCAGTGAATCTGTCAGTAAGTTCTGACAGTTTTTCACACAAAAGTGCCAAATAAACTCTATCTCTTGTTCCTCTCTTATATGCCGTCTGTAGTGATAAGTTTAGTGAGTCCGGAGTTGCCAGATCGATATTTAGTGTAAGTTGTTGTTTTTCATAATCGAAAATCGGATGGTTTACCACCCCCAAACTCGATGCTGCGTATGCTACTTGACTGATTTCCTTAACATGTCCTCCTTTATCAATCATCGTTGTTGCTATTTTCTCAATTACTTTTTTTGTTTGTTCGACGTTCACATCATTGCGGTTGCTTCCCAAGTAGTTGTTCGACTGTGATAATAAAACCAGTCTGAGTGCAAAATTCCCCAAGTATGAGGAATTTAATGTGCTCAGACGTGTATCTAGCTGGTTAAGGATTGAAGGGTATCGTTCATCTTTTATTGCATCTTTTCTGACTGTGTTATCAGAGGCGAGGTACTTAAAAGCGTCATATAATTCTTGAGTTGGGACTGAATTATTAGTTTCAAAAAGTTTGAAGCAGTCGTTTAGGCTTCCAAATGGTTTTGAGGCTGAAACTTCCGACCTTCTCACCAAACTTCTAAAGGCGATTCCTAACATAGTGAAATTTAACTAAAATTAAAAAGAAGGTTGGTAATAAACAGCATAAACATGAATTAAACGACTAATAAAATTTTTTCAAAAAATTATTTTAAATGTTTATTGCTATTAAGGAAGGTTGTGATACTTGACAGGAGAAGTGTCCCAAGAACCATTAGAAGGTGAGAAGTAGAAACTGTTACGTTACTATCGAAAAATTGAGCTAAAGATTCCAGTTAATTATTTAATTTAAATATGATGTGACAAACTCAAATCGAATTGTAACGGCCTCAGATTTGACGTGAAATTATACACCAGGAAATCGTTCAAGTACGAAACACCTAAGGTTGAAAGTATAAAATATTTTTTTACCAGACATAAGTATATATGAGCAAGATAATGAGATCACTGAGTTTTGTGCGTATTTAGTTGGTACCACGACTATTAATAAGCCCAGAACAACCTGAAAATTGAAGATACACATAAGAATATCTATAATCATACCCCTGAAATTATAGCTAGAAAAAGAATATAGAACACTGGGAATATAGCTCTGAGGAATCTAGGAGCAGTAAAACTCCCTGTGATTAACTGAAGAATGACAAATAAAATCTTGTAAAGTAGGTTTGAGAATACTACACATGAGAACAGAATCACAAAAATCTATCCATATTTTATGTTCTATTTTAAAATACCCATCCAATTGGTTCCTTTCTTACGCCTAAATAATTTTTCTAGAATTTGAAACATACTTCTTGGTCCAAAATTGAAATACTTGAGTTGTTTTAATGCGATACTAATTTATGAAGTTATTGAATCCACAAACCTGAAGGATAAGAAGGAAGCTATAATAGCTACTATTATTGCTATTATGTACACACTTTTTAGTGTGTTGTATATTAAAAAGAATAACACGAATGAGGTTATTGCTCTGATAGAATACCTTGAAACCTCTTTCCCGTATACCAGACTGACAGGAGATATCCAAAAAACAAACTTACAAGTATGAAAATGAGGGTAAAGACACCGAAAAGACTAGAATTGTTGGTATATACACCAGAGGATTCTTGTAAATTATCAAATAGTCATCAATTCTATAGGAAACATGTTATAATATTTGATTTTATAAATATATTTTACATATGCTTACCTTTTCAAGTCCAAATCTGGTTCAGATAATGGTTTCTTGATAGGTATTCCTACACATTCCATTAATATTCTATAGTTACCATCTTTATAGTTCAATTCCGGTTCCACGTTAGGTTTTGCCAATGCATCAAACTAAATTTCGTT
The DNA here is from genome assembly GCF_000003225.4 of Theileria annulata. Taxonomy (NCBI): domain Eukaryota; phylum Apicomplexa; class Aconoidasida; order Piroplasmida; family Theileriidae; genus Theileria; species Theileria annulata. The sequence goes on along the minus strand of NC_011098.1, from coordinate 1,339,912 downwards.
AAACTAAATAAACAAACGTCAATATTTCTCAGGCGTTCGATCTCAGAAGCCACATCATGAGTTAGCTTTACAGTCTCCGGTTTCCTAATTAATAATTAAAAATATAGCGAAAATATTATTATATAAAATCATACGGTAGATTTTTGAATGTTTTCCTGGAAAATGCCGAAATTTCAGCGTTTACGTCTATCGGTTTTGATTTCGTTATTATCTTCACATCGTTTCTGATTTTTAATAATATAGATATAAACAAATACAGTGGTAAGGATTCCAGGGTTGTTTCCTTTGGGCGAAATGAAACTGGGTTCGAATTAAGTCCTAAAGTACTTACACATTCGGTTACAACATACTTGAGAAAAGATTCGATGTGTGAGAATCTGAATGTATAAAATAAATAAAATAACATGAAAAAATTAAAGAAAACATTTTAAAATTAAAAGTGTAAAAAGCCAACGAGGTTCCCATGGGAGGTCTTACCCACCCTTGTGAATGAGTCGTAATCACAGGCATAGGCCAAAAGTGATTTATTTGGGGAAAATGCAACGTGAACAACTGGCGAAGGTGTGCTATGTTGATAATATATTTCTGAGGGGTCTACACCTGCGATTGTGAGATAATATTGAGGAGGTTTGTCTTCTGTTTCTTTAGAGGAAGAGGTACTGGATTCCAAGGTTGAATCAATTACGGTAGCATCATCTATAGGGCAAGGAGCTGAGTCTTTTGTTCCCCAAGCCAACAGGGTTCCGTTAGAGGAGAAGGATAAACTCGATACTTGGCCTTCAAGTCTCGGAAATGTTGCTACACATACCATTTGTGAGTCTACATCGAAGAGGTTTACAACGTGATCGCTTCCCCCGGTGGCAAGAATGTTTTGATTCGGGTCAAATGCAGAGGCTGTAACAATGTGTGAGTGAGCTCTTTCGACAAAACAATCCTTCAAATCAAGAGAAAAAACCTGTAAATGGCCATCTACTCTGTGTATAACCAAGTGATCCTTGGTATAAATTATGCCATAAGCTTCAGAATCAAGTTTTATTGAAGAGTTTTCCTTCAACTGGATATCCTTAAATGTGTTGCCAAACTCTACAACCTGTAGAGTATCCTCCCGATCTACCAGAGCCATATACTTCCCATCCAAGGACCAGCATCCAGTGTACCAGTTCTCGTTAAATGCACTTGTGATTACACAAACTAACGTTAAATCAACCTTATAACTTTTGGATTCTGTGTATTTCGCATCAAAAACTTTAACGGAAGGCTTAGATTGAGAGGAACCCTAAAAAGATAGTACAGTTTTAAAAATACCTGAACTAGAAGAGCGAAAATATTTGGGTGTTTTGGGTGTGCAATTAGTGTCGTTGTTTTTAAATGTAGAGTGTGTTCTACCGCCATAGATTGGACATTGAACAGATAAACGGAATCTCTAGTTGCTATGTACAATCTTGTTCCATTTGAATTAAATACCATCGTCCTTACTTTACTTCTTATCTTCAAACTTGCATGAGATGGAGATTCATGTCTTACACTAGTAGTTTTATCATGATTGACTTTACCTTTTGTTGAGTTATCAGAGGATTGGAAATTATCTTGGAAGTTATTGGCCATTAAAATTCTTATTAGTGCCTTTTCCGGCATCAGAGGTTTAGAGGTGTCATAATTACAGACCTTTAACACCTTATTATACATTTTTTAATACACCTACAATTTATATTCGATCATTTTTACAATTTTTATTTTAAAATGTTTTTTGTTTAAAACATTTTATTCACTAACTATACATCACGTAAGTCTGGGGTATTAAATTAGTATATATAGATTATATATTTTAATAATGGCCTGAAATTATCATAAATTTATTGGTAATCAACATTTTGAACATAATTTATAATTTAATGTAAAATAAATAGAAGATCAGTAGATGGCAGATGTAGAACAAAGACCAAAGTTTGTTGTAAAAAAATGGTCGGCGGTGGCTGTATGGTCATGGAAAATGTCCGTAGATAATTGTGCTATCTGTAGGAATCATATCATGGATCAGTGTATAGAATGCCAGGTTTGAATAGAATATGTATTTATTAATGTGATTTAGGCCAAAAATCCAAAAGAATCTCAAGAAATTACAGAGGAAGAAGGATGTACTATTAGTTGGGGAGCATGCGGTCACGCTTTTCACCTCCATTGCATATCTAAATGGCTTAAAACAAGACGTGTTTGTCCACTAGATAACACACAGTGGGATTACAGATCAGATGTGTTATAAATTCATTTAAAATATGATGTTTTTGATAATTTTAATTTAATTTGGTCCATTTATTTTTTATTTTTATTTTATAATTTCATACATATGGTGCTAGAGCTCATTTACTATGGACGTTGTTAAAATTTATAAACTTATTTGTTCTTTGTTGATTGATGTAAATATAATGATGTTTATATAAAATGGAACGTTATTGTAAATTAACGTTCGTTATTACCATCGTTTTGGTTACACTTTCATGTGTTGGCCATGTAAACTCACTATCATTTCCTTCATTTTCAGGTATTTTAAATTAGAAATAAAATAATAACATGATATAGACTTTGCACAGCGGTTCTATAACCAGTCAAATGATGATAACGCAGAACCTGCAACGAGATATCAATATAAACCTCCTAGATCTGATGTAACTAACCCTCTAGGTGAGAAAAAAGATATTATTTCTAACTTTCGATAAATTAAAACGTTGTTTAGAAAGTATACCTGGACTCAAAGTTCCAAAATTCCTGAAAATATTATCAAAGCTGTCAGAGCCCCTATCAAAGGAGTTTCCAAGAAATTTCAGAAGAAATTACGCCTGTTTCTTAGTTCTGGTCGCTTTTCTCGTTGCTTACGGATTTTATGGCTACGATCGTAACAAAAAATGGGCAACCAAATTGTATGTGATGATAATTTAAAGGGTATTTTAGGTGTGAAGAAGCAATGCCAGTGTTAGAAGAAAACTTTGCATATATAGAACAAGACCCGAAACCGCCAGAAGAGAAGGGTTGGAATGATTTTGAGATGTATGCGTCAGGAAGAACGAGTTGTAAAGGGTTACTAATTACATTTCAAGTAAGTAAATTTTAGTAAATAAGGGTTTAGTTTGTAAAGAGACAGTGCTTCTGGCACGAGCATTTCATAAGACTACTATATTCATCAAAGGACATGGTCGCATTTGATGTACAATTTGAATATCTGGTAACTATAATAATCTTCAAATGTTCTTAGGATCAATTGTTATTCGCAGTTTGTAGAAAAGTTAATAATAAATCGTTTGTTACACAATATCCTCATTTGGTATGTAATTATACAAAGTTATTTAAAATGAGTTTAAATGAATTTTTAGTTGTTGTTCTCGTACTTATACGAAGGTAAAGACCTCCCTGACTGTTTCAGAGCATACGTTAATTCCACTGATAAGTCTGTGGTTCAGTTTGCTAGCCACGTTTTACACCTCGTCCAGCCATTTATAAACAATTTGGAGTATTTTTATTTGTCTGACGTGGTATCATCGGAATCTGAATTAGTAAAAAGGTACTTTAATCATTAAAATAATAATGATCATTAACGATGATGTAGGCCCGTTCTCTCTTGTTGCTTTAGGCTGCGTAAAAAATCAGAGGATTTTCAAAACCTGGTTAAAACTATGATAAATCTGGTAGACTACTGTAAAAACTTCTCAATGCCACAGAAACTAAGAGAAGCTGTGACAAAAGAGAGGTCGGAATTTGAATTTGCATATAATAAGATGAATAGATAGAGATTGAATCGGTATGAAATTATCTAAAACATAAATAATTAGTAATTTATATTATAAGAGAGGTGAATAGCCTGAAGTGATTAATGAGAAGGCCAAAAAATTATGGAAAAATGAAAAGATAAACCTTCCACCAACAAAAGAATAAAAGTAGGCTGAACACAATAACAATTTTTCAGAGAATTAAATAAGTTTTAAATACAATAATTTGTTTTTTCACTATATATTATAATGTATATCTATAATAATCTGTGGTATGAGAATGAGTGAGGAGCCGGAAGATGAGTTCAAAGTGCCGGAAGTAACAGATGTGGAAATGCCTCCTAAACTATTGGTAAATTTTAATAATTTTCATAATTTAATAATCAGGAAGAAATAGAACGATTGAAGGCAATAACAGAACAGGGAGTTACTACTAATCAGAACTTGGAAGAGTCTCTTGAATTCAAGAATCCATACCTTTTAGAAGTAAAAAATTATACACATAAAATTAATATTATAAATACAGAAAATTATGGCAGTATTTGATATCAAGGGATACTGCTCAAACTACAACAAGGATGTGTATGATCCCGAAGTATACGAGGCCCTTGCAAACGAACCACTGGATACAAAGGGTGAGTATCTAAAACTATAATATTATACAAGTAGTAAAGCCAAAGGAGAGAAGAAGGCAACGCACCGGCTGGACTGATGTGGATAAATAACACAACAGCCTAACATTTAATATTAATAGAATAAACGATATATACATTTCAACCTCATTTTTATTTATTTCATCCCCAAATCATATTCAACATCTAGAATCTTATATTTTTGTCAAAATTTCTATATATAATTTAAATCAAATATTAAAATGGGCATGGAATGTAGGTTCCGTAGCTCAGCAGGTTAGAGCGTGTGGCTGTTAACCACAAGGTCGTAGGTTCGATCCCTACCGGTACCGTTTTTTTACTTGAATATTTTATATGTTATTTCTATTGTTCTATCTACAATTTGACATGAAATATATTTTTTTAATTTATATGTTCTCTTGATTAGCTTTATTTGAACAAACCAATTTCTCAAACTTGAGATTCTACACATAAACACCAACTTTTCACAAAAACATTTATTGACTATATTTTCACAGAAAATCCACACAATCTCCTCTTATTTCGTATTAAAACGTTATTCGGTACATCCAACGTCTGAGACGCCCATGTTGTATTTTGATCTTTTAATTTCCAGCATTATGACAAAAACGTCGACACATTTATCATTACATTACACTTCCAATTTCTCTTAACTATTCACAATTAATTTACACATTGCTGATTTTGGTTTAAAAATTGCGTCTTTATTTTAATGTTTCCCTATCTCTTTGTAATATAAAATCTCAACCTAATAAATAAATTGTATCAATCCTCTCATATGTATACAATTTATTTTTCATCACCATTTAACTTCTTCTATGATTTTTTCTAAATTTAAGATTAGTGTGTAACTTAATGTAGTATTTCCTAAACTTTTGTATTGAAGGAAAAAAATCAAAGACAATTAATGCAGTATTGAAAATCTCTTTAAAATGTGTAAAGTAGATTTTGAATAATTTCAAAAACGGTACAATAGAATTTTCAGAAATTGGACTATCAATTTAATAAAATTGTGTAACATAACTTGAAAAATATTTCTTAAAACGGAAATTTCAAAGACAAAATACAAGTGTACAGAGTTTAAATTTGTATAATTAAAGAACCAGCCATATAATAGTTTAATATTTGATGTTTAAACGGTCAGTTTCGGAAGATAAAAGAATTTTTGCGAAAATGAACAACACACAGAAGCCCTCGAATAACTCCAATATGACGGAACAGGTAAATTTTTAAAATTCAAAATTCATTTTTAGGACCCAAACAGGGAAATTCAAGACTTTATAAGTGAAGGAATTTCAAATAGTAGGTCATAATAACTTTAAAATTCTTTAGTCATTCTTTCAAAAGCGGAATACCATGGAGAAAATTTGACGCCTTTGAGTAAGGAAACGTACAACTTGAACTCGAAAAGTAAGCAGAATTTCAATATAAAATTTTTAGATATCTACTATATGAATTTCTCACCTAAGAATGATGATACAAGCACGTCTGCTCTGACTCACAACGATGACTACATGGAATTAATGGTAAACGCAGATATGTCATACATGACAACCCTCACAAAAAATGAAGTTAATGGAAACGATACGAACCACGTAAGGACCATGGATAACCAACTGTTACTCTTTGGAGACAAACTGGACAACTTTGAGTCTAGTCTGTCTTATCAGTTTGGGATCATTGACACCATAAAAAATGCTCTTGGATCGAACCCAAATGAAAACTACTCTGATCTCACAATCAGTAGTCCGGATAGTGGCCAAATGATGATAAGTAGGCCAGGTTAGTTTTACAAACTTAATACCAATATTAGATTTTCAAGACGACAAGTCCGAAGGAATTTCGAAAAACTTTTGTAATGAACTTACCTATGGTGAACATATCATCTACAATAAGATTGACACGCTCCAGAAAATGATTAAAAACATGGTAATGACCATGCACGAAAAGTATAATGTTGACTCCAACCTGAAGTACGATGCTTTCCCTAGGGATAGTACAAATGAGTCAAATTATGATTTTACATTGGCACAATTGTTCTCTCAAAAGAGTCCCAGGAGATCATTTTTGAAGATTCTGGCATCTCATGGAGTTATAGGATCTTTTTTCGGGTCTAACGGACACCGAGTTCAGGCTCTACAACAGGAATTTAGTGTAAACGTTTCCGTTACCACTAAAAGAATACACTTCCCAGGATCCAATAACAAGGGCGTTCTTCTCATCAACGGCAAACTCTATAATATTCTTAAGGTTCTCAGGCCTCTCTACAGGGCTATTCAGGAGGAAGTTATAAGGCTTTTAATAGATGAATCTGTTAGAATCGAGCCATCTAAAATAAGGCTTGAAATTGAAGTTCTTATTCCGGAATCTCTCAGATTCACAATGGATCGGAACAAACACTTTAAACAGATAATGGACATGACTGGGGCGAATATTCGCGTTATTAAACAAACTTATGAGGATGGTCCTGTTCAGGAAAGGGTTCTTGTTCTCTTTGGATCTCAAAATGAAGTCGAGTTGGCACTCGAAAAGATTGCTCTTATGATTCAGGACGACACTGGGTTCAAACACTACACTTATATGAATTACCCTGAGCTGACGATTGCGTTAAACGGAAACGACCGGGCAATCAGGTACTACCAGAAGAAATTCGAGGCGGAAAACAAGTGTAAGAAAAATTCTAATGTTAAAATCTAATATTTCTAAATATATTTATTTTGGAAATATATTATGGAATCTTATCCGTGAACCATTGTGTAGGTTATTATCCAAACAACCTAAAAAAGTGATAAAAATTTACCACCTACCAAAAACAACCCAAATGAGGGTAAACATTGAGTAGTAAACATCTCTCCTGAGTCCATCAAGTAGTCAGGAATCTTGAACTGTGTGCAGTAAAGCTGGCCGGCAAGGTACTGTACTGGGAGGAAAACCATAAACCCTATCATCCCAGTAATTTTAAAATATCCAAGAAGAAATCCCAAAACGAGGGCTAAAACCGATTTAATAATGAGGAACATCCGAAGTAGATCCCTCTACAGCTAATGTGAGAATAATATCAAAATACCATTGGTCGTTCCTTCTTTAGAGCATTTTCTGCTTTTGAATGTTGCGATGCGTGTGCCATTTTAACAAATTAGATTATTAAAGAGTCTAATTTGTGAAAATTACACAACTAAAAACTTTGGTGGTTTCATGTGGTAACACCTTACAAAAATTGGTCAAACATACACCCATCATGATATATTTTTCCAAAATATTTGTAATTTTACATATTTTCATGTTTTAACTAAATTAATAGATAAGTTTTAATCATTTATTTTCATGTATTCATGGAACAGTTTCATGCTACTTCTTTCCTATAATAGTCAATTATTTACCATTCTTTTCATTCTCTCACTCTCTTTACATGTTATATATATCTCTCTTAAATGCTAGCATCTATAATCTCTACTTATCCCCTAGTCTCTGTACTAAAATTGCGGGGCTTTTGTATTTTCATTTCGGGCCCATTTTTTTCGTTGCACATCAATTTACTTATTTGAACTAACAAAATTTTGAATTTAGCATATGTTTACCAGATTCTGTTTATATTTGATTGTAACGTCTTCTTATAACGCCTTTTGAAAATATTTGCCTAATGTGCTCCGTTGCTTTTGATTCTAAATCTATAAATTAGTGCCAATATATATCAATTTTAGTTATAAAATTATAAAGGTTTTTCAATCATACTTTTAATTTGATCTGATTTTTAATTTTTAATATTTAGCTTTTGATATCTAGTTGATAGTCAAACGAGTTGTTTATTGTATTGTAGATTTAAAGATATCATACGAAAATGATGTCCGTTAAAAAGATCAAGGTTGTTAGCACCATAGCTAACTTAATTTCTATTGGACTAGCCTCATGTTTGTTTGTGTTTTGTTACTATCTTGTTGCAAGTGAAAAGACCAAGATAGGCTTAATAGTAGTTGATACATACTTTGGATCACTTGCAATAGCCTTCGCTTTGTTTAGCCTTTACTCAATATTAAAAGAAGAATTGTCGTTCCTGGTTGCATTGAGAACATATTATGGAATTTCTGCATGTTTTATGGTAACCATTTCGGTGGTGCACACCTTGATCCCAATCTATTCTGAATTTGATGACGAACTATATACCACTGAAAACATGTATTACTTAGCAGCGACAGCTTACATTCTTGGTTTTATCCAGAACATATACTCTTTATACCTTTGCCACTCCTTAATACAACACAAACGCATCGAACTCGAAAATGAAGACTTTGATACATTGGGCGAAGGCAAGTCATGTTCATCACTTAACATCACCACTGATTCCAAAAGACTAGGTGTAGCTGTATAATTTAATTTCTTTATCAAAACTATATATTATATATTATGGTTCATAAGTGAGAATGTACTACTTAGTTTACTCAAGGTATATATTAAATAGTACGATGTATGTATACATTAGTAAAATCATATAGAAGTTGTAAAATATAAAAAGATTAAATTAAAATTAGTTTTAATAGTATCTAGTAATCTTTGACGGCTGGTAGTCAATTGGGTGAGTTTCCTCTGTTGCAGTTTCATCCTGCTTATATATCTTTATCGTCTTGTCACATTCAGCTGTTATGAGTCTAGACTCACTCTTGTCGAAGACCAGTGAAAAGATACCATTTTCACTTTCCAGTGAACCCTTTTGAACTTTTGATTGAAGAGTCTGGAACTTGTAACCGGAATTCCAATCCCAGAAATGTAATTGTCCATCGTTGCTTCCTGCAACCAAGATACTTGAGTCTCCGTCATCCTTTATAGCACTACAATTCAAAATACTATTATGTCCAGTGATATTTCTGATAAATTGGCCCTCAGGACACTTCCAAACCTTAACATTATCTGAGGCGCATGAACAAAAAGAGTATTCAGTTGGATGCACTGACATGGCTCTTATGCTCTTTTTATGGTTTGTAAGTGTCACTATACTCTTGCCCATGGATAGGTCCCAGAGTCGAACTGTTTTATCCTGTGAGCCTGAAATAACTTGGGGCTCTGATGACTGACTAACAAGGCTCATTACTGTTCCAGAATGGCCTGTTAATACATGAACGGCTTGCTTTGTTCTTATGTCCCAAACCCGAACCACTGCGTCTCTTCCACCACTGAATAGTATATCCAACTCTGGGTGTAAACTTAGTTTGTAAACTCCTGATAAATGGCCGTGATAACTTCTAATCACTTTGTTCTGCTCAATATCCCAACACTTAACTGTATTGTCCTCACTGCATGAGAATATATATGGGCTCCTACTGGATATCTTGATATCCCGAACTGTGTTTATGTGGCCAGTCAAGGAAAGTTTCAACTCGCATGAGGCAAGATCCCAAATCTTAATCAAGCGGTCAGCGCTTCCTGTAACAAACCACTCATTTGAAATATCCACATCAACACAGTGTACCCAACCGTGATGACCTATTATAACTCTGTATAACTTCCATGGTGCATGCCAAGTGGGTCTTCCTCTTCTTATTCGTTCTAGTTTAGGGTTTATATCCAGGCTAGCTATCTCATGGCCCTTTGAAACGGTCTCTTTTAGGTATTTTTTAAGTGTTTCAGCCTTGACTTCCTCGGGAGTAACCGATAGTTCCTTACCTTCCGCTGATTTCTCCGTTGTTGAGTTCGTATCTGAAATCGCCAGATAATTAGTATCTGTCAGTCTATATTTAGTCTGACCTAAGTCAGAATCTAAGTGTTCCAACTTCTTTGGTTGATGCAAAGCATATAATTCTGAAACTACCGAATCAATCACTTCCGCCAAGGCAGACTTTCCCTTCCTAATCTTAGGCTTTAAAGCTTCCTTATCCTTACTTCGGTCAATTAGTTGAGAGCTTGAGTTTGTTATGGGAGTATATTGCGATACTGAGATATATTCATCCAAAATTTTGCTACGGATGTGTTTTCTCGTGAAAGAATCTGTTGAGTTATAAGGCTTAGAACCATATTCGCCAGCAAACAAATTAAGAGACTTATAAATATTATTTTTTAAAAACTTAGAGTACGGATGGCGTATAATAGGTGAGGATTCTGACATCTCAACTGAAATAACTCCAATAAAGAATATATAAAAATCTATATAAATTTAAATGATCGAATTAGCAGATCATAAAATTAAAAAATATATATTACAAAAATAAAATAAAAAATATGAAGGAAAACTACAAATAGTGATCATATTTTGGATTCCATCAGGCTAAGCGACAATAAACAAAAACGCACTAAAAAATCAAATACCGAAGATCATATGATCTTTAATTATGATCAGATTGATTTAATTTATTTTTCTTAAAATATAAACATATTTACACACAATGTATATTAGATAACTCAAAGAATTAAAAACATGATTTAATTGATCTGACAAAATCAGTATTAATTGTAATGTCTGGCATAGTAGAGATCTGCCAAGTGTTTCCGATAATATTAAATAATATTTCTTAATAATGGATCCAAATTTGGACTCCAACAACTCATATTTTAATAGAGGAGTATATTCTCCACTAATATCCAACAGTAATCCAAAGGATGGACATACTCCTTCTGATAATGAACTTTCTAAAGGTAAACATTTAAATAGTTTGATGTATACACATAATTTCCTTAGATTGCCTCAACGGAGTCAAGAAATTAATCGAAAGTTACGAAAATTACACGGTTGATGGCTTCTTTTCGTCATTTAGGACCAATTATACCTTCCTAAAGACACTTCTCTTGAAAAATACAAACGATAAGGCCTTGATAGCACTCAAAACACAGTGTTTCGACATCATGGAATCATTCACGAAGGTAGAGTTCGCGGACGTCCAACTAAGAAGAGAATTCGTCTCATTATGCTTTAACACAATGATTACAAGCACATACTGGGACGAAAACTGTCAAAGGATTTTAAAGCATTTCCTGATGGATCCAAAACATTACGTAAACCTGGTTCAAGTTGACCAATTCTTCGAATTCACAACAAAAATGTTAAACAATTACCCAAACATACAAGGTAAATTGATACAATTAAAACGCTTTTAGATAAAGATTTAAAAAGATTACCAATATTTATAAACTTGCTTGATCAGTTGTTTACAAGTCCATTATTTAGTAAGAACCTGGTTCAACTACTTCCATTATTTAGAAAAGTTAACGGTTTAAATTCCACAGGTTAGAAAACAATATGAATGAGAGATTTAGATCATCAAACAACATGTTATTTTGAGTTGATACTGTTGTCATGTAAAGCTTTGAAAAATTTCACATTGAACTTAAAACAGTCATTCAATTACTCATACTACTTAAATGAAATATTCGGACACCTGTCATTCTTCTTGAATAATTTCAGTTTAAATAATGAGCAACTGTAAGTGGATTTTGTGATAAATTAAATTTAGGACAAATCTGCTGAACGCATTTGTTATTTTAGTTAATTCAGGAGTAACATACATTGTTTTGAAGTCTTTCCTACAGCAAGACTTCTTCAATACACTATACCATTTATCGCTAAGGGAATATTCATACACGTATGTGAATCAGTAATAAAAAATAATTTAGATACTTGGTGTTGTCGTTATATGTGGATGTGATTAAGAAGTTGGATCCAGACCACTTCAATATTAAAATGTTCCAAAAGTGCAATGCACTCCTGAGCCTACACTGGCTCTCATCAGACTATAAAATCAAAGAATTGTGTTTAAATTTAATACACTCATTGTTGTGTAATTTCCCAGACCTGTCCTACATTGTCGACGAGGATTCCCTCAATACAATATACAAATTCTCTATAATTACTTTTTTCAACGCAGTTAACTTTATAAGTGACCTTTATAACAGCAGAAATGTAACACAGTAAAATAGATATTATTTAATGTACAATAAACAAACTATTTTTAGAAACAAAGCAATGGATTTTTGTCGTACGTCAAGAGCGTACTAAACGTGCTCATAGAGATAATCATTGTCAACTACAAGTTATTAATACAACTAACCAATATTAAAAGGGTGATTACAATAAACATTTTGCAAGCATTTTTGATTACAGTGAAGCTGGTCGCACAGCTATACATAAGCACGCCGGGAAATAAGACTATAAGGATGAAGGATGATGAAGATGATGACAAAAATGAATTTTTCGTCATTTTAGATAATTCAGTAAAACTACTGTGTAAAAGCTTGGAACCCACCATGGTGGAAAACACTATCAGATTGGTCTTGCCAATACTAGTGTACTATTACTTATACCCGAGTAGAAAACTGTTTATGAACGACGAGGAACTTTTTAAACAAAATCAATTAACGCCCAAAACAGATTTAAATGAGACTCAAAACCCAACTGAGATTCAGGAGCGGAATCAACTAGAGAATCTGATGTTGTATATATTTTATGCATTTTCCAAAAACTGCTCTGACCTGTTCATTCAGCAGTATTTGTCACTAGTGATTCAGCTGATAAATAACGAGGACCTCTTCAAGCTATATAGATACTCCTACAACATAATATTCCAAGCAAACCCTGTTATATCACATACAGACAAGATATACCAAGATAGACCAAAGGTTATGAATAATATGGATAATGAAGTAAATAATATGATGAATAAGTTGATGGATGAAAACATATTTGTCGGACTCAAATATCATTTGGACTCGATTAAGTATATAACATATGACCTGAACCAGATGGTAAATGTAATCTACAACTATTATCCCTGCCCAGATGGCTCAGAATCACTACAGGATGGAGACAAAGCAAAGATTGTTCTGTATTTGAAGTTGTTAACTGTTATTTTCGAAAAAATCAACAGTAACTCAAACAGCACATACGCATACGACCAAATAAACGTGCTCTACTCGTTTCTGGACAAAATATTGTTTTACTTAGAGCTGTCAGATTATAGAAACTTGGACATGTTGTCGGAAATCGCCTCAGCAAGTTATATAAGAATTGAAGAAAACGAAGATTTATACGCCTTTATAATAGTGGTGAGCATGAATAACACAAACTTCGAATACATGAAGAAAGTCCTGAAGCTAGTCAACTACTTTATTAACTACACGAAAAGCAAAAAGCTGCTCAAATACACATTACTCCTGATAGAAAGTTATGTAGAAAATACAGACAACGCTGAATTGTATGTGCTCCTATCTGAAACCATTAGACAGATTAACCCACATGAGTACCAGCCAATTGAATACAACGAACACCAATTTGAAGATAAAATGGATCCGTACTTCATAAAATACCTAATGGAGCACTTGCTGAATAATGAAGACGCCGAGATTACGAAAATAGTAATGAATATTCTGGGTAAATTTGGAGCCATAAGTCAGAAGTACAGAGTTGACTACAATATCAAAAACGCAGAGGAGTTTTCACTAGCATTTCCATGCACAGCAAGCAAAGATTCTACAGTGGTCTCGATCCCAGTGGAGTCAGGGTTAGATTTAGTGATTAAGCGTGTGGAGGAAAGTTTGTATAGAGATGAAGCACCACTTAACTTGGAAGAATTCAACACATACACAGGATACCTGCTGATCATAATGTCGCCAATACTTCAGTATAACTCGTCACTAACACATTATTACATTGATGCGACCTTTAAAAATCAGCCTTCCAAAACAAATCAACAGTCTAATGACGGGACGCACCTGAATCTTGATGCGAAGCTAACGAAAACAGAAGACCAGATGAAGTATTTGAGAAAGCTGTTCAAGTGTTTATGCCTATTATTGAATGAAGGGGAAAGAATAAAAGAGAGTAGCGAGTATGAAAATTTAAAATTGTTTAAATCTGCATTGGTCCATTATTTGGTTCTGTCATCTAGAGTTAGGAATAAGAATCGAGACGATAATTTGTCACTAGCATTATACTTGCTGATGCTTAACGTTGAATATCCAGTTGAGTATGAGAGTAAAGAGTGGTACGACTCATGCAATGAGATGATTCTAGAATTATTCGAGTATATAGTGGAAAATGATATGGATGACGTGATCGAGTATGTTGTTGGGATGCTGGTGGTCAAGTTGAACAACAACAACATATTCAGAAGAGTGGCATACTTCGGGCTACTACTAGGGCTGTTTAGAGCAAACCATAGCAAGTATTTTAAGGAATACACAACATACATATATAATATGCTCCTGTGTACACTGGTTGATTTGAACCAGTCTAATGAAGACCTGTATATTAGCAAGGCAAACAGGATTCCTGAAAAGATACTCTTCTCATTAATTAAACTAATTGTCAGCCATGACCCCGATTTACACTTCAACAATTTGACTTCAATGTTGAACAACAAGATCCTGAAACTACGAATTCTGGCTATGGAACTGTTAAACGAATACAAGCCGCAGAAACTGTCACAGTTTTTCAATAACAATATCATAAGCCTGCAATACCCGGAAATACTAGTTCTCACAACACAATACACGCACAATAAAATGTATCAACCCTTAAATTAACTTAATAATTTTTAGGTGCCTGGAAAGTTCCTTGAAGAAGTTGTTGGACCGAATTAACAATTATGAGGAGGACAGCGTAGAGTTGGTAACCTATTTGAGAATAGTGGAACTATTGTTGTTTGATGGTAGGTTTGAAAAGATGTTGAAGCAGTTGGACCATGGCCTGATTGATATGATATCGACAAGTCTGTTAAATCTGGTCATGATATCCAACGGAATCATGTTCAAGACTTCATTATCAATTTTGAAAAGAATGGATAAGAATATGGTTAAACAAAACGCCTTGATGTCAATAGAACCGTTTATCATACAATTACAAACCATTTTCAATTGTAATACAGTCAAGGTAATTACAAAAATATTTTAGTTAGGTAAAACAGTTTTATAGAATAAATTATAACTGTATTAAATAACAAAAATATGATTGAATTGTAGAAATTGATGTTATTGTATGAATTGTATGGAAATGATTTCAAGTGTATGAAGGATTCGTTGTATAACGTAGGAATAACATTGACGGAGTCGAAGATAAACGTGTCGGAGCTCAAGTTGTTAAGTTATATTGACTTTTTTAAGTTCCTGGTGAAGTTGGGGTACAATAACAAGTTATTTATGGATAACCAAGGGAATGAAAGTGTCATTACAACACCAATACAGATAATGCAGATACATAAAGATTTCATGAATAATACTAAATTCCAAGATAAAGGAGAAAATAAGGTGATGGAAAACCTGACAAAGTATGACTTGTTATATTTAATGGATGATAACATGATAAAGAATACATTCAATAAACTAAATAATGAGTTGAATAATAATAACAACCTTAACGTGATATACCAAATACTCTGTTTCCTGCAGTACTTGTCAACAGTAAAGAGCCTAATAATATCAACGAAGGAGTTCAAGAATGTAATTAAAACAGTAGTTACACTGTCGAATCAAGACGTCTTTATAGGACACTATTTGCACCCGGAAAATCGATTATTCGATTCAGAAAGCCAAGAAAAGGATATTGACGAGTTGACGTATATTTCAATTTCAAACAAGTGTTATGAAATCCTACACCTCCATTACCCTTCAACCATTGATATACTCTCACAATACAAATACACACCATACTCTTTTGTCAATACTAACAGTGAACTGGTAATATATATTTTAGTACCACTAGTAATTAGCCTAAAAATAATTTTTAGATTGTGTTCAATGCATTTATAAGTGACAATTTCGAACTGATGAATAATTTAACCTTGTTCAAGTCAACCTCAAATTATTTATACAATACACAGTAAGTTATCAATTTATAAAATGTTTAGATTAATGGTGTTGCTGAGGATAGTGTACTTTATTAATAATAACGAAGGTTTAGTAAAAGGAGATTTGTTGACTGAATTGTTGGACTACGTATATTACCGAGTACTAAATAGTGATACGGAAAACAAAACGATGAATGTGAACAAGAATAACCTTAATTTAGACCAAGTTGTGAGTTCGTGGATTGGATATTACATTGTGAGTAAAATCTTCCACCTGTGTAACATTAATTACATGCTGGTGTTGTCAGTGTTTAGACAATATGTGGAGTTTGTGAAGTCGTATGATTTTACACATTTGCTTAATAACCTACATAACATACCAATTGCGATATTTTTAGTACTAAATAACACGTTCCCATTAACACCTGAGGAGGAAAAGAGCACAGTGGATACAGACGAGTTCAACAATTACTTTTTAGTCATGAAGATGATCTCGTTTAACTTCTTCAACTGCCTGTGCAACATTACGGTGTCAGACAAAGTGAGTGAGCCTGCGATTCTGTACCTGTTTAACTTATCAATTCCAAAATTTCAACCAGAATCTGATGTTCTGCACAATGGACATATGGCAGAGGATAACCCACAAGATAAAACAAGTGACGATGTTTATAAAGAGGAAATGAGAGCATTGACGATGTTGTTGGGAGGATTTATGAGTTACCTTAACAATTATAGAGAATTTATGAACACATACTTTGATAGGTTTGTAGATTATATGTATAAAAACACGTGT
Organism: Theileria annulata; assembly: GCF_000003225.4. NCBI lineage: Eukaryota > Apicomplexa > Aconoidasida > Piroplasmida > Theileriidae > Theileria > Theileria annulata. Next base: position 1,322,946 of record NC_011098.1, on the reverse strand, counting down.
CACGGGTACTATTATAGTCGTTATGTATTGGAGATTATCGTTGGGATCATCTTGATATGCGAGTCTAACGAAATGAAATATAACAAGTTCAAGATCCTGTCGGTGTACTTCAGAATAATAAACTCACTGAGAGCATACTTGACCAGGAATGAATATTTAAAGGAATCTAACATGGCAAATAATATAATTTACAGATATAACGGAATATTGAGTAAAACATACAAGCATAAGATTTTTGACATCTTAAATTATGACACGAATAAGCTCATGTACAAAAATGTTGCAATAAAGCTTTTGGTTAATGACCACCCACACCTGTTTCATATTATTGTACAACTTAATGACATACCATACCTTACGACACACGCTAATTTGAAAAGTTTGCTAAAATCAGAATGTGAGGCAGAGGACCTGAATCGTCATACACTTAATTTCCTGGAATTAATAATGGACTTGATCCACAAGTATCTGAAAGAAGTAAATGTAACCCATACCACAATTATGATCAACACAGGATCAGCAGAATCCGAAGACCCAGACATGAATAGACTAACTGAGTTAATTAACATAATAAACCTGTTCATTGACGTCTTGAAGATCAATACAAGAAACATAGCCGAATACCTTAATGAATATTTACCACTGTTTGTTCAGAAACTGTATTTATGTTTGGTAAACGTAGGATATTCAAAGTTTAGAAGAATACTTAGCCCCAATTATGTCGACTTCCTTGAGTTGTGTTTCCTGTCATTCTATAAGTTTAAAACTGAAGTGGAAAGTTCATTTTTCAAGGTTGTGGAGATTTCTACAAAGTGTGACAAGTTCATGATCTTCAATATCTTGATTAAATTAAAGTATCTACACCCGTACATTAACATAAACAGGCGAGTGATGACGATGCTGAGGTCGTATAGTGTGTGGGAAACCACAGAAGAAGAGTACAGAGAAGATTTGGACTACAACTTCTTTGACTATAACGGAAGTTACATTGAAGTCAGCCCAGAATCCTTGGACGAATATGAAGTTGAGGATCTCACAATGCCAAATAAGAAGTTATACAAAATCACATTTAACCATATCGAGTTTGCATTCAATTACCCGACAGATACGAACCTGATTCAGAGAGATTTGACTAAACATATAAAGACATCATCTGATAATTACACATTTGAGCACCTGTGTAGTGTGTTATATCATACCAGACACATATCATATGTACCAGAAGATTGTAAAGTGGATGAAGAGACCCTGGCTACAGAGTTTAACTTGTTATACCTGGGTATGATGGACCATGAAAACTTTAAAGATTTAAGATTAGATGTTAAGATGAGTTACCTAACACATTGCTCATATTTATTCAAGTCACAACATAACGACTATGTTAAACATTACGAGAAACAACCAGAATTATCCAAAACACTTGATCTGTTGTTTAAATATAATCAAAACTCAACCACACTCGTTGATATAATTTTCACACTCTTCAGACAAGTATGAATACTTATATAAATAAATAAATATTTGATTAATAATTTATTAGGATTTGGAGATTGGAATAGGTACTAATTATCCAAGATTGGAGCCTTTGGATAATAGGTTTGGGTTAGGAGCAAAGGCAAATACTGAGCTTGTAAGCCAGATCAGTTTCGTGTGTAACATCGATAATTCTAGCCTGAGACCAATTGCGACACTATTAAAGGAATTTAGAAAAATGTCACTCATGAATGATACTGAGACTCCAGTGGAAGAAACTAAAGATCTCCAGGAGTTTGAACTCTGTTTGGATGGGAAACTGTATGAGTCACTAACAAAGATATATGAATATAACAAGGTATATCTTAGGAACTATGTAAACCAGAATTTGGTCCTAAAGTACTTTGAAAAATTGTGTGAATTCGACAGTAAGTTCAACCGTGAAATGTTCTCCAAGGTGTTTTCACAACTGTATATTAACTTATCAGAGCCTTATAGGAACCAAGTCTCCCAACAAATCATCTCGTTCCTTACCAATAAGATAACCTCAATATCAGTTAACCATAATCTTTCATCGAATACGTATATCCGGACACCGACACATCTGGATACCTGTTGCTATAAGGAAGATTTCGACTCAATTAACTTGGTGTATTATGCCGTCATGAACACGTACCCTATGGTAGTATTACCAGTTGAGATAATCAAGTACATTTCACTATATTTACCAGGAAACTACTTTAACACGTGCTACTATTTGGAGAATTTAATGCTAGCTCAGCCGATGGATATAACGAAGCCGGCAACTCTCTTGTCAGATTTGTACATGAGGTTGGACATGCTTGACTTATCAATAGGTACAAATAGGTGTTGGGTGATTACGAATGAGACTAGATTAGCCTTGGCGAATCTACAGCATGGTAAATGGAAGCAGGCTCAAAGAGATTTTAACCACATAATGGACCAAATATCTTCCTCAGGACAGACTTCTGAAACTGTGGCTTGGTTTGACGAGTCTAAGCTCTGGTTCAACTATTGGATGTACTGCACTAAACAGCTCAATGAGTGGGACATTATTAGAGACATCTCATACATATCGAATAATAAGACAACTTTCAGCCAGTCGAATGTGTTCCTTAACTCATTTCCACACATGCTAGTGTTGTTTCAGAACCAAAATAAGGACAATTATCTTCTAGTTAACCAGGAATCTTTTAATGATATTGACACATATGACATGGAGAATATCATTGAAATGAATATCTACAACATGTTCAATAAGATAAATAAGGTCTATTCCAACAATATCCACACACTATACAAACAATATAATAAAGAATATCACAAACTCAACATCATGACACAAGTATAAACTACACATTTATACTTATACCCATATAATTATATATTTAATTATATATTTATTTGATTATATAAATTTTGGTGTAGAATTGTTTTTCATGGTTATTGCATTATTATAAGAATCTTGGTAATAAGATAGATGGCCATGTGAATTGTATGAGGTTAAATCATAGAATAACAGAGATAAATGAGGGTATAACATATTTGAAGAGAGTAATAACAAATGCATATAATGGTCAAGAGTGTGATGAATCACATTTGATGAATAAGTGGAGAAACAGACTACCAAACAAATGTGATCATCCAAATATATGGAACACACTACTATGTTTCAGAACACAAGTTTTCAGTACCGTAAAAAATCTCACAAACCTAACAAACAATAATCAACCACTAAGTATTGATTTATTTAATTTACAATTAATTAAATAATTAATTGGATTAAATTTTGGTTATATAATTCTATAGATGATTCATTATTGATTAATCAAGATTACATATGGACATTGGTGAAGTATAGTGGAGTGATAAGAAAGAGTCATCAGTTGCCGTTAATAGCATCTGTTCTCCTAAATAAGGCTCAAAAGTACCTGGTCCAGACAATAAACAAGAGTTCAAACATAGGCGAAGATTATTACTTGCTCATTAACGAGAGGCTGAAACAGTACTTGACGTTCTCAATTAATGTGCCAGACGCACTAAAGAGTGTAATCACACTAGATTTCGATAAACTCCCAAACAGAGGGTTTGAAACCCTTAAGTCACACGTCACGAGACTCAAAGCAGAAGCCATTAACAGGAATTACATCTACGACATACACCACAACCAAACAAACCCAAACAAAAGACAATTAAACAGTATAGGTATTTTAAATACATTTCACCCATTAATTATTTATACCTTTTAATAAATATTTGTAATTTTTTTGTAGGAGATATTGATTTGGCCTGCAAGTATATGTTGGAAGCTTTGAAACTACAGCCTCTTTTGAGTAAAAACTGGATATCATGGGCAAAGTTTAATGATAACAAAATCGACCACTCGATGGTCCCAATGTGGGCTAAAAACGAACAAATGTTCCCACTAGAACTTTACGAAACATCCATCATGGGATATCTGACCGCAATATCAATCAAGTAATCACACAACATACAATACTAATTAGAATAATTAAAAAATTAGTTAATTGAAATATTGAATAATAATTTTTTAGTCCAAATTGTCATTGGTTGTTGATTAAGAGATTGTTTACGTTATTGACGGAGATGCATAGGGGGATAAACGCAACGAGTGAGACGTTTAAGAAGTATTCGGAGTACGTGCACCACTGTGTGTGGCTGATGTGGTTGCCACAGTTGGTGACGTTTCTGTACAGTAGAAACAATGCAGAGATATTCCACCTGCTAAAACTACTGATAAAAAAGGTGCCACAACAGTTGTACTACACAATAAGAACGGAATATTTATCCCAAGTACCACAAAACTCAAATAACGGGTACAGCGCCAGAGAAGAAGAAGAACATATTGGAAGACAGAATGTAATTGATATTAAAAACATACTCCAAATTCTAATAAACTGTAATCCAGGACTGAATCACACACTTGAGAATTTCTGTAACATACTCACGAACATGGGGAAGCCGGACCTGATTGACGAAATCATGTGTGCATATGAAACGATCTTTGAGGAATGTCTAGAGTTGCCATTCCATGAATATATACCAAAGCCCATGCTGTATTGCCTGACTAACAAGATTCTGAATAAAATATCCTCAAGCTTAAATACCTCAGAGGAGGAAGATGACGATAAGGAGCTTTATAACATTGTTTACAATTTCACACAGAACTTTATTCAGCCCATCAAGTCAACTGAACTATTGAACAGTGTTTCTTTAGTTACTGGATACACTCCAGACAGACTTGGTAACACCCAACCTGAGACGCCAAGAGAATCATCAGAGAAAGGGCTAACTTGTGGATATACTATGAATAAGTTGCTGGACATAATAAGCCTATTAATAAACTTTGGGAAAACAAGAAATAAAAGAGGAAGCAGACGTGATATTAATCACCTGAACTACTCAGTGTGCGTACTGAGTAACAAGTTCAGTTCCGGCAATAACATCTCGATACAACTACCCCATGTGGTCATAACTGCAGTTGAAGACATGATCAAGAGTAAAAATGTGATTGGAGAAATGCGGGATATTTTATATGTTGACCCTAGCATAATCAAGGTAAGGAGAAGAAATCACCTAGTAAAGTGTGTTAAGATTATCACAACCGACGGCCAGAACCACTATTATTCAGTGTACCCACTTGTGAGAGCTAGACAGAAAGGTGAGGAGTGCATTCACCAGATGTCACACCTTATGAATTTCTACATGAAAAAGTACAATGAAACAAGGAGGAGGAACTTGTTCCTTTCCTCAGGGTCCATTGTTTCACTTGATCCGCACATTTGCCTCGTAGAGGACAGTCCAAACAGTCACACACTCCTGAGCATTTTCAACAGGTCAATATCAATGGATAATCTTCTAATAGATTCAAACCCTCTGATGCCCTCTGACGTTCGCACTGATGGCTACTTGAATAAACTAGATACCAGATTAGCCAGCGGTAACGGCTATGAAACTTGTCTACTGCTTTTGGTGCTTCACAAGATACTTTTGGAGAAGAACATAACCATAAAGTTGTACGAATGCTATAATAAGTATAATCCCACCTCAACCTTGACCAACTCCGCAACTAACGAGGAGATGGACAAGGCGGCAGGTTTTAATTACATTTACAAACTCTTTAGAGAAAAACAGTACCCCTGGTTCTTTACCTGGTACCGAAAAATACATCAGGACGTTCTTCAGGACTCGTATAATAAACTTTGCAATATCGTACCCGACAATATTCTCTACGAATTTGTCCTGCAATCCTCCATAGATTATGAAAACTTTATAAATTTCAGAATTAACTTCACTTCATCCTACGCCACACAGGCACTCCTAAGTCTAGTGTTCGCTACTCCATACTCAACTCCATCAAAACTTGTTTTGAACATGAACAACGGCTCAATTAGACAATTTGACTTCAAACTCTTTAATAGAGAAATGGACCAGAACAAGATGCGGGTTTTCAGGTTAACTAGGAACATGACCAATTTGATGGGACCCACTTGTAGACTCGGTCTTCTTCCTGGTGTCATGTTCGCCGTCTGTTCTTCTATTCATCACTTTAAAATCGATGTCCACGCCGCATTATCAGCCATTCTGATTGGACGCAACACCTCTAGGGACTTTTACGCGTTCCAAAAAGATAAGGAAAACTTCCAAAAGGACAAAAATAACTTTGCTGCCGAGAAAACTAATTTCCCCAGGGACAAGAACAACTTTATCAAGGACAAAGACCCTAAATTGGATAAATTCGACGAGATTGACGACTACTTGAGCAAAATTCTCAACTATTGTTCTCACCTTCGGTCTCCTGCTGATCAGGAGCACAGTACTTTACCCATAAACAACGTCATCACTTGCATCATTGACGCTTCCACTGATTCTTCCATGCTTGGAAAACTTAAAACTTGTCATCAACCCTGGTTTTAACTTTTTTTGTATTAATAATCTTGTAATTTATTTATTTATGTTAATTGTAATGAAAAGTTTTGTGCCTTATTTATAATATTCAACCTAACATTCACTCATATATGGACAGTTATAATTAGATATTTAAAATAGGAATTCAAGGTTTAGTCGCCACAACTTCACTTATATACAAAATCACCATATACACCACTGCTATCAAACCTTGTAAAAATATACTATCTGTATATACAATGTATATAAAACATTATTGTATCAAGGTAATGGGAAAGTTGGAAATGAAGAATAACTTTTGAAACTTGAATTGGTTAATAGACACTAGACGGTACTGTGAATTTGGGAACAAATTGGCGAGTGTAAACGTGATCAAGAGTTCCCTGGTGAATAGGACCTGGGATGAATTCGAGGGCGTTTTACCATTTTTAGATATTCCACCATTCAAATCACTGAATAAGGAGAATTTATAACCCAACCCATGTTCCTCTGGGAACAAATTGGGCGATATGGGATAAAACTGTCCATATGGTCCTCCACATGAAAAACAACACACATCAGAACAGAAATTCAACTGCCTATCATTTCCAGAATTATCTCCTACACTACAAATGCTTTGTGATAAGTTGGGATAAGATGTGTTAGTTGAGAATAACACGAACTTATTATCATTTATGCTGTTAACTTTGATCTTTATTGAGAGTAGTGTGACTTGATCAACTGTAAAATCAAGATAATGATTTGTAATCCTCAATACAGTCACATGGTAATGGTTCAAAATATGATATGACACTGGTCTCTCCACCAGCTGATCACCTGTTTCATCAATTTTATATTCCCTATCAACCTTGGTACTGGAATTTGGTTCTAAACTGGCCATATGGTGCAATTTAATAAATGGATATGGAATTGGATAAATTTGTATTGTATCATTTTGTGGTCCTTGGAAGAAGAAGTTAAATTTGAAATTGGCCTCAACTCCATTAAAATTTGAAGGTATTAATGTATATGTTCCTTTCTTAAAATAACCATGAATTGAGCAACAATAAAGTTTATATTCATTTGAGGACTTGGCCTGTTTCGTTCTCAAGGACCTAATTGTTGCCAATCTTCCAAAAAATAACCTCAGGTTAACTGAAATTTCAGAATCAGTTTCCAATAATATAATTAGGTTAGTATCTCTTTTAATCTCTAATCGAAATTGTGGGTTAGTAAAGAATGACCAAATCTCATTCGGGTTCATACCATTATTAAAACTACTCCATCTATAATCATACACCAGATTACTGTACTCACCTAAAACATTATATTCAACATTATATATACAAATGTAACTATAAATATATATTATTACTTAGTTCTGACAATGGAAGTAACTTGATTGACTTGTTGGAATATGTAATCAGTGTATAACTTGAATTCTCCTGCATCTTCCTCATGTAATAACATAACAAGATGATTAAATTAACTACATGTGTCTTGTTTTCTATTTGATGATATCTTCCATATTTTAAAATCTGTTCTCTCCTTTCATCAGCTGACGGATATGGACTAATTAGTAACTTGGTCAGTATTATCTCACTGTTGTTATAAACTCCATTTATCAATGGGTTATTTGGTATTATTATTCTGGAATTCCCTTCGAAAATGTGAGTTGCCAAGTACTTCATTTTTTCTCCCAACTCTCTTCTATTTTGAATCAACATTGCATATATCAACAGATAATCTTCACCACTTGATTTCATCAATTGAGATTTGGATTTTCTATCTACCACTTGTGTTTTCGATCCTTCTTGTTCATTTGGATATGAAACTAATATTTGTGGATTAAACATCGACAAATAAGAATCTTCTGGTACTGGTGAATTTATGAAATGCTCATTCCTTCCCCACGTAAAATGTATTTTGTTTACAAAGTCAAACATTTCAGTATTCCAGCAAAAGTAGAGGTGTGAAAACCATTTTAACACGCTATCCCACTCAATCCAGAATATTCCAACATCCTAATAATTTGTTAATTTGAATTTTAGGAATAACTAGATAAATTACCAACATTAGTAGTATTGTTGTTGGAGGGTAAAATTGACAAGATCATAGGATCAATTTCGATTTTTGAACTCACTTTCCCCCAAGGGTTCTTTAGTAACAACAACTTATGCTTCATTCCCGATACACACAACTCCAAAACATTTAGCACGCTGTAAGCATGACCACTTACTATTCCTAAACTTCAATTATTTATCCATAAATTACCTGATGACACTGATATTCCTTCAATATAGAAACTATTAGTTGTCACATCGTACAACTCGTTTGTTCCAAGGCATAGTACGCAGTTTTTATTAAAGTTATACAGGACCGATTCCCAGATACTCTCCCACTTCTGAATATTTGTTATATCGCTCGGCGAATCATACACTTTCTGCTTTATTCCATCCATGATTAACGGGTTTGAGTGATCATTTGGCAGCTTAAACCGAAATGGTGGGAGCTGTATGATTTCCGGTATCCATCCGGTGAGGTGATAAATATCAACTCCTGGGTTTGTACCCTTTATTGCGTAGGTATTTCCCGACAATCTCACATTAGCCTTTTCAAACAATGTCACCCAAAGCTCGCTATAATCCTTAGAGTGTGCGCACAGTAGCGTATTGTCACTTTTAACTGGAACCCAGTCATCAATAAACATACACCTCGGACACCCGTTAAAGAATACCTTAACTCCAATTGATATCTTGTAGCCACCAAGATAATTAATACACTGTTCTGGGTACCCTAAATTGACCAAATTAATGGCTGTTTTTTCCAAATCTATCAGCTTAATCTTGTCCGTCAGCACTGGAATACCAGAAAAATTTTCATATTCTGCCAGGCTTGAGAGGCTAGAAACTGTAGAGCAATCTCCTACGTAACCCTGGAGTATCCTTTCTGAGGTTGGTACTGAGTTAAAAAATGTTAAATGGTCGCATAGTTCAAAGTACCTAACCCAGCGTGAGAATCTTTTTTTTTGCCTTGAGTTCAGTTCCATTAATCCTGAAGGGTCCTGCCACAGATCTCCCACACTAATAAGTTCATTTAAATACTTGAAATCTTTTGAGGTAGACTCCACTACGTGGTCCCATGGAGGTATGAAGCAACGGTCCACGAAGCTGCTAAACTTCTCAAACCTTTCTGCCTGAACATTCTCTGAAACTTGAGGTTTCATTTTACGTTCAAGTGCCAAACCGCCATTACTGAGGGCAAATTACAATATTGATTAAGATACTAAAAGTATTTGCGATTATGTTAAAATCTTATATTACTCATTAAAATTCATACTATATTACAATTTTGTTTGAAACTCATTATTAACAGCTAACACACTGTGAATGCGTGTTCGAATCAAGATTAGCCATTAGAATGAAAACCATTAAAACAAATCCGTATGGTTGAAAAAACTAGATAAATTGAAAATCTTTAATTATTACGGAATAAAGTACAAAAAATTAAATATAACAAAAAGCATTACAATTGTATGTTTATAGAAATATATGATTATAAAATTAAAGAAAATATTGTAAATTATGAAAATTAAAAAAATTAAATGAAGAAAATAAGAGGAAGACTATTATACATTTGAGCAAAAATACTTAATGTCAGTTTTTAAAACAATATCATCACCATACGTCAGAATGTTATAAAAAATATTTCCCAAAAGAATATGTATAATGGAGATTTCCAACGATTCTAGCAGAATTATTACTGAAATAAAATCAAACAACTCAAGTAAAAAAAGTTTTAACCGCAGCAAGGAGAGAATCTCAGTCCATAGTCACATAAAGGGACTCGGTGTTCATCCTTCTGTTTTTAGTCTCGACACATCTAAGTTAAATTACGACGGCAAAGATGATCCGAAATTGTTAGTCGATTATGAAAATTGTTTTAATCCTGATTGTGGCCTGATTGGCCAATTTAAGGCCAGAGAAGCCTCGTTGATTGCAGTTGATATGATAAAGTCTAAAAAGATGGCAGGTTTTGATTTTAGCAATCTTTTTACACTAGTTAATCTAGATTTCAGCTTATTTTGATTTTGTAGGAAAAGCTCTGCTCTTGGCTGGACCAAGTGGTAGTGGAAAGACTGCTCTTGCCATGGGTATCGCTAGAGAATTGAATACAAGTGCTCCCTTCACAATCTTATCAAGCACTGAAGTTTTCAGCACTGAAGTTAAAAAGACCGAAATTTTAAATGAAGCTGTCCGGAAGTCGATCCATATAGTCATTAAGGACGAGAAACAGATATACGAAGGTGAAGTTACAGAACTGACTGCAGAAGAAGTTGAAAATCCAACAGGAGGATTCGGTATACAATTATACATAATTTAATTTAACTTAATATAATTCAATTATAAAAATCATAATGTTCTTTAGCCAAGTGTATGAATGGTGTACTTGTAACTCTGAAGACTGTTAAAGGGTCAAAAACTCTTAGATTGGCTCCTCAAGTCCATGAACAACTAGTTAAGGAGAAAGTCTCAATAGGAGACGTTATATTCATAGAATCAGGCTCAGGTACTTGATGGAGTTTATAAAAGGGTGTTTTAGGCCAGGTTAGAAGATGTGGAAGGTGTGATGTTTACTCGACGGAGTTTGACTTGGAGGTTGAGGAGTACGTTCCACTTCCAAAGGGCGACGTACTTAAGCAGAAACAGGTCGTCCAGGAGGTTTCTCTGAACGATCTTGATATGGCAAACTCAAATCCATCAGTACCCAATTAACTATATTATTATAAACTTAAATCACAATTTCTGTTGGTAAAAAAATTATTAGGGCGGTAGTGACATAGTCACAATGCTTAACCAGTATTTAAGGCCTAAACGTACAGAAATCACAGACAAGCTGAGGCTCGAGGTTAACAAGGCTGTGAACAAGTACGTAGACTTAGGAATCGCAGAAGTAATACCCGGAGTCCTGTATATTGACGAGGTCCACATGTTCGACATTGAGTGTTTTACGTATCTAAGCAAGGTTATGGAGTCACCGCTCTCTCCAATAGTTATCCTCTCAACTAATCGTGGAGTAAGTTCTTATTTAGTTATCAGATAATGGCAATTTTGTAACGAGGTTTAGATAAGCAGTGTTCGAGGAAGTGATTTTATAGAGGCACACGGGATCCCGGCGGATTTATTGGACCGTCTCCTAATTATAAAAACAGTACCATACACAATACACGAGGTATTTTTACTCTCCATTCCCTATCTTTAGATGGTTCAAATATTAAAAATAAGGAGCAAAGTTGAGAACGTGCCAATTAGTGACCAGGGTTTGAAAAGGCTTGGAGAAATCGGGTTAAACTCCAGCCTTAGGTATTGCATCCAGCTGATATCGCCGTCCAACGTTCTGAGGAACCTCGAAGAAAAGTTAACTGTTGAATCCAAGCACATCGACGACGCAGACTCGCTCTTCATGGATTCTAAAACCTCAGCTCAGAGGATCGTGGAGCAGTCTGACCTCTTTATTTCATAATTTATTTAAATATCTAGCATATATTACAGTGTAGTTGATTAGAGTTAGTTGTATATCCTGAAAAGTGTGATAAAAGGGCTAATGAGTTAAGTTACCCTGTGATTTCAGACATTTCACTCTGCATTTGCATGGTGAGTCTGGCGAACTTGGTGTTCATGCTTAGGTCTGTGTGGTTTTTGATAACAGCTCTGTCAATTGAGGAGTAGCTGTATCCGAACTTGTCCTGGACCTTGGCTGAGATTAGTGCCTGAAGTGCAACTGTGAGTGCCTTCTTATCCAAGGAGTCCTTGTTTGGCATCTTCCTATACGAAGATACCATCTTACCTAGCTCTGCGAGCATGTACTCGTGTACTTTAATTAGTTCATCGAGCGATATGTTCTCGTCGTCTCCTTCTGTGGGAGCCATGTTCATTATGTTGAGTATGCACTCTCGGATTGAGGGGTCGTTTTGGTACTTATCGACCAGGTGATCCAGGTCAAACAAGGTTAATCCTCTGGATTCCAATGGGTCGTTTGGAATTGCTGGCAATGCTCTTTGATACACATCTAGTATTTTTGAAGGCAATCTCCCGTTCAATATATCATCGACTAGTGTTGCCATTAAGTTCTTGGTTTCATCTTGGCTATCTGCAATCTTCTTCAACAAATCGAAACATTCTTTTCTTGTCATCTAAAACATATTTTAGTTTAGTAAAAAAGTAAAATTATTATGGCTGTGTAAACCAATTATACCTTTTCCACTCTACTAGTTGACATTGTTGAAGAGTTGAAGGTCTGTTTATATGAGTCATATTCCTCTTCTTCCTCATCGTCGTTCTTAAACACGTAATATAGCAAAACGGCTGCGGCAGCGACAACGCCTAAACATTAGGATTATATAACTTGGCTGATATTTTATACCGGATGCGATAGCTGTCTTCGCCCAATTGACTTTAATGGCCATATTTATATAGATTTAATTTTATGTTACAACTCTTGGTTATTTTACAAAATTAGCAAACTAGCATGATTCTAGGGATTTCAGCTTTCTCAGTACAAGGGTGCTGGGAAACTCCTAAATTATAAAAGTGTATAAAAATTTAAATTTGCGAGTAGATTCTAAACTCAAACACATTAAATTTTAATGACGGAGTCGAGAAACAGCTACGTACATCACCAAGTAATGGGGGGAAATATGATTGAAAATGGATTAATAATACCAAAATCCAGATTAAAGATTTAATAATAGATAAGGAAATGAGTTTTAAAAATTATTGATGAAATTAAATTTTGTTTTAGGATTTACCCCTTAATGACTGCGACTGGCCTTAGTTTAACACATTTTTTCGAGATTCCAGAATCGTGACAAGTCTAATTTTAAATTAATGGATTTTGATTTCTAATTTACCTGTACAACCTCTGACACATCCTTATATGACTCCGGTGCCTCCTCTGTTACCAGCTTAGGTGATGCCACTCTTATCTAGATATAATTTAATTAACCTTTAAATTGAACTTTGTTATTAGTTTAAAATGATATTTATACTAGTCTTACCGAGATTCCTTTTTCTTTTAAATTATTTAATACTTCGTTATAATCCAGAACCCTTCTGCTTTTGTTTCTACTCAGTGTCCTCCCTAAAGTATATATTTTAATTATATATATATATAATTTTGTAAACTACCAGTACATACCTGATCCATGACAAGTTGACCCTAGGGTTAGGTCCATGGCCAGTTGTGTTCCTGTTAGGACATAGGAGCATGTTCCCATGGTCCCTCCCACCAGTACTGGCTGGCCTATGTGTTGAAAGTCTGCTGAAATTAGTGGATGGTATGGTGGAAATGCCCTCGTTGAGCCCTTTCTATGTAGAAGTAACCTCTTCAGCTTCCCGTCCACCATGTGGTCCTACATTAAATTAGTTTAGGTTAGGGATACCTCAATTTTGGCTATATTGTGTGAGACGTCGTAAACTACGTGCATATCCAAGTCGTCAGCTGATTCTTTCAAAACCTCTTCAAACGCCTTTCTTGTCAAATGAGTCATAACGCTCCTATTCACCCAGGCATAGTTGGAGGCTGCAGCCATCCCTTTGAGGTATTTCTTCCCTTCATCTGAGTTAATTCTTGCACATGCCAGCTGTTTATCGTTGACTTTAATTTTTGACTTGTTTAGGCTATTTTCCATGTCCACAAGTGCATCTGAAGCCACTTGATGTCCCAACCCTCTCGAACCACTATGTGTCATAATACACACTTGGCCAATCCTGTCAATTCCCATAACCTTTGCGCTGTACTCGTCATATATCTCTTCTACAACCTATATAAAGAAATAAATCCAGTTATGTTTACATAGATATTTGAATAAATTGATACCTGAACTTCTCCGTAGTGATTTCCAGCACCAAGTGTTCCAATTTGGGACAAACCTCTTTTTTTAGCTCGATATGATACAACTGTTGGATCTGCTTGTATCATACGTCCAAAATCTTCACAGTGTTCCTTGTCTTCTGCCCACGAGTAACCAGAACACACTGACCAGTCCATTCCGTATTCCAAAATGTTATCTAAATCTAATACTCGTTAGCTAATTTAGTTTACCTCCATAATCACAGGGTATTTTACCCTGGCAGCCAACTCCAACTGGGATCAGGTCAAACAACTTTTGAACCAGTTGTTCTTTTATTGGTTCAATATCTTTGTATAGCAGATTAGTTCTAAGCAAGCGCACTCCGCAGTTTATATCAAATCCAACTCCTCCTGGGGATACTATAGAGTTACAGTTATCCATGTCGAAGGCAGCTACGTTTCCAATAGAAAATCCATAGCCTACATATTAGTGCCAGTTAAATTGAGTAAGGGTTAAAAATACCTGAATGGGCATCTGGGAGTGCTATGCTACTCTTAACTATGCCTGGTAGGGCTGCCACGTTTGCCAGCTGTTTCAGAGCTGGCAGGAATGAGCCTGGGTCGTCTGTGAATTGTTTCAATTCATCAAACAAGAGTTTTGAGAGGTTGTCGTTTGCGAATAGGTGTCCTTCCACGTTCATGTTTGGGACAAAGCCCTTCTTGATTATGAAAAGGTTCTTTACGTCATCGCTTTTCTGGATAAAATGGAGTTGATCTTCATATTTATACGTTTTGGTCATAATTATATCTTTAAATGCTATTTTCACCTAAACTTCTCATTTAAAATTTGTATTTTATTTAAAAACATAAATTAATCATTAATTTCATCAAAATGAATACAAATAAAGCATAAATGTGTACAAGAATCCCCCACGGGTAGAACAGAAGATTACTTCTTCTTAAGTGCGTTGAACATTGCCAAACCCATTTCAGCTGGGCTGTTTGGGACTATAACTCCTGAGTCTCTGAGGGCTTGAATTTTACCATGTGCAGTGCCTTTGTTCCCGCTGATTATTGCTCCAGCGTGGCCTAAGAAACCGAATTAATTAACTTAAAATACCCATTCTTTTCCCTGGTGGAGCTGATATTCCTGCAATAATTGCTACTACTGGTTTATCTGTTGGATTAGCTTTAATCCAGTCTGCTACATCTTCTTCTGCAGTTCCTCCAATCTCGCCAATGATTAAAACACCTAATTCATTATTTAGAAATTATACTAGAGTAATTAAAATCCAATATGAATATATCCAAACCTTTTGTTTCTGGGTTTTTTACAAATTTTTTGAAAGCGTCAGTAAATGAAATTCCTCCAAATGGGTCACCTCCTATACCAATGCAGACTGACTGGCCAAGTCCTATTTCAGTAGTTTGTGTTACTGCTTCGTATGTTAGGGTTCCGCTTCTGCTAATTATTCCTAATATATTTTCATCAGTTTATAAAGAGTTAAATGTTATTTATTATTATACCTACTACACCCTTTTTGTGAATATGTCCTGGCATGATTCCTATTTTACATTCCTCCGGCTTTATAATGCCTGGACAATTTGGTCCTATTAAGGTGGTTTTACAGTAGGGGTCCTTTAGTAGTGTTTTCACCTTTACCATATCATGTTGTGGTATCCCTTCGGTTATGCAAATTACTAGTGGCAATTCGGCTTCTATTGCTTCAACTATTGCGTCTGCTGCTCCAGGCGGAGGCACATAAATCACAGACGCATCAGCTCCTGTCTCTTTTTTTGCCTATAAACATTTTTATAATAATTTTTATGGACTAATATTTATTTATTGTACCTCAGAAACTGAAGTGAATATTGGTAGGCTGTGCTTATCGTCGAGTGATTTCCATGAGGTTCCACCTTTTTTAGGGTTAACTCCTCCTACAAATTTGGTCCCATAATATTTCAGACATTCGGTTGTGTGGAAGGTTGCCTATATGTTTATATGTAAAGGTTTTACTTATTATTTAATAAATTATCATACCTGTTTTCCTGTTAATCCTTGGCAAATAATTTTAGTATCTTTATCTATATATACTTTGTTGGTAGAAAACTCTCTTCTAAAATTATTACAGAATTTTGTCAATCTCTGAAACATGTTTACTATTATTTAATTTTAAACATACCTTTGTGAAACTGACATATTTGACCGTATTTATAACCATTTATCAGTGATGTTATCCAATTGGATTAAAAATAAAATTAATTATTTTTAAATAAACCTATTTTATCCAACCACACATTTTGAATAAAATTATATCCCCTTTTAACATTTTTGCTTAAATTGTATAATACATTGAATTCTATTATTAAAAATATATTGTTTTATTTTAAAATTAAAATAATGAATATAGTTTATTAGAATACATTAATGTGTTGTTTTATTCATATTTAAACTGAATTGTTTTTGATTTCGTTAAAGAACGGGTGTTCCATTGCCTCGAGAGGGGTGATTCTCTTGGTATGGTCATATACCAACATGCGATCCAGTAGGTCCATGACTTCGGGTGATACCAGGTGTTGATTTTCATGGTGTACGAACTTGGTCCAGGGTTTTTTTGAGTGGTTTCCTAAAATTTCCTGGTATGCTGGTGCGAATTTAAGTCCGTACTTCTCAAAGTACCGGTGCAAATCTTCTGTTCCTAGTACTTTGGCTATTTTCACAAGCTGGTCATAGTTATCATGGCCGTAGAAAAATGGCTCCTTCTTGAAAATGATACCAGCTAACATACACCCTATGCTCCATATATCGAGGCTGTAGTCATAGTACCTCATATCAACCAGGAGTTCTGGGCCTTTGTAGTACCTCGTTGCTACCCTGACGCTGTATTCCTGTTCGGGGTGATAAAACTCAGCTAATCCCCAATCGATTAACCTTAGTATTTTCTTTTCGTGATCTATCATAACGTTGTGCGGTTTTATATCTCTGTGCATTATTCCCTGACTGTGGCAATAATTCATGGCCTTTAATAACTGGTAAATATAGTACTTTATGTCCTGTATAGTTAGGGTTGGGTACAAGGTTTTGAAATCAGTATTATTTACATGTTCAAAAATTAGTGAGGGTGTTCTACTTTGGGGGTCTTTTACTATATCAAGGAGCTTTATTATATTTGGTCCTCCTCGTAGATTCTGTAGAATCTTTATCTCTCTTTTGATCTTCTTCTTCTTTACAGGCTTTAGGATTTTTATTACACATTTATCCTTGGTTACTGTATTTAATCCCTCAAAAACTTCACTGAACTTTCCTCTTCCTATCTTCCTGACTATTTCATATGAGTCTGGTACATTCCATTTTAATGTTATATTCTCATAATCCCAATACTCAGGACCCTTTTTACTATTTACATCGGCATATGTTTTTGGTAATATAATTTTAAGGTCTTTAGTAGGATACTTCCTATTTTTATCGTTATCAGGAACTTCCATTTGATCCATATCTAATATTGGTGGATTTAATAAACCATTTTCTTCTTTGTTTAGTTTTAAATAATTCTTTTTGAACCTATAAATTATATCTTTATTATTTATTGGTTCTACAAATGATTTATTGTATTTATTAATAAATTTATGAAATTCTATACAGATAGACTGGTTGATAATGATGGCAAACAGGTATATTGTATATTTATAAATTTTGTATCTATATATCATACGATTTAAATTTATTTTTTGCCATCATAGCCTTAAAATTACAATGGATTCTATTAAGAATCCTTTATTTGGTCCCCACAGGTCATGAATATTATATAAATCGTTATTTCATTAATTATATAATTTTTCATTCAATTTAATTGAAATTTAAATAAAAGATATGAATTCTCTTTATATAACTTTTTAAATTAATTTAATTTACCAAATATTTTTAAAATAATTAACCATTGGCGTAATTATTTGGTATGTATATTATATATCTCTTATTATTTTCATTTTAAAATCATAAAATATATCTATAATAAGGTCTTCTAGAACTCCTAATAGTCAGTAATAGAATCTGCACTTAAAACTAAGATTTGGCTTGGAATCTCAAATGTGTATCCCATTTTAAATCTATTCTTCTTATCCTACCAACAGTTTATTATTAAAACATACAGTATTCACTTAAATCAATAATTTATATTAAAAAATATATATTTTATGTCATTAAAGTATAATGTGCAGTTAATTATTAATATCAATGTATGGTGTCGTTTTGATGTTGATAATGTTAAACATGAGTGAATAATTATATCGGTTACAATTTTTAAAATTATTTCTATGTTAATTTGTGTTTTATCATTTGTGATTTCAATTAATCCTTAAGGATGTATGTTTTATATAAATGTTTTTATTATACATAAATCTCAATAATAAAATATCTTATTCTATATTCTTTGTTTTAAATTTAATACAAATAACATACTTTTTGAGTTATAATGTAGAATCTTTGTATAATAATAACATTTCATCAACTTCATCCATATTTGGCTATATAAATACATCACCAGATACTCTTTTGCAAACATACACATCTTACATGAAATATGATAATTTAAGACGAAATAAAAGAAGACCCAGTACTGTGGGATCTCTGTCAGATTATGCAGTGAATACCAAGAAAGGTATGGGCCCAAAATCTACATCTCGTTGGGGGCGCAGACTAGATAAGGAATCTAGCCATAACTTTGGAAATATCTCAGGAAACGAAGATATTGGTGGGTGTAACCCAGACTACAAGTTCCCAGAATCATTTTTTGATGAACAAGATGATGGTTACTTTTGGCCGCCCAAAAGTGTCATCAAGAAAACAGGGAAATTGTACTGGAACCTGAGAGAGAAACAAGGTACTTAATTTGAGTTTAACAATCATCTAATAATTTAAAATTGTTTTTAAATATTAAATTTGTAGGCGCTCCTTATTCGTCATATAAAAGCTTACTAGGAGAGTGGACTCTCGATGTGGGAGAAATAACAGTAATTTTTGATAGAATACAGTCTGATCCATTCGCTCCTCCATCTAACGTGCGAGTGAGAATACCTCAAGATACAGCAAGGTTCGGTTTCAACCTTACACTATTCTTAGGTTCCCACTCGACTTAATGGCCCCGAAAATCAGGAACATAGCTTCATGCGACTATATCGCTAGGTCAATCAGCGAAGAATTAACTAGAATGACAAATGAATGGCAATCAAAAAGCTTGAAAAAAAGAGGATTCCATATTTCTAAACCAACACAATATGTGCTCGAGAGGAAATCGGTAGTTCTTAATCCAGAGTTCGTTGAAGTTCGCTTATATGCACATATGCCATCAAACGGACGTAGAATTGATGGTAAATACGCAGCAAAGCTTTTTACCGAGATACTCCCACAACTGTGTAAAGATCACTTAAACTTTGATTCCTACGATAAGGATAAATTCTATAGACATGTGCAATGCGTAGAAGACCAACAACGTAAATAAATTTATACTATTTCTAACTCACACAATTTTAATGTAGATTTGAGAAATTCACTGGACGAGTTGGGACTAGTGGCATTCGTTGGGAATGGAGCAATTTTACCCAGAGAAAGCGGAACCAGCGACAAGCCTCTGAAATCCCCAGTATCTCTCCATAATTTTCATCTTTTCAGGACCTCAAGGTGTTCAAATCACCCCCAAACCTCCAAGTTACAATTAAAACCCCTAACAAAGGAGATGGTGAGAGTCATTTAAATTAATTGATTTTAGTAACTGGCATGGGTATTAAGGCGGGAGTCACTGTGATAGTCGGGGGCGGTTATCACGGCAAGACTACTCTTCTAGAGTCTTTGCAAGTAATTTTCAACATTTATCACTCTTTTAGTTGGGAATTTATAATAAGGTACCAGGCGATGGTAGGGAGTACGTTGTAACATCGCCGAATTGTGTAAAAATAAGAGCTGAGGACGGGAGGAGCGTTAGTAGACTGGACATCTCAACGTTCATTGGAAA
Organism: Theileria annulata; assembly: GCF_000003225.4. Taxonomy (NCBI): domain Eukaryota; phylum Apicomplexa; class Aconoidasida; order Piroplasmida; family Theileriidae; genus Theileria; species Theileria annulata. The sequence continues at coordinate 1,302,685 of NC_011098.1, read as the reverse complement.
CTTGCCAAATGGGAAGAGTGGGACCGATTTCACCACCAAAGACGCTTCAGGTTCGACATCTCAAGCCGCTTCAATCGTTGAGGCAATTGAGATGGGGGCAGACCTTCTGCTTATTGATGAAGATATCTCAGCTTCAAACTTTATGTACCGAGATAAACTTATGGACCTCCTCGTTTCGAAGGATAAGGAACCAATCACCCCTTTTTTATCACTTGTTAGACCATTTTACGACAAACTAGGTGTTTCAACCATTCTTGTATCAGGTTCCTGTGGTCTTTTTGCCACTCAGGCAGACCTCGTATTACAAATGGATGAATACAACTGTCTAGATAAAAGTCTCGAGTCTAAATCTTTATCTAATGATTCAAATTATACACTTCCAAAGGTTTTATATTTACTACCATATAGACTTTTATACGGCTATTTAATTTCTGTTTAGGTTGATTTGAGCAAGTTGAAATTATTTAATGGGATGATAAACTCTAGATTAATTGGGAAAAGTCAGTAACACCCACAACTCATATGTTTTAGGCACGTTTAAAAGAGTAATGAATAAAATTAAACAACATGGAATGCATAAAATAAAATATGGAACTGAAGAAATTGACCTGAGTCTCGTTGAGCAGTTGGTTGAGGTCGGCCAAACCTGTACTATAACAAACATCATTACTTATTTGGAAGACCTTTATCACACTCCTCAACACCAAAATAAGTATTTTATCTACAAATCAATTTTATAATCGTTTTCAGAACCTTACGTGAGTTATTGGAGTCTTTGTACCTCGAGTGGAACCGGAATAAAGGTACAAAAATCTGTAAAAATATTTATTCAGATGTTGGATTCAATGGTCTGGACCAAGTTAACGGATTCAAGCATTTCCCATCTGTTAGTTTCTTTTTTAAAATCTTGATTTAGGGTGATTGCACAATGCCTCGTATATTTGAAGTTTGTTTTCCAGAATCCATTTTCTTCAGGTTGCCTCCGCAATTAATCGTCTTCGCACTTTATTTGTACCAGAATTCGTTGAAACTAACTACAAGCCTCAAGAGAAATTTAAATACACTGATTAACTTTACACGATTATTTAACTAGCTAGAATATAATGATTCATTACGACATTAGTATCCCTCAAAAAAACTAAATATATTCCTTAATGTTCATATGGAAGTCCTTGATGAAGTCTCTGAATGCTCCATTGATGGACTCCCGGATCCAGAAGAGGAATCTAATGAAGGAGTCCTCGGTTTCTGGAGGGATCGTTGCAAAGGAACGTGTAACGTTGTACCCTACTGAGATTTTGTAAAACAAGAATCCCGTTACGTAGCCGACGAATTGGTTTGTCGAAACCACTTTCAGTCCATTTCCGTACACTCTTCCGTTATGCTTGACTATAGATACCACTCCAAGATAACCGAGCGATTCAACAAATGCGAAACAAAAAAAGAAAAACACTGCCATCCATAAAACGGACCTTTGTGAGTTTATAATTGCCCTCGAGAGGGCGCCATCTGAGTGGAGCGCGGCAAAGGTTATGATAAATATTACTACACATGGTATGATGAATAGCCATGTTAGATGCCATTGCCACTTCCATTTTTCGTTGATTGACTTTACTTTAATTTTTAAAAAGTGTACTGCAAATGCTCCCAGGAGTCCCATTGGGATTATTGCCATATTAATTTTGTGACACTTATCTCTGTCCAGGAGCGCGTAGGGTAGTACTCCCGGCGATATCGTATTCTTTAGCATTATCGAGACCAAACACATCATGAATGGTGAGATGCTGTTTCTTAACTGTTTGAAGAATCCTGGTTCTCGCTCCAGGTCCGGTTCGTTTGTAAAAAATTCAATTTCCTTACTTTTTGTTGTGCAATTAACTGAGTATTTGTATGGGTTTTCAATCACTTCATTATTTGTGTGCGTCTGCATTGACTTGCGTTTGAACGTTGTGTAATTTACACAGTAGAAGAACCACATGAATATCGAAAAGAATGAAATTACGAAAATAATTGAGAAATGTACCTTGACCATTAGGAATGGACTGTTGTACGATGTGAAGTCCATGCTCAACTGAATTAGAAATACAGAAATCTTTGAAATTTTAAAACAAAGGCTTAGTAGTGATACATATTCGGGCGTTAGTGTGAAGAATGTGAGTTGGAACAGGCCTAGGAACAGCGCTTCTATGATGAAGATGTTGTAGAAGCCCAGTGCCAGATTTTTGCAAAAATAAAACAGCACTAAAATTATGAATCTCGATATGACGAGCAGTGTGAAAAAGAGTAACGTGAAGAAGATGTTATCATCACTTATGAACCACTTGAATATATATACTGCTAAGGATCCTAACAACAACACAAGTGCTCGAAGACTGAACAATTTGCTAAAATATATACCTGTGGTTTCTTTTGGTATGTTGAACGCCACTGCTAGGTGTCTCGAACTTACCGAAGCCACCTGTTCCGGTATATACATAGTGAACGCGAGAAATCCTGCTATAAATTCATAGGTGAATGGATTTTCGCTAAGGAATTGGAAATGTCTGTGGAGGCTCTTTTGTTTTAGGACCATTTTGACAGAAATGGCAGATTTTATCTATAGGGATGTTTACGATAAAATTCGATTAAAAAGGGCATATTAATTACTATTGAGCAATAAACTGAAAACAAAAACCAAAAATCAAATATTAATCAGCTAGGTAACACAAAGAACAACAAATTAGGATATTGTGCGAAATGAGCACTTTGATAGAATGCTTCGCTGTTGGGGTGGAATTCAGCTTATCACCTACTTGGTTTAAATGGTTAATTTAAACACGCTTTTACTTTACTATATATGTACAGATATTGTATTATAAATTAAACTAAATTACATGCCGATTTAGTGAATTTTTTTCAAAGAGGGGTTATCATGTTTGGATGTTGGAATTCCCCGGAAGGTGTTTTGTTTAGAAAATAGTCTAAATGTAATCCATGATATTCATTTTGAAATCTTTAACAAAGTCCATGAGCCCGACCATTACTGAGTTGGAAATCCAGTACCACAACTTGTATATGGAGCGAGCATCTTTTGGAGGGTATAGGTTTGTTACATTTCTAGTTACGTTATATCCCACTGCGAACTTGTAAAAAACAAAGGACAATATTATTCCTGAAAGCTGGTTGGTTGCTATGACCTTGAGTCCCCTATCGAAGAACCTTCCGCAATATTTGACGTTTGAAACTACACCCAAGTACCCAGCAGTCTCGACAATAGTGTGACATAGGAAGAAAAAGGTAGACATTGCTAGCACTGTACCTTCAGAGTCGATGATCTTCTCAGACAAGGATCCTTGTGTGTGTAAAGCGGCAAAACAAAGATAGAATATAAAGGCAGGGGGAATGGCTAGAACCCAAATGAAATGCCAGTACCATTTCCATTTCACGTTAATAGAGTCGCAATATAACCTAACTAGGTGGACAATTAGTGTACCAACCAGTCCTACAGGAGTTCTATACATGTTGATTGTGTGGCATTTATCCCTTTCCAGCAGAGAATATGGCAATATACCAGGATATAAAATGTTCTTCATGACTAGAGTTACCAGACACATCATGAACGGAGAAAGGCAATTGATCATGTGTCTAAAAAAGCTAGGTTCTGAAAGCCTTAATTTCTCAGGATCCGGATCTCTTGAATATTTAAATTTTACCATTTCCTTAACAGTAAATCTGTTCCTAACACTAGTCTCACCTAGATTTTCAGTTTCCTCTTTTTCCAAAACGTCCAATCTTTCTATTTTATCATCTTTATCATCTTTATCTTCACACATTTGCTCTTGTTGTTGAAGGTCACTTTTGACTTTAACTATTGAGTAGTAGAACCAAAACACTGTGGAAAGGAAACTGAAGACGAAGATAATCCAAAAGTGTATCTTCACCATTAAAAGTGGTTTATCATAAATGAACCTGTCCATGATCATTTGGAGAAAAAACAATGAAATTCTTGAAAGTTTGAAGGCTACTGACAATAGTGATACATATTCCGGGGTTAGGGTATAAAATGTCATTTGAAACATCCCGAGTGACAAAGCCTCAAAAACGAAAAAGTTATAAATATCAAGTGCAGGTTTGTTAGAAATATAAACATAAACTAAGAGGAGTAGCCTGGATACGACCATCATAACACAAAATAAAAGCGTTAAGAATATGTTGTCTTCAGGGACAAACCACTTTATGCAATAGGTAATTGAGGAGGCTATCAGAGTCACCAGAGCCCTTAGGCTATAAAACTTAGTAAAATATATCCCAGTTGTTTTTGTGGGAATATTAAAGGCCACTGCAACGTGCCTTGAACTAACGGATATTAACTGTATGGGCATATGCATTGTGAATGCCACAAAACCCACAATGAAGGCAAAAATAGAGAACTTCCCATATAGTAGCCTGGAGATAATTGACAAAGGTCCATGTAAAAGTCCAAACTTTGGAACTAGGGCATTATGCTCTTTTCCCCTTTTTGTTTCCATATTAAATATCAATTATTCACTATCTATCTCTTGTGTATTTATTTATTTACAATAAACTACATTTAAAAATTAAAAAGAAATGAAAGTTTTAAAAAATTAAATTTTCGTTTTTTATTTCTCCACATATAGGTGCGTATAACTTTTGGTTCTGTGCTTTTAGTAAAAACTTTCTTCTACAGTTCTTTACATTTGAAAATAGTGAAAGTTCCAAAAATATATTACAAATTAAAATTTTTTTATTATTTTAACAGCTTATTTTTTATTATTTTTTTCCTCTATAAACTTTTTGAATAATTCCTATTTCTAATAATAATTCTGCATTTTTTTAAAACTTTTTTATCTACATTTTTCTTTAATTTATTTATTATTTTTTGATTCCATTTGAATTGGCCTATATTCATTTCTTTCTATTTATATCATTCCTAATCCTATCTAGTATTTTTTATTCTTTTTTATATATAATCTTTGATATTCAGTCTGAAGTCATTAACGAAATCTTTAAATGCTTCTATAATAGTTCTACCGATCCAGAACCATAATGTTTCAAACCTGCTCATCTTGTTAATATAAATTGATCTACCGACGTCCGATATTATGGACTTTCTAGTAACGCTATATCCTATTGAGAATTTATAAAATATGAACCCTGTTATCAAAGTTGACATTTGACCGGTTGAAACAATTTTGCGTCCTCTTGTAAGAATCTTTCCGTTTTGTTTTACATTGGCCGCCACTCCCACGTATCCAAATGATTCTAGTGTACAGTTGAATAGGAAAAATACTACTCCTAGTGCTAAAACGGACCATTTTTGATTAATTATACCCTTAGCAATGACTCCTTTTGAATGAAGTGACACGAAAATTAACATTACCACAGTGAATGGAGGAATTCCAGTCATCCACATCATGTTCCATTTCCAGTCCCACCTCCTATCTATCGACTTTACGTTCTCTTTCAATAGATGAACAAATGTGGTTGCCATTAATGCCATGGGTGTAACGACCATGTTAATTGAATGACATTTATCCCTATTCAAGAGAGAGTATGGAAGTAATCCAGGGTGTATTGTGCTCTTCATCATTATAGCTGCCAAACACATACAGAATGGCGAAATTTGGTCAAGGAATAGTGTAAAGAAACCCGGTTCTACTATTTCTGCCTGTTCATCTCTAGTATTTGGGGTATCGTCATCGTCTCCTCTGAAACTGGGTGTCTCTTCCTCTCCAAGTTCATCAACTTTGAGAATAAACGATTCATCACTTACGTCCACAAATTCATTCATTGCTTCCTGTTTCTTTTTCTTGTTTCGTTTTGATTTGTTTGAGCAGAATGCAAACCACAAACCCGTCGATATGCACGTTATGGTAAATGCAAACCAATATTGTATCTTTACCATTACGATCGGGTTTTTAAAATTGGCCAAATCAAGGAAGATCTGCAGAACAAACAGCGTTATCCTTGAAAGTTTGAATGATACACTCAAAATAGAGACGTATTCTGCTGTTAACGAGTAAAATGGCATTTGGAAGAGGCCGACAGCTAGACCTTCTAGTATATACGCTAAGTAAATGGTCAAAGGTAGATTAGTTGACATATGAAGGAAAGCCATAAAAATAAATCTGAATATGAATATTGAGAATGAGAATATCAGAGATATAAGTACATTTTCTCCCTTTGTTGTCATATTAATGATGTAGCTCAGTATAGATGCTGCTAGGCTTATAAGTCCTCTAGCGCTAAGTAGCTTGGCAAAGTATATTCCTGTATTTTCAGCTGGTATTTTAAAAGCCACTGAGATATGTTTAGACGTAACTGATGCTATTTGTATAAACATATGTGCTGAAAATGCATTGAACGCCACGTAAAATTTTTCGTTTACAAATATTTTTTTTAATTTTTTATAAGAATTTCTAAATACCTCCGATATACAGGTATTACATGATGATTTGTTTTTCTTCATTTTGTTGTCTGACTACTGTATCTATTTCTATTGCACTTTTAAATAACAGATCTACAAAAACGAACAGAATAATAATATTATTGTTGTCTATTTAATATAATAAGATGTCAAATATTCTAATCTAGTAATGAAATAATAAAGTGGGTATTGCTTCTTTTCAGATCTATATTTTATGATCAAAGGAATGTCTTATTTTTTTAACTAAATAGATATTATTTAACATTATCATGGAATTTATTGATTAATTACATTAAATGAATATGTGTCATGGTTCTGGATCTTCGGGGTTGTGTGCAAATACGCATAGGAGTGGTTTAGGTTTGGATCTATTATATTATATACAAAGATCTAAATTAGATGAATTGATTTATATTAACTCTGATATCAAAGAAAAGATCGAAAAAGAAGCGCCTAAATGTTTCTTTCACAGTGATCATGAATGCTTCTAGGGATCCCACTTCTAGGAATGTGTAAAAATCTGGACGGAAAAATCCCAAACTAATTCTAGCCTCGTTGTAACATGCTGACAGCTTTAAAGAAATATATTTTAAATATATTCTTAAGACAATTTGAATTATAACCAGATAAATATCGTCTGGATCTGCTGAATGAAAATGAACGTGATTTGTAATTGAGAAAAAACTGGTCGATTCCATTAAGCCATGACAAATACCCAAAATTGTACACATCACTAAAACTATAAAAGGTACATCAATTATGAACTTGAAATAACTTATTTTAGAATGTATAGCTAAAATAGCAGAGACTAAAACGGCAATTTGTGGTATCACCGCAATCCAAAAACAAGAATTTTCCCAAGTCCAATATCTATATTCATGTTTTTTCGATGTCATAACAACTGGAGGCATAGTACCCAAAAAATCAGCTAATGATGTCATGACTACAATGTGTTTTGACTCTTCATCAATTATAATTGCATGAGGAAGTACTCCGTCAAATAGAAAATAAAATATTATTGTAGTTGGTATAATCATTAACATAGTAGATAGTGCCCATTTAAGGTTTTTATGAGCAATTTTTTTGATTTGCTCATTAAAATTTTTTGAAGCCTGGTTTAATTTTTTAATATAATCGAGTGCTTTATTTGTTTCTATTTTTAAATTATTTAAATTTTCCTTTATTTCATGACTTTTCCAATTCATTTTTTTTCTTAGTCTTTTTATACCTGATTGATAAACTCTTATTTTACCACCTACATCAAGTAATAATTCGATCTCTTTTTTACTTAACTCATAAAATTCCTTGTGTTTTCTAGGATCAAATTCCATATGACTATTTTTATTCATAATATTTGTTGCTGTATAATACAATTTAGAATCATTCATCTCATTCAACAGAACAAATACTTCAGTTATTAATTTATTATCTACACACATTTCTTTATTTTTGGTTTTATTTGAATTATCAACTCCGTTTGAGTCCTGTTTTTCAGTTGTTGTAATAATTACATCATCAATATCATCATCAGTAGTTTCTGAATGTTCACCTGGGTTTTTTGAACCTTGTTCATCAATATTTTCACTCTCTCCATTTTCAACTGTAGCTGAATTTTTCTCATTGTTTGAATCTTCTTCCTCTGTTGAAGTACTTTCCTCAACAATTTCATCTTCACTTTCTTCCTTATCTTCAGTTGTGTTTGTTTCACTTTCTGAATCTTCATCATTGTCATCTTCAGTTTCGTTTGGTTCTTCATTTTCAGGTTCACTTGAATATTTCTCGTTTTCGGAATCGTTTTCTCCACTCTTTGAATTAATTTCTTCATCAATTTCTTCTTCCTCATCATCAGTTTCTCCATGATCAGTTTCATCTGATTGACTCTCATTTTCTGAATCTTCTCGATTTCCAGAACCGATTTCATCATCAGGATCAGATTCTGTATCTTTAGATTCGTTTGAATAAGTATCTTTCTCTGAATATTCATCATCTATTTTTGAATCTTTTCCATCACTAATTTCAATATCTCCATTCTTTCTTCCACTTGCATTTGTAGTTGAATTATCAACTCCGTTTGAGTCCTGTTTTTCAGTTGTTGTAATAATTACATCATCAATATCATCATCAGTAGTTTCTGAATGTTCACCTTGTTTTTTTGATCCTTGTTCATCAATATTTTCACTCTCTCCATTTTCAGTTCTTCTTGAATCTTTCCCATTGTTTGAATCTTTTTGACCACCTGTTGTTGAACCGGTTCCACCACCATTTTTATTTTTTTCATCGCATTCCGTCATATTAATTTTTTCCATCAACTTTTTAACATCATTTAGAATTTCAATACACTCTTCTGAATGTAAAATTATTGTATTTATCCTAGTTTTAACAAAAAGTATATATTCATCGTATTGATACAGCGGTTTATGCAAACGAAATAAATAAACAGGCCACATGATCAATGAAATAATAGAAAGTCCTATACAAATAAAGAAATTGATTTTAAGAAATAACATTGGTTTATTTGATTCTGATCTATTAATCCTTAATTGAATAAGTTTTATTGTTGTTGATAAAAGGTAATTGATTAATTTAATATCTCCGGAGTGATCCATTGCTAAAGAGATCAAAGAAGTTTGGAAAATTCCAAAATAAAAGGCTTCAACGTTTAAAATTATGTATAAATGTAATCGCAGTTGCTTAGAGAAATATAATATCAAGGTAAGAATTATTCTTACCACACACAATGCAAATAAAAAAAATACGCTAAGACCTTCTCTATATTTCGGATGCTTTTCTTCTAATTTAAATCTATTGCATATCTTGTAAATACCATATTCAGTCAAACAACCTAGAATTATAAAGATACTGCGGAAACAAGTTAGTTTGGAGTTATATATTCCTAGATGAATATGTGGAATATTCAATGTTTCCATGAAGAAAAGTGAGATGAAATTCAATTCGCAATCAATAAAATACGTGCTAATGCACACAATAGAAAGCATTATATCGGCAGATACTAAAACAGTAGCACGATAATTTCCTTTTTTTGACCTAATTTGTGCCATTATTATCAGAAATTTTTTAACAAAAATATTTCCCTTATTATGTATTATGAAATTATTTACATCGTTCAGTAACACTGGATTTAATTTAAATATTAAAGGTAGTTAATTTAACTATTGAAATACAAACATTAACAATGTCATACATTTAATTAAAAAATTAATATAATAAATAAAATATTCAAATATAATCTTTATATATATCACATTAATGTCCTTGTTCCATACCAAACCCTCATTAAAATATACATATATTATTAGATCTGATAAATTATTGTGTTCTTCATAACCAACAAAATCACTAACCCCTAATAAAATATAATTATCTATGAAAGATATTTACACATTCAAATAATATATCATTAAAATATCTATGTGTAATTAAAAAGTAAACGTTTAGGCAAAACATTAAACATATTTATCAATATCAAGTTTAAAGTCGTTCAAAATATCTTTGTATGCGCGCCTGCATGATTCTCCAACCCAGAAACATGTACACTCTATAGGATTCATTCTATATGTGGGATGGAAAACTTTTAGCGCATATTCGTTCTCCACTCTACAGGTTGTGTAACCCACAGCCATTTTAGATGAAACGTAACGAAAGATATTTGCCATAAGATTGTGAAATGTTAGTACAGCAAGGCTTTCTGGAGTATTTCCCGATTTTTTAACATAATTTGCCATTCCTACATAGCTAAGTGACTGTAGAATATTGCAACAAAATAACAATGAAAGAGTTAGTAATAAAACTATCGTTCTTGACCCTTTTATTGACCTGGCATGAAATTCTTCTATATGAAGTGCTCCAATTGAATATATGGCTATAAATATCAAAGGTACTAATAATAAAAGAAACAAATGTACGGAAGTTGCGAAATGGCGCTTGAAAACACACCAATATTCATTCATGAAGTAAATTGATAGGGAACCCACTAACAAGGATACTGGAATGAGCAAATTTATAAGGTGGCATTTATCTCTATCGAGTAGACCATATGGAAGGACTCCCGGATAAAGAATATTCATGAAAAAAAATGTTATAATTAGGAGCACAAAAAGATAAAGAACGTTACTCAGATGATGTTTAAAGCGTTTTTTACCCCTATGTTTATACATATCCTTCCTATACTCATATTTTTTAAAATTCAAACATTTAAATGGAGACTCTGTTTCTTTATCATTTGAATCGCAACTTTCGGTTTGTTTACTTTCACACTTGTAATGGAAAAGATAATAATACCATCCTCCAGCTGATCCTAATGTAAAAAGAATAGATAACCAGGCGTGTAATTTAAGCATCATGAGGGGTTCATCAAACATAGTAAGATCCAACAAAGCCTGTATAATGGTTACAATGAGTGATGAAAGATCCAGGAATACAATCGCAGTTGAAATATGTTTTGAAACAAGTGAAAAATATGACATTTGAAAAATACCAAAGAAAAATGCATCCAATACTAAAATGGTATATCCATGAATTGACAACTGATCTGAAACGTATAGACACATTAAAAATGCGAATCTAACAAAAAATATTACACAAAATGAAAAGAATGACACGGACTTACGTTCCGCAAATCCATAATAATTGATAATATATTCAAGAACAGAACCAAAAAATACTGAAATAGATCGAATGCCATACAATTTACTGAAATATATACCAATATTATAGTCTGGAACTTGAAAAGCGACTGCAATATGTCTTGAGGAAACATTTATGAGATGAATAATCATAAATAAACTAAAAGAAACAGCTCCAACGATTATTTGTGGAAGCCAATTTTTCTTGAAATCATTACCATTACAATTGTCAGTTTCGATCATTTTATTAAAATTTAAAGATTAATGAGTTTATTATTCGCGATTATGATTTAATGTGTGACAGAAGAAGAACTATTACAAGGAAAGATGATGTACAAATATTACAACATAAACTACATTTTAAATTAATATATTTTACATAATTTACAAATACAAAATAAACAAAATCAAAGGTAAAATACCGTTTATATCACGCCATGGGGAACAGTAATAACAAAAATGAAAATTAAAATATATTATTTACTTATAAACAGATATGTAATAAAATATTTACGAATTAATTTAAAATATGTTTCCAAATAATTCTATGTGTATAAAATGTGTAAGACAGTAATGTTAATTTTTGCTATTATTTCAATGATAAAATTTACCAGAGGAACAATGTGTTATGTGTTATCTATTTCACTTAGCATTTTATTAATTTTTATTAGAGTTTCATCAGGCTTTTGCATTATTGCTCTACAGCTTTTCATTTTCTGAATTATCATATCAATTTTAATTGCCACCTCTATAAGTTTTTTCTTTAGCTGTTTTTCAAGGTGTTCCAGCTCCTTTTTGTTAACCCGGTCTAATTTAAAATAATTTCTAAAATTCTTACTTTGTTTAACTCTGTTTTTCTTGTATTTGTTGGCTATAAAATTAATCTTGGCCTCATAATTCTACAAATTCAATAATATTTATCTATACAAACACATTTCATCGATAAGTGATGTTCAAAAAGCTTTGATAATTGATTTTCTATGTTCTTAAATTCAACTAGATTCTCATCGAGCTACAAGATGAAATTAAAGTCACAACTAACTTCCTTCTTCATTTCTTCAAGTTCCTTCTTTGACTTATTGGATGACTCTTCTATTAATTTAATTTGAAAATCTCTAAAACAATATAAATTTGAGATGTGTACCTGTGTTTTATTATTTTATCCTTCAGGTCCCTAGAAAACGTTAAACAACCTGTGATACCTGGTCATGTCGTTAACAGTCTTATTTATCTGAATATCGCATTCTTTTCTTGCAGTTGATGTTGCCTCGCGTAAACGAGCTATTATGTTCATAAGATCAGCCATTTTCGTAATTTGTTAGTAAATATATAGTACCTACATGGATTCTAACCTGAGAAAAATCCAGAGAATGAAAAATTCCATTCCACACTTTAAAAATCAAACAATTAAGATATTTAAATCCATATTATAAATATTTAAATAAATGTGTACACAAGGTAGTGAGATGGTGTAAAAAACTGTTATCTACCAAAATTCACAATTTATAATGTGTAATAGTAAACTTAAATGATATGTAGTTAAAAATAATTTTATTTAATGTCTAGAAGACTTCCAATTTCTGTGTACAAAAGGATAAATACACAGTCATTTAAAAGCAATCCATATATTTTCAACAAAAATTTAAATGATAAATGTAAATTCCCAAATGATATAGAAAATAATACCACATCGCAAGCTTTAGGAAGTATAACAACACATCCTTCAGTTAAACTTCACCCAGCCTTAAAGTATTCACTTGTAACAAATAACCTTCTAACCAAGTTAAATGAGATCCAAGAATCTTCATACCTTTCAATTGTTAGTGGAAAGGATGTTACAATTCACTCTCCAGCAGGTAATGTTTTTTAATGATTATGTGATTTAGGTACTGGAAAGACCATCGCATATTTACTTCCAATATTAAATAATGTGTACCATATTCACGACATGCTTGAAAAGTTAATGTTTAAAAATGACACTCCAGGCTCCAAATATGATGAAGAATTACGTAATTTATCAATGGCTTGGAATAAAAGGCTTGGTCACTCTCTACTTCCTTCCAATATAGTTAACTACCGACAAGATATTGATGAACTCAAATCATTAGGTAACAAAATGTTTGAAAAATACAAAGATGGTACTACTCTGGACAAGTTACTGGATGTCCTACATCTACATGAGCCTAGGAGTATGAAGATGCTAGGCCTTCCAACAGTTCCAATGAAGATTTGGAAAAAGAGGTCAAAGAATTCCATTTACAGAAACATAATGTCAAATCCCCTGGGATCAGTTCGTTGTGTAGTTATTCTAGTTCCAAACAAGGACCTAGTATCACAGGTCATATCTTACATTAACAAGATCGACATTCTCGGGAGAGTTTCAGTACAGACACTGTCAAGTGTATGTTTATCTCCGACCGCGAACACTTCAGAAACTAATAGTCAAATTGAAAAAGGAGAGAATGTTGGAAAATCTGATATAGGAGATGATAAAACTGGTTTTGGAACAGAGGAACGTGATAATAATAATTTTGAACGGGAAATCCAGAATATATTTTACGAGGACCAATTGAAAATGATTGAGAACTTTCCAGTTAAACAAGTGGAGGAAACGGAGGTTGAAACAATGTCTATCAACATGCCTAACAGAGTTAAAAAGATAAAGACCAAAACTGAAATAAATGACTACTCAATTGATGGACTGGTTCCCGATACAATCAGTTATAGAAAACAACCACTAATAACTTCAGACAATATACAGTATGATACCTATGTACTCTATAAATACCTATAAATTAACTATCTAGGGACTTAATTTATATCAAATAGTATTTTAATACATATTATAGGTGGGGGTGTGTTGACATTGTTGTTAGTACTGTACAGAATTTTGTTTTCGAAGTTTTAAGCTTTACAAGAAGGGGGATTTACCCGATTTGCGTAGTTTTCGACGAGGTGGACATGCTCTACGAGAACAACGCAACCAGGAGCAGTGTGTTTGAAATCATTTCAAAGCTTCGACCTAGACCGAGAACTTATAATCCGCTGGTGGATGTCCAAAAGAGAACTTCAAAGGCTCCACCGCCTGTACAGATAATAAACGTAGCATCGACTATCAATTTTGGAGGACTGCAAACGTGTGGAAGTATGATTTTTGAGAGGTTTAATACCAGTAAGCTGGTCTTTTCCGATCAAAACCATGTCATTAGCTCAGACTTAGAATTTGAGAAAACTAATTCTAACCAGAAGCTAGACTGCCTAGTTAAACTTATTGTAAACAACCCGGTTAAAAAAACGCTGATATACTGCAATTCTCTTAAGAACTGTAAATTAATCTATGATACGCTTAGGAAACATGATTGGCCGGTTTTATCGTTTCATAGAAAATCAGCGCTGGCCACAAGACTTGCAATCCTGAAAACGTTTGAAGACGATGAGCCCAGAATTCTAGTTGGAACAGATCTTGTTACTAGGGGAATTAACGTATCTGGAGACCACATAATTAATTATGACTTTCCAACCTCTTCATCAACATTCTTCCACAGAATTAAAGGTCCAAAGGCCAAGGTTACTAGTATAATGACGGAGGATTCTGAGCTTTCTGATCAGATTACTCATTTTGCCGGAAATAAGAAACCCATAAATCAGATCCTTTCGAGGAAAAGGTCACTTAGGAAGAGTCTAGACCGAATAAAATTTGAAAAGATGGCTAGTCTTGTACAATCTCATCGGAAAATGGGTGATAAAGTGGCTGATAGGGGATTCTTCAATTCAAGATTAGTAATTGAGAAGGAAGTTCCAGGTGATTCAAAGTATAGAAGAATTCCTCTAAAAAAGAGACTAATAAGCATCTTAAACAACTTTAACTAATGTTTTACTTCTTCCCCTTGGGTCTTCCGTGTTTAGTTAGTTTCACTGGCTTCGGGTTACACCCGTGTGTTTCAGGTGCTCTGTGTTTAATGCAGAATCGAAGTCTACAGTACTTGCAGTCGTGGCCTACAACTTTCGTATCCTCTTTGCAGCCTATAGGAGATCCTTTTGGGGTAAAATGACAGGTCCAGGTCTCCTTAATTACTGAGTTTAGCAGAATCTCCTCCTCATCCACCTCTTCGGCACACCCTTCGCTAGACATTTTATTATACTACATTTATATGTTACATATATTAATAAGTAATAGTGTAGATGAAAACTAGGAAAATTATTTAAAAAATTTATTTTGGGACTGGGTTAAGCCACTGGCCTCCTTGACCGTAGGCTCCTGCGACCACTTGGGCAACTAAAAAGAATTATAGAAAATTTAACGAACCTTTACGCTGTTTATGTGCCATGTATGAGAGGTACCAAAATTTATAGATTCCAAAGACTACTAGTCCTGCTCCCAGTGGATTGGCCCACCACCAGTATCTATACTGGCTTACTCTTCCAATTTGTGCAAATTCATTATTTAGGCTGTATGCGATTTTCCTTGCTACATCTGATATCTGTTTTCCTTCATTATTATTCCAGGCTTTATACCACGTGAGTGGGTTGACAGCTCTACCTGCCTTGGCGATATACTTCTGAATATGCCATCCCATAATTTTTCATGAACTTTGAAAATATTTATAATGTATATTGTTATCAAATTATTTTAATATAGTGTTTATAGTGATTCTGTTTACCGTCGCCTCACTTTATTTAAATTGATGTAAATTATACTAAATTTACCAGCCTTCCAATATTTTTTACTTTTTATCACTCTTTCCTGTAAAATACCACCTAGTATTCGGCCCAATTACACTTTCAGTCCTGAATTAACATTAATCAACTTAAATACATGTTTAATTTTACACATTTTATTAATTTACTTACTTGAACAGGTTGGAGAATCCAAATGCTGTTGGACTCAGATATGCTATTCTTATATTGAGTGGGATATTGATTTTGCTAATTAGTTTTTTCATTGCTCCAATTATGTTTTCACTTGGCATGAACCTGATCCCATCCATGATTGAGAATGTATGGTAGTAATTCCCTGCTCTTATCATGTTTTCCATTATTCTGTTGGAGTAATCCCTCAGATTTAAAATCATGTCGAACCTGAGCGACTTGGTCACTGCTTCATACAATCTATAATTATCCAGCACACTGTACTTGACCTTTTTTACATCCTTGCAGTATTTATTATCGTATTTGGTTATCAAATTTGATAAATCCCTACCAATTTATTATTTAACCTTAAAATAAAAATTTATTCTAAACTGTATAAATTTGTATTTAATCCAATGTTAATTTACTTACTCATCAAGTGATGGTGTCACTTTTAGTTTTTTCAAATCTTGTTCATGACCTTTCAGCGATTCAGAGATTATGTTGATTATCAAATCTTGGTTAAACATGTATAGATACTGCTGTATGTTCTTCACCAGTCTACTTTTCATTTGCGAATATATCTTATCTGTGACTTTATCCGTCTTAAAATTATCCTTAGACTGCATCACTTGACTGTCATACTCTGATAAAACTTCCGATACTATAGAATCTATTGATTTCTTCACATTATTAATATCAACTTGTTGATTAATTAGTTGTTTCAATTTTTCGTGAAACCTAAACATTAGTGTCAGATATTAAGGTTAATTAAAATAATTTGATGGGTTTTAAACATCTAATATAAATATAAAATTACATCTTGTATGAAGAGTCGTGTATGTTTAGCAAGTGTGCGTATAAATCTGAGTGTTTGACAATTTGATTGAATTCCACTAAATTGAATTTCGTCTGCTTAACTTCTTGCATTGATGAGGTGAACTTTTCAATATTTTCACAAACTCTGATTTTTTTATCAAATTCATCCTTTATGTCACTTGAGCAAACTCCAAAGTAGCCTAAGTCCTCGACAAACAAATCCTTTAGTATCTTACTCTAAAGCCGGTTTAACAATTTAATAATAAAATTTAAAACTTACGACATTCTTATAATTGTTAACATAGCTGCACGTGAGTATTATGTTATTTGGCAGGAATTGTGATGGCGATGTGTTAACAAATGAGTGTATAAAGTCCTTCAACACTCCACTTATTTCTGACTTTTGTCTATTAATGTATTCCTTTTCGTATGAACTTAGATACATTTTGTCCTCCATTGTGTTATAGTTGTACACCACAAAGTGAAGTTTAGGCGAGTACTGGTACTGCAAATTAACTGCTATCATGACTAGGCCCAGTAACTTCAGACGGTCAGAACCGCAGCATCCACTTCTCATCAGTTCTGAAAAGTCTATAGGCACTATAACTCTGTCCGACAACAACATCATTTCGGACATCTTGAGTATAAAACTCGACACCTTGTTATCCGTCACGTTGTTCTTGTCGTTCAACTTGACTTCTGGAACAAAGTTTATCAGAGTAGGCTCATTTGTGAACACTTTGGTCTTCAGACCACTTATGATTTCATCATAGTTTTGGTTATTGACAACGTTTACATCCTTGGGTATGATATTTGTACTTTGGTCAGGTTCTGGTGGAGGTAGAAACAAGTATACTGGACTATCGGCTGATTTTTCTTTTTGTTTATCAGATTTTACAAACGAGTATTTAAAATTGTTTGGGCCAGGGAACTTAATCCCTGAGCAAATCTGCAAAACACAATATATATAAATAATAATCATCCTAAGAAACCCTTTGTCCAATAAGTTTCAGTGTAGTTTAGAAAGAGATTTCCTAAATTAATTGTAAAAAAGTGTGGAATAGCTTAAGGTTTAAATAACAAATTTATACCTGTATAAATCTTCTTTTCTCTCCTTTGCTGTGTGGTAACGCTTAGTTTTTGTGTGATACAGGTGTGTGTTTTTCTTTATTATTTTTTTTATTGGACAAAAGTCATCCTCGAAGTGTATATCAAATGTGTCAGTCAGCAAGTCGTAGGTTTCCCTTCTAGTGCGATAAAGATATTTTAATAATCTAAAATCTTCATTAGTAATATCCTTTTCTTACTTTCTACGCTTATATCCTAGTTTTGTAATTTGTCTTTTCGCCTGGATATCCTACACCATTAAATTATATAATGGATTTTTCTACCCTTCTATTGTTATCCAGATGGTGTGTAAGATAATCTATTTTTGCTGTTAGAGCTGCCACTACTACTTCAGGTGATCCAGTATCGAATTCATGCCTTTTCATAGGCTCTTTCAGCTCGTATTCGTACAACTTTGAGAAATATTTCTATTTTCTAATTTATTTTTAAAAACTCACTCCTTTAACTCTTATTCTTCTAGGGTGTATATCCCACGTATCTAGCTCAACAAAGTCAATTCTGTAATTGTCAGGATCTAATTTTCCTGGTCGATTTTCGTAGTCAATGTTACTTTTGTATGTTCTTAGAGCCGATATTTTTCTGAAGAGAGGGTTAAATTTCTCAAAATCAACTGGGACGATTGGATTCTTAGTTTTCTTCCTTCTAACTATAACAGGTGTGTAGATGAAACAAATCACTTACTGGCCTCAGATGTCAACGAATATAAAGTATCGTCTATCGAAGGGTTAATAAATGTTTCAAGTTTGTCTTCTTTCTGTAGATTCGCTATGGAATCATGAGGTAATGCTTTTAATGGCAAAAGTCCGTAACCTCTGGTCCTTATATAAGAGTTTAACTTGTCCAAAATAGCTCCTTTTCTTTTTTTTAATTTTTCTATTCTACTCTTTTCCCTCCCGTATCTTATTTTAAAAGGTTCAACTCGACAATTATAAATAAGCACAAGCACTAGTGAGAACACATATATGCGATAAGAGCTAAAAAGCATATCTATTTATACATTTTAGTTTTATTTAGATTAAGTATAACAAAATTGGAATAAACATAATAAATCAAATATACAATTCATTTTCACAAATGTGTTGCACAACATTGTTCTTTAGAAACTCAAAAATGGATTTGTGTTTATTATTTCTGTAATATATTTTAATATAATGCTATCATAGAGATGCATATTAATTTGGTAATCCTAATTACCAGTATTCTACTGAGGCTTTCATCATGCTTGGACAACGTGACAGAAAGGCTGACTTTGAAGCCTCTTACCAACGGAGATTGGTTTTTGACACTCGATGTCTCTGTTACGTCCAGAGATTTTGTAGAATTGTTTGAGAATCCAGAGGATCCATACTTCATTATGGATGTTATGCCTATCGATATCGCAAAGCTGTATTTAAAGACTAAATCGCATTGGTTTGAAGCAAATTTATCATTCGGAGAATGGAAAGATTCTATTTGGGGGCATAAACCTGAAATTTTAATTTCCAATGGACTTTCTTTGATAGCTTCTTGGCCAATCTTCGATAAGAAGGTTGTTAATGAACATTTTAAATCGCTGTGTTATGGACTTTGGGGAATTACAGGTTCCATGTTTAGTAACCTCGTGAACGAGGATTCATACATTCACGACATCACAAAGTTGTATGAAGATGACTACAACGACGATTCTTTGCCAAATTCCACTGTTTTATTATCTTCAGACTTTGAAGAGAGAGCCTGCCTAGATACAGTGTATAAACTGAGGATGCTCCTGCCCTGCTTGTGTACGAATGGGTTGGTAAGTTTGTTGGGGGATGAAAGAATGTTTGTACGCTCATCTTACAGAGGAGTGAAGTTGAGGGTAGAAACGATAGATGAAGATCTTCATTTTAGAACTCTTGTACAATTTACTGTTTCACAATCCATGTTGCCATCCTCGTTCAGTGGGTTTTTTCCAGAGGGGAAACTCCCAATGCCATGCGTTAGTGTTTCTGAGTCATCGGTTAAATTCGTTTACCCAGACTCACTAGAATTTACAAAGTACAATGAATTGAGCTTAAAATACCCAGACGAGTCATTGAACAACAAGTACTCGGAGTTGTTATCTAAGTTCGCTAATGGCTATACGATTGTCGGAGATCATTCAGAAATTGTGTTCGAGGTTTCGGAACTGGAAAGCAAATTTTTGCGTGTTTTAAAGCGTGTCCAGTCTTCACTACTCATTAAGGTGGAGAATTTATCTGAACAAACCAAAAAGCTTTGTATCCATCAACCACTCCCGTACTGGCTAAAACCTCTTCTACACTCAATTGACGTAGTAGTTGTAGGTCTAACCGACGATTATGTACATTACAAATGTAGTTCAGCAAACTGTTTCACAAGAAATGCGCAGTCCAGTCGCAATTTTAATTTATTTCTGGATATATTCGAAAATCTTTTACCGTCAAAATATCACAAGCACCTAGTTAAATTTTTTGATTATATAAACCCTGTTCCCAAATTGCCCTTAAGTGACCGTGATCCCCTAATGATATACAATATTGGTAGGCGTTGGAACAATTTCGGCATCTATTTATCCCTAGAGCCAAAGAGTGTAGTATACATTTCTGTTGAATTATCCAAGGATAACATTACTTATGAAGATATTCATCTATCAGCACACAGAGGGCAGCTTGTGCCATCAGGAATAATACTAGATTTGGACAAATTAAGAAGATGTACTGGATTCGACCCTTCCAACCTTGATTTGGCTGACTTCACAAAACTCTCCAGTTTCAGTTGTCCCGACTTGTACCATTTCACGACTTCGTTTTTTTCGCACATTGTGTTACCTGACAACAGTAAGTATTTATCCATACATACTCACCAATTCATTTAGCTATGGTTTTCAATGTCATGGCCTGTGTTGGAGTTGTTTCAGCACTAATGTTCGGATTCGTCTTCACCACACTCACTAGGGATTGGGACAAGGTTTACGAGAATTTTTAATGTACCTTAATTTGTTATGTATATTTTGTATAAATAGTTAATAAATTAAACAAGGCTCTAATTTGACATTAAAATATCGAAGGAACCAGTTCCCAGAGAAATGGGCTTTCCCATTATTATACACTCAGAAACACCCTTGATTGGGTCCCTTCTATGGTGGAGCGCAGCCTCTAGCAGGTGGTCATTGGTTTCCTCAAATGATGCTAACATAAGTGCTGATGATCTCATCTTCTGTATACCGAACCTATTTATTCCAACAACTTCTCCCCTAAACGTCATTACATCTCCCAGAAGCTTCATGTAGCGGCAGTCGATATCTATTGAATATGCGTCCATACACTTTTGAATCTCGCTAATTATGACACTACGTGCAGCCTCTATTCCAAGAACCTATTTAACCAATTAGAAATACAATTAGAAATAAAATGATTACAGACAATAGAATAACGACAATAATTGTATTTAATGGTTTAGATAAAAAATTTTACCTTGGCAACTTCAGATACGTGATTACTCTTAACTGCAGATGACATCACACCGTATGATCCCATTACCTCTTGAAGTCCGTATCCTTCAACTGCAATTTGGTAATTTGGTCCTTGAGGTGTACTTTCTCTCTTTATTACTGCCCTTTTTATGCTTTTGTAGCCTGCAACCACAAGTTGGGTTAAACCAGAGATGAGTGCGTTTTGCTGGAAGAAATGCTGCTGATTGGACGGAAGTTCTATGCAAATCTGCCAGTCTCCTATCGAGTACACACTGTTTTTTGGTATTTTAACTTTCCCAAAGGAACCAGTTTCAATTATGATATCCCTCACCTATAATTTATAATTAGTATATGTTAGTATATACAAATATGTATAAATATGGTGTGTATAAAAATCTGGTATGATTAAAAACTAAATAAAAATAATCATAGTGAAAAACTAATTAATTCGATTAAATTACCTTATTTGAATTAATTTCAAGGTGCAGTTGTTCTATTAAATTTCTGTTCAGAGTGAACAACAACTTGCTATTTTGTGGTGTGTAAAGCTGTTTGATGTTTAGGCATATTTGACCCAGTGTTGTCTTTTCAATTTTTGATTTAACCTTTAAAGCAAATTCGTAGCTCGTTTTATCTTCCAATGGGACTTCTATAATTGGTGTTGCAATTAGTGATGTCGCATTGATGATTTCTTGAATTCTGGGGACACCCAGTGTTACATTCATTGAGGCTACCCCTGCGAAATGGAATGTTTTTAAGGTCATCTGGGTTGCTGGTTCACCTATAGATTGGGATCCCAATGCTCCAATAGCTTCTCCTGGCTCACATAAACTCTTCTGGTAATCTTTCCAGCTATACCTGATGAACTCGAACATCTGTTCCAGTGAAATTCTGTTCACTGTGTTAACCAGCTTGAATCTCTCAATTACAGTTTGGGACTCTGTGTTTATTGACTCGAAAACCTGTTCATATTTTTTATCAAGCACCAACGCTATCTTTTCAGAGTGTTCCATAAGCACCCTCTCAATTGTATTCCCAAACTCATATACACTTCCAATACCCTAATAAAAAAATAAAGTTGTTAAATACATAACTATATGGATAATCACTAACCTGTGAAACACATGAATGGTTGTATATCGTTGGAGGCAGTAGTTCTACTAGTAATGGTTGGAGGAACTTTGTCCATGCCTCAATTTCACAAGGAAACAACGGAACATTCCTCCTGGAGTAGCTGTTTTCAACATATACTGAGAAATACGCAACGATGTGGTTTTTAAATGTATTTATAATGTTATCGTCAACCGATTTAGCTCTGCTGAATTGCCTCGAGTCTAACCTTTCCAAAAATTTTCTGCGATCCTTTTCAGGGCACGCCTCACAATCTGTTTCCGTAGGTTTTATCCAGTGGATGTATGAAGCCACCTTATTCTTAATTTGTGGAGGCAATTTACTGACGAATTCTTTATCCATTAGTAGCGAATCTACTTTCTCAAGTAATTCCTCTACGTTTTTTGGAGGAAGTATCCATTTACTATCCTGTGTACACTTTCGCTCCTTATTCGTGTTTGTTCCACTCCTTTTCAACTTATTTCTCCTCTTTGATGGTCCTATAACTCCAATTAGTTTCATTAAATCAAAGATTTAAACATAGATTAAGTAATTATTGTAATATTACCTTGTTCCTGGTTATCAAGGTGTGTTGGGTCTATGTGCGATGATGTAAATATTAGTTGCTTATTAATCGGGTTAATATGTTTTATATGGTCCAGTGAACTCTTCAAGTTAGTGAAACACGACTTTGATAATGAGGACAAACCGTCATCACCATACAAAAATTGGACTATCTGACCATCACTAGTCCTCACACTGTAGTCATAACACACTGACAAATCCTCCATAACCTAGATTCCATTATTAATATTAAATCATGGTTGAATAATAATGATTAAAAATTACCTTCATTAGTCTGCGTTGCATATATCCTGTTTCTGAGGTCTTGACTGCTGTATCTATCAACCCTTCTCTTCCCGACATTGTATGGAAAAAGAACTCTTCTGGTTCAAGCCCTGTAAAGAATGAGTTTGCTACGAAGCCTCTGCTCTTTGCATCCTTACATCCCATTGTGAAGTGAGGTAATGTTCTTCCTATGAAGCCGTTTTGGATCCTTTGTCCCGACACATTTTGCTGTCCTACGCATGCTACCATTTGCGCAATATTTATCAGTGCACCCTTGGCTCCTGAGTTAAACATGATCAATGGCTTATTATCTGGGTTTAGTAGAGATGTGCATATTTTGCCAGATTCATTACGCAATTCATCCAGAATTGATTTCACTTGTAACTCTAGTGTTTGTTCTCTTGTACAACCTGGGTATGGTTGTAGGAACTGGAAATTACTAATTGCTTCATCCACTCTTGAGTATCCATCTAGCAACAATTGTTTCTTCTTATCTATCAATTCTTTGCTCGGCGTGACATCGTCTAGTCCTATTGTCATTCCAAATTCTGACAACCATCTGCTCGATAGCTTGCTCACTCTCAGCATGCATTCTGAGGATATCTTAGGGCTATTTTTGAGCATTAGTTCATAAAACAAGCCTCCTTTACTTGCTCCTAACGATCTAACTCCAAGGCTTCCGCACATCAACTCCGACTTATATATTACAACGTATCCATCGCTTGGACACATACAATCGTCCAGTTTCATAAAACTTACTGGTTTTACATCATTTGAAGATGTTTGTGATTTTGTGTTTTCAACTTTACCACCTTCTAAATTATCCTTGTTTAAATTCTTATAGTATTGGTTAGGATCTGTATATTCTCTCTCTCTTACTCTTATGTTTACCATCACTTTCGATTTGTTGTTTGGTTTAATCAAAACGCTAAACACTTGTTTTCCTGTCCATAGTGTTACTGGGTGTATTATTGATGGTGGCGGCAAATCTACTTGTATCGTTCCGTCTGTAAAGTAAGAAATAACCTGGGAGAACTCTGAACGGTTAAGAAACATGTCCTTGCTTGTTAGTAGGTATGAAGCACACAGAAAATCCTGGACTGGTGCTATAAGTGGTTCTCCGTTTCTTGGTGTCGTCAAGTTTTTCAGAACACTCAGTAGGTGTAGTGCTTCTGCTCTTGCTTCGTATGTTTGTGGGAGGTGAAGGTTCATTTCATCTCCATCAAAATCTGCGTTGTATGGTAAACAAACACACTCATTAAATCTAAATGTTGATCCACTCATTACTCTTGCTCGATGGCACATTATGCTTAGCCTATGCAACGAGGGCTGCCTATTGAAAATTACAATATCTCCGTTCCATAGATGCCTTTCTACTATATCTCCCACTTGTAAATTTTCAGACATATGTTTCGGATTTGCAAATCTTAGGCTACACTTGCTGCCATCTAATTTGTTTACGTATGATGCTCCTGGCCACACCGACACTCCATTCAGTATTGCTTTTTTCAGAACATGTATGTTATACTTGGTTACTCTTTCTGGGAATGTTAGTCTTCTTGCAATCCACTCCGGTACTACTACTTCATCTATTCCTACATTTGGATCTGGAGATATTACTGTTCTTGCTGAGAAATCTACTCTTTTCCCCGACAAGTTTCCTCTAAACCTTCCTTCCTTTCCTAAACAAATATTTTGTAACTGCCGGTTAATCTTAATTTAGTTTATAAATTTACCTTTTAGTCTTTGGAATATTCCTCTTCCCGGTTTAGATACTCTTCTTGATAACAACAGTTGTGCTAGTGCTGGTGAATCAGAGTTAATGAATCGAGTACACTGGTACTGTATAATCTGCCAGTGCACGATGAATGAATTCGTCTGCGCTCCGTTCTTTATATATGATTTCAGTTGATTATTACTCTAAAACACAATGAACTGGAATATATATACCTCTACGATATCCGAAAATATACACGTTAGGTCATCTTCAGTGGTACCCTCCTCACCTACAGATACTGATGGCCTTATACAGTTCTAAAAAAATATATTATTTAGATCCTTATAGTTAGTTTATCTTGTTTAATTACAGTTTATTTATTAAATTTACCGGTGGAGCTGGTAGATTTGAAATAATTAGTTTTTCCGGGTGAACTATATTAAGGACCTTTGAGTGTACTGGGTCAATGTTCTCAAATAAGTGCTTCACAACCAGTGGGTTTAATTCCTCCTCCACTGTCTTCATTTTCCCAGACTCTTTATATTTTACAATATGTTTCAGCTTCATGAACTGATCGATTATTGGCTTTACTATTTTTTTAATTACTCCTTGTGGCGATTGGCACCTTGGGCACTTTGAGATTTTCTTACAATCTTGAACTATATTCTTAAATATCAGTGGCTTTAGGACCGGGTCATCTATACAATCATCATTTTAATAATCCGATTTATTGCGTATCTATTATTTTCCTTACCTTGAGCCTTTTTATGTAATTCGTAAAACTTCTTGATTGACTCCTCTGAGAGTAAAAGTGACGAGCACTTCTTACATATGCAGTACAGTATCTGTATTGTGTACTTGAAGAACCCTATATGAAACACAGGCAATGCTAGTTTTATATGTCCCCAATGTCCAACACATTCGTTATATCCTTTCCCGCATGTTTCACATATCGCATCTTTATTGTTACATCCTGTTATAACCATTAGCTAGAAAATTAAACTAATTTAATCAAATATCATAGAATTATATAACAAAACAACCTAATCTTGAGTCCAGAGGTCCATAAAGGCAAGGTTTTCTTGAATTAATCAAGTATAGTTGTTTATGTTCGATTTCTATTTCTGAAGCTCTGGAGATATCTGAGCTTGCCATAACATCAAACTGGAGGCTATCAATTATCGTTTTGTTTGTGGATGGAAGTACATATTCTTTTCTCAGGAATCCTTCTGTTTGCGCTTCCATCATGAAACTAGAGGACTTGACTATTTCCGCCTTTTTTGTTGGTTCAGATTTAACAAAATCTTTAGAATTGGCAGATTCATATTTGTTATAAATTTCTAAGAAATCGAATCCTCCTTTATTGCTTGTAGATGTTTCTTCTTTGGTCGAAGAAGTAACTTCTTGTTTGACCTTCTGCCTCTTAGGCGCCACCATCTTATTTAATTATGTTATTTTTTAAAATTTAATTAATAATTATGTCTTAAATCATATTTGCGATTACTAAAACTAAAAATTATCATATAACGTCAATACACCTTCATGGTGTTGAAATCTTAGATATAATATATGTAGATTATATTTTTATTAAATTATTTTACATATGAACCTTTTCTAATTTATTTTAAATCTATTTGATTTAATTCCGATCTTTGTACCGGGTATTCTATTACATTGTGCTCCACATTTTCTCTTTCATCCGCTTCTTTCTTAATCATTTTCATATATTTTTCCTCCTCTGTGGTTAGTCTCAGGGTCTTTTTTGACCAACTTGGAAGGCTTTTAAAATCATTCAGAAGGGGTTCTTTCTTGCTTAACTGATCCAGAGTCGCCATTGCTTCATTTACGTACTGTGTGTAATTTGACCTTGTTTTTCTGTAATTACTCGTGCCTTGACCTATTCCAGTCATTTCCCTAACTATTACACTATGTTCTTTATTCACTTTGTCAAAAATTTCCTGATGGAACGACGTGTTTGATTTTATCCTTGCCAAACACATTGGATCGTCAGAGCTTGCCCACGTCCATATCCCTGGCTTGTACCAATGCAACTGGCCAGTGTTATCTGAGGAGACTGCGATTAATCCGTGGTTTTCAGACCACTTTACGTCCGATGATAGAACTCCTCCAAGGGAACCGAAATGACCTCCGTAAATGCAAATAAGCTTTGACCCAAGGTAGTAAGTGCTGTTTACTGACTCCATTGACTGGGACCAATATCTATTGGACAGAAAAGCATCTTCCTTATCAAATATATCCTTATAAACATTCCAAATAGCTAGTGTACATGAGTTTGTTGACTCGTTATTGAAAAAAGGTTCCGAGTATTGTGTTGCTACAAATACATCATTTACCCACTTAACCTTTACTAATGGATGGTACCAGTTCATATACTGGTAAACCATGTTCGGGATATAGCTAGATACCGTTAGAAGTTTCAGTTCCAGATTCGATGGGTCTGATGATGTCATTGATTGCAGGTGAAGGTTGTAAATCTTTAACTTCCCTGTATCCCCTCCCAGTGCAATTAGGTGCGGGTATTTTTTATTAACATCCAGTGTCAGTAACGCATTTGAATCTAGTTTTAGTGAGCTTTCTAGACCTAAAATAATCTAATTTTATTCATAAATACCTTTTGACAGCGTCCACAATCTCAAGTATCCCATATCATCAGTTGTGTATATCTTAGGTTCAACCACCCACTTCTTTTCTCTAAAATCCTTTGAACTCTGAACCACTGATAATGACGAGGACAGATCTGTTGGTTTGGCTTCATCTTGTAGTTCCATTATCAGAACGGGCTCGTTTTCAGTTTCTTTAGGTTCGTAAATATCCCATACACATGCTCTTTTCGCTCCTACACAGCCCACGAAAGTCGGAAGTACTCTCTTTTCTCCGAGAAATGAAGTGTAGAAAAACTTTAAACCAGTTTGTGAAGTGTTTCTTCTAGTTGCCATTGTCTTAAAACTGGATTTTCCGTAGTCAAGCCCAGTAAAATCATATGGTTTAACCACTGTAACTGATCTCAATATATGTCTCAGTTTCTCCAGCCTTTGGAAATCCTCATTTGTTAATATACATCCTGTACACAGCTTATCTACTAATTTTAATCTAGCTTCATTAAATTTTCGTAGGTATACTTGTCTTGACTCATCCCAGAGTTTACAAATTTCAAGTGTTTTTTGTAGAATTTTAGTTATGTTATACATTCTTACAAGGTTAGCCATTCTGACCACTAATAAATATGTGTGTTCGTTGTCGATTACTGTACTGGTCACTTCCATTGCCGTGACTGGCAGTGGAAAGACTATCTTTGGCGTCATTAGAGTAGTTTTTTCTACCACTTTCTGCCTCTGGCATTCTTGGCAGGGGCCTAACTTTTCAAATTCATCCGCTGTGATTGTGAAAATATTGAAATTGACTCCATCAACCAAGCACTGGTATTCCTCTGTACTGGTTTGTTTATAGTTGATTCCTTCTGAATTTGACGAACTAACCTTTAATTCAGAGTCTCTGCATATCAACGCTATTTTGAACTCATCGTAGAAAGTGGAATCCATTCTGAAATATCTTTGTATCATTGCCAAACACTGGTATGTTACTCTGAAAGTTTGGAAATGGTTTAATAATCTTACGTATACTGGCGTTGTTCCTACGTTAGTCATTGACAAGTTCATGAAGTTGTATATCATGTTCGAGTAGAACCTATTCATCATATCTTCGGTTTCCAGCGGCTTCCATTTTTCATAAAACGACGGATTATGATGCCAGTCGAGTAATAATATTTTTTTTTCAAGATTTGTCCAGTCGTACAAATGCCTTTTCTCTGGATTAAGGTATATTTCTCGAAGGTACCTACTCCTTCTTTTAAACGCTTCAGAATCTAGCCTTCCTATTACATTTTTGCCATCAGTTACTGTTGTTTCTCTTTTTCTTTCCTTTTCAAGCACTCTATTACCTGGCCGTACTCTGGATGGGTCAGATGTGTTTGTTGGTCCTTTCTTTTCTATGAGATCCATTTTTTCATGACGATGACCCGTTCTTGAGTTGGAAACTCATTTAAATTAACTCAGGTGCTTGAAAAACAAATTCTTTACTGTTTTTTTGATCTTTTTATAGACATGGAGGGCTCTCGTATACCATTTATTATTTGATTTTTTGGATTTATCTACGGATTCAGGCTCTCACAGAGCGCAAAATCTTAGATATATCATCTGGAACTAAAACAATGTTTATATAGCAAATAATTTAATTACACATTTTATTAAAATTTTCTATTATACAAGGTCTAGGGTGTGGGTTCCTACGTGGCCTGACGTGCTTCTAACTAGATTGGACCCTTCATTAAATTCCTCTTTTGGATCTTTTAAACCCATTTCATTATCTTTAAGAGTATTTGAGAGTTCTTCTACCTGTTCTTTAGTTGTTTGTTCTGCCTTTTCATTGCCCAAATTAGTTGATGTTGTTTTATCCATAACTTTTGAAACCTGGTCGGAACCTGAATCAACTTCATTTGATTCGCTATTAGATTTCAATTCACATGCTTCATTTTGTTTTGATGAAGAGAATTCACTCAGAGTTTCCTTTGTTACGGGCGTTGTTTCAGCTGGATCGTCTAAGTAGTGTTTTGCTTCATTTTGCATTAATTTAATTATTCCCTTTGCAAACGAGCTCGGGTCTTCTATTGAATATCCTCCCTGGATTGACACTACGTCTAGTAATTGTGCTGCAATTTCCTTCATTCTGTCCCGGAGTGAGTCGACCTTTAGCATTTTTTCTAGGTTGATTATTATTGGATGTTGTGCGTTGATTTCAAGAACAGGTTTTGATACCAGTGATGTTCCAAACATTTCAGTTTCGTTCATTCCTGCGCTGGTTGCTTGTTGTCTCATATACTTCTGCATACTCGGTGACAGGCCAAAGTCTGCCTGCACTAGTAGTGCTGGTGACTCTACCAGCCTACTACTAACCTTTACTTCTTGTACTCTTTCTGGAAATGTTGTTTTAAGCCAGTTACAGAGCATTTCGAAATCTCCTCTTGGTGCTTCTGTTTTTGTTCCTTCTGTTGTACTTGTTTCTGTCAATGATTTACTCTCTCCAATCTTTACATCATGTTTATTTACATCTTGTATCATTATTCCCTTATATTTGGATGCCATTAGTGATGAGAGGCAGAACTCATCTACTGGCTCCAGTGAATACAATACTTCGTAATCTAGCTGATTGAACTTTTCTAGTGATGGTGAATTTTGTGCTGACTGTTCACTATCTGCTGATATGAAGTATATTGCTGGCTGTTCTTTCTTCATTCTCTGTATGTAATCGTCCAGTGTTGTTGATTTTTCCTTCGTACTTCTAAATGTTGTTAATGATGCCAACTCTTGCTGGTTATCTCTATCCTCCACTACTCCTATTTTAATATACTTTCCATAGTTTTCACAGAACTTTTGGAAGCGTGCTTTGTTGTTTTTGAGATTCTTCAGCATATCTATAGCTTTGCTCGCTATTCTCTTGTTGATTACTGTCAATGCCTTTGTACGCTGCAAATACTCCCTTCCTACATTCAACGACAGTTCGTCTGAATCTACTACTCCTCTTACAAATGTAAGCCATCTTGGTATTGACTCTGAGAACTTATCGTTGATGAACACTCTCTTAACGTAGAGTCTGATTCCTCTCGACTCTTCATCGAACATGTTCCTGCTCAGCTCCCATGGCAGCGTCCCTGGCACGAAAAGCAGGCATGTGAACTCTACTTGTCCTTCCACTTTAAAATGTATATAACTTAGTGGATCTTCATATGCCTATTTATTAATTTATTTTAATCCATTATTATTTAAAATTTACTTAATTTTGTTACCTTAAATGTTGATTTATAAAATGATATATAATCTTCTGGCTTTATTGTTGCTTGATCTCTTCTCCATATTGGTAATTGTGTATTCACCACTTCCCATTCATGCCTTTTCTTTGTCACTGTCTTGTATCTTCCAGCCTTTCCGTCCACAATTGTTGCATCGTCCGGCACTCTTTCGTATTCTATTCTTTCAACCCATACCTACATATCATTCATCGTGTTTTCTACTTTTATTTACTATAATTATTTTTGTTGATCATAAATTTGTTAATTTCAACGTCGTACTGGCTTCCTTGTGGGTTCGACAAGGAACAACAGTAGAACTCAATTCAGATTTTAATCATTTCAACACTACTATTTTATTAAAATACTTGTATTGGGAAACGGATGAATTCTGAATACTTTCTCAACAGTTCCTTAAGTTTATAATCTTCTAAATAATCATCACATTCTGGTTTCAGGTGTAACACTATTCTTGTTCCACATTTCATAAATTTCTCGTTTAATTCTTGGTTTTCCACTTTCCCTATTGTATACGTTCCGTTACTATCTGACTTCCATCTATATACTGGTCCATTTTCTTGTCCGTATGCTCTTGAAAACACTTCCACTTTATTTGACACCAAATATGATGAGTAAAATCCAACTCCGAACTGTCCTATTAGGTTATTATTTCCCGTTATTTCAATCTAAAAATTTATTTATAATTATTTTATAATTTTAAACTATATTAAATTTATAATTAATTGAAATTTTTATATTATATTAAATTTATAATTAATTTTAACCTGTTCTAAAAATTTAGCTGTTCCTGATTCTGCTATTGTTCCTAGGTTTGTTTTAAGTTCTTCTGCTGTCATTCCTATACCATCATCTTCAATGGTTAGTGTGCTAAGTTCCTTATTTGGCATTATTCTAATCCCTCCAAATGCTTCTTTTGGTATTTTTTCTTCCGGGTCTGCCTTTAATCTTCTTTTATCTAGTGCGTCTGCCGAGTTCGAGACAAGTTCTCTTAGAAATATATCTCTATCTGTGTATAAAGAATTCACTATTATGTCCATTACTCTACTGACTTCTGCTTGAAACGGGTATGTCTGTTCACCGGATAAAGTCAGTTCTTGTGATTCTTCAACTTTTTTTGGTTCAGCCGGTTCTCCTTCATATTTTGACACTTGTGCGTTTTCAGTTGTGGTGAGCTCATTTGAGAGACCAAATTTTTGTTGCAGGACATCTTTAAGTCCAGAAACTTTATTTGTTAAGTCTTCAAGTGCGTTACTCTTAAATTCATGGTGATTCTTTATAGAAGATGGCACCAAATTATTTTTATAGTTTGTATATGGGTTTAAATGCGATTTAAGAGTGACTCTTCCAGTCCAAGTATAACAAAATGTGATATATAAGAAAAATATTAAACAAAAAAATGCTGAATGACTCAAGTTCACTATGTTGGTGCGATAGTTGATTCTAAAACCCAATCGAGGATTCATAATTTATAACCCATTAAGATATACAGTGTGTTTCATTATTTAAAATAAACATTAAAGAAAAATTAAAACAATTTGTTTATTATTAAAATGATGTGTGATTCTTGTTGGAAGGACATTTTCATTATGGTTTTATGGTGGGGACAGGAATATTCTCAAATCTATGATAAATCATTTTAATATATCTTTTTCGGAAATCTTCGAATAATAAAATTTTGTGATATGTTATAAAACATAAACTTTAAATTTAAATCTCTATTATTTAAATTCTATTTTAAGTTCAAATTATGTCGCCACATTTAAAAATAATTCATATCAAAACCAATCACACCTAATATCACTTTCAAAAATGATAAACTAGAACAAAGAAATATGATAATATGCCAAACTAACTGTAAAATATTCGAATATGAAGGGAGAAAAGAATCACGATGAGTCTATTGATTATAAGAAGAACGAAACAATAAATCAATTAAAATATTCAACAGATTCCAAAAGAAAATCAGAAGAAAACATTGTCGAAGACACGCAATATTATTCCACAGAAAATCTCCACGATTTCAACGATATCGTCGATTCATTGTCAAATATTAATCTATGCTCAGATACAAGATCAAGTCAGGATGTTATGTCAGTACCATGGTCAGAAAAAACATCAAAATCACATTCGTTTGATGATTCAAACATATCCGATTCTGAACTCCGATACAATAGCTCAGGGTACAATACCAACTCGAACGAAAACGACCGTACATACAGCATAGTGTCATCATCGCTACCAGATACAGTCTCCAGTGATCATTTAAACTCTGAGGACAACCAAAAGAATATCCAAAGTTCTCCACCACTGTCTGACTGGAAGCCGTCATGTACAGAGTCGATGATTTCTAGCCCAAACACGTCAAGTCCAAGCAAATTCTCATGTGACTCATATTACCGTCAATCCCCTTCACCATCAGATCCAAACCATTATATGAACTTGAAATTACAGATGGGATCTTTAATGACAGGGACAGCACAAAATTTTGATATATTCACACCAGATACAACCTCAGATGCTAACCACATATTGTATTCTCCTAACGATTCTATATACAAAACAGCAAGTACATATGATGACTATGAATCGAAATATATTAAAGAAGTATACCAATTAAATAACCAAGCTAATGATGAAAATAATGGCCTAGAAGTTAAATCAACGTCACATTTGTTCAACGACGAAGACCACTCGTGCTCATCAAACGGAAATAATTCATATGACTCGAAGGAGAATGGAAGCTGCGGACAATACGAAGTAAACATGAGTGAAAGCGAGGACTCAAATAGCTATGTTCCAGGAGGATATCACCCAGTGATGATTGGAGAGATTTATAACAACAGATACAAAATTGAAGCAAAGTTAGGATGGGGGTATTTTAGCACTGTTTGGCTAGCATCAGACTTGTCCTCAGAACCGGATACATTTGTAGCACTCAAGTTCCAGAGAAGCGCAAAGATGTACACCGACGCAGTTCTCGATGAGATCGACCTCCTTAACACGGTGATTAACGGAAAGAACAGTAACGAGTGGGTGAGCACCAGCTCAGTGTACAACAAACTACTGGGCAAAAATTACAACCCGTCAAACGGAGTGGTCTCGTATCTAGACAACTTCATGGTCACAGGGCCGAATGGGATGCACATTTGCGTTGTTTTTGAAGTCATGGGACCAAATATTTTGACTCTGATAAAGCTCTATAAGTTCCAGGGTATACCCATAAAACTGGTCAAAAAAATCGCTACACACGTTCTATTGGGTTTGGATTACTTGCACAGAGTTTGCAAAATCATACATACGGACATCAAGCCAGAAAACATACTGATCACATCTCCGCTTAATTTATATAAGCACTCGTTAGAAAATAACCACAGCCCAGTGAATCAAAACAAGAA
Organism: Theileria annulata; assembly: GCF_000003225.4. Lineage (NCBI taxonomy): Eukaryota > Apicomplexa > Aconoidasida > Piroplasmida > Theileriidae > Theileria > Theileria annulata. The sequence continues at coordinate 1,268,417 of NC_011098.1, read as the reverse complement.
CTCAAATGATGTTAAAAACTCTTTCAATTATTCAGTAGAGAAGAAGGTAATGAACAATTGTAAACAAGAGGAAAACGGAGTAGGAAACGAAAATGATTTGTGCTATATAAAAAATCTAATTAGACCATGCTACAGTGATCCCACCCTGACAACTAGTTATGACCATAACTACGCATTACAAGAAACACTTCTCAGGAGACCATATCACCATATAACGTGGAACATGATGAAAACAGTTGACAGAAGCCTTAATAAATCATACTACCACCCATCGGTTCTGTCGTCGATTGGAGTTAACCCGTTTGGAGTAAGAAGGACCAGGATTAGAACGTCTAACGGATTTGTTCAAATCAAACCTCATACACTAGAACAGTTTCATGATCCACAAACGATATATAAAATATGTGACCTTGGTATATTTCATAAAGTTATTTATCTTATTTTTCAAAATTTCTGTTAATATTTCTTAAGGTAATGCATGTTGGACTGATAAACATTTTACTGAGGAGATCCAAACAAGACAATACAGATCACCAGAAGCTATACTTAATATAGGTACCAAATTTCATAGATAATTCCAATAGGTTACAATCATCTGGCGGATATCTGGTCACTGGCCTGCGTTATATTCGAACTCATCACAGGAGATTACCTCTTTGACCCAAATGGCAAAGAAGCACTACAGCGAGACTCAAATCACTTATTACTGGTAATAACACCATTACAACTACTCAATTAAAACATTTTATCTATTTATTTATATTTATATTCTTATATTTATTTATTTTAATTTAATGCCTTATAAAATATTGATTTGATTAGATTGTGGAATTGCTAGGACAGATACCAAATTACATGATACAAAACAGTAAAAAGGCAAAGGTAATTACTTTTAGATAAAAACAATTATTGATAACACTATTGGTGACTAAAAATAATTTTTAGAATTTGTCGTTCAACCAAATCAACAAGATCAAGAGGTGGCCTTTGGAGTCAGTTCTGATCAAAAAGTATAACATGGACAAGAATGAAGCCTCAGAACTGGCAAACTTCCTCTCATGCATGCTCAGAATTAACCCATCGGAAAGACACACAGCTCAACAACTCCTATCACACAAGTGGCTCAAAGATTAATAATTCCATACATTTATATTTACATATATACATAAGATAAATGTAGAAATGTATATATTGGTGGGTAGTTTGAAATAAAATTAGGGTTTAGAGGTGCTATTTATTACAACATTTAAAGTGTTTGACACGATTTAAGTAGTCTAAAGGAGTAAATTAAAGCAAAAAATACCGTTGTAAGTGTTCTGGAGAGAAATGGTCCTTAAATCAACAACATCGTGGTCACTTTCCCTAAAAATTAATGCAAAATATTGAAAATTAATGATAAATATTAGAAATCAGTAAAAACAATAAAAATTAATGTAAAATGAGTGGAAAAGATACATTTTCAAGCTCACAAGCTTCTCAGTTATCGAATAAAAAGCCTGAAAAACATTAGAAATGATGAGAAACCTTGTCAATGTTGTGGCCAGTTTTGGCGGAAACGTCCATGGCAGGGACCTCAATGACCTCAGAAAGACGCTATGAAATAAATTGATCAAGAAAATACCTGAACGTCAGTCAGACTAACGTCTCTGTTGTCCTCCATGTCACATTTGTTGCCCAGAAGGAGCTTGCAGGTGTCCTCTGAGGAGTATTTGTTGACTTCAGAGAGCCAATCATTGATATGTTCGAAAGAAGACTAATAAAAATTAGTGTAAATGATAAAATACCTTATCAGTGATGTCATAAACCATAATAATTCCGTCAGCTCCACGGTAGTAGGTGCTTGTGATAGTGCGGAACCGCTCCTGGCCAGCAGTATCCCACTAAAAATGAGTAAGGATAAAGGGAAAACAAACAATTTGAAGTTTAACACGTTTGTCTTTGACAAACAAGGTTCTAAACCTCTAAAAAACAATAAAAAGAGTGAAACATACAAAATCCACACCGATAGTAGTGATGTAACTATCCGTAAAGGAATCGTCCTGGGGAAAAATTAAAAAAATTAAAGAAAATACAGCAAATCTGAGCAGTAGGCAAGATTTTCCAACGCCACTATCGCCGATGAGAACGAGTTTGAAGAGATAATCACTAAAGAAAAGGGTGAAAACGGTGTAGGAAAGAAACACATCAGGGAAATATGAGAATAATTAAAAGTAAAAATTAATAAAACACTCACTAATCCTTGCAGGAAGACGCCATATTTATATTTAAAAAAATTGTAAAGACAGTAAAAAGGAGAGATGACGTAAAAATGAAATGTGCATATATTGAAAAATAAACAAGTTATAAAACATAGTACATGTTATAAAAATAAGTATAAATGGACAAAAATGAATTAAATAAATAAATAAGGAAAAACTGTGACAATGTATTTATGCCCTACTTTTGAGCATGGAAAAAAAACCAATAAATCTGTTTTTTAAAATGATATAACTAGCCCAATCTCTTAATAATATTTATTTATGAATGAAATAAAAGAATGAGATAAATGTGTACGTAGGAATCTTCATTTTAGAGTTCCAATTTACCCAACCACTATTTCGACGAAAAATCATTATTTTTTTTCCACGTTTTTAATAAATTTAAACTTATATAGACATTAAAATGTACCAAACTAATAAATATAATGTATATAATTCTTTATCTACTTCGATCTTTGTGGTAAATAGTTGAAAACCATTTCGAGATCTGCCTCTTAATTATTGATATTTGTACCAATATAAAGAAAAAATATGGAATATATAAAAAGTTGTAGTATATATCAGCTCCTTTTCATCTCATTTCAACCTAATTTAGTAGACGCGTACTACTCCCGTCTCTACCAAATTACCTCTAAAAATCGTTTTTGCCCATCATTTCCTGTATTTTTCTATATAATAATTTTTATAAATTATTTTCTATTTAAATCTCCATTTCTGGAAATTTTAAGTGCAGATTCCATACATATAATATTTAGATCTATCATGTGCTTTTTGTAGTATTCTTTATGAAAATACACAATAACATTTGAATTTATTAGACCTCAAGCACCAAGATCACAAGTTTTAAATTTGTTTTAAATTTAATTTTACTGTGCAGATCTATACTTTTCAAACTGACTAAATATATGATTCCATAATTTTTTTTACTTTAATCCTCTTTAAACGTAAATTTATCAAATATTTGTTAATATAAATAGAGAATGATCTATACTATCGACTTTAAAGCTTCATCTTTCTGGAATCTTAATAGATACTTTACTCGGACTTTTATACTGTCGCAATAAATGCTATTATAATTATTGTACAATAGATCTATTATATTCAAAATGCAGACTAACTCGGATAACAATTTGGAGAAAAAGGTACGATATATCACTGGTTTAACACTTGCTACAGGACTCAATGCCCAAGTATTTCTCTGAAAATGTATATAAAGAAATTGTAAAATCGTTAAGCGAATTTCAAAAACGTACGGCTAACGCAGGCGAAAATATGAACATGGCTAATAGGGACGAACCTGAGATCGATATGGATTTCAATCTGAATCCACCCTCGGATCAACAGCAGAGTTTTGCATACTCTCCGAACTACATGTACAGCCAAGATGCTAACGGCCGCATCCTCCATGATCAAACAGGGAAAAAAATCCCTGAGTACAACACTGTCATGAACTCCAATGAATGCATCTTACAAAGGAAATATGAACCTATGCTCTCTGAGAGTAACGTGATGAAACCTGGCGATGACTGTAATAAAATAAGCATGACTAAATTTGAAGAAAAGGCACCTCTAGAAGAAACAGAAATGAGTTCTGACCTCGTCAAATGTGTCAAGAGCCCTCAAACCAGTCCTAACTTACTTCCAACAGCAGCTGAGAGCTTCAACATCAAAAATGAGCTTAATGGCCCTCAAATGATGAACGAAGTAAATCAGTCTGATTTGAGGCCAAACGGGGAGGAACAGAAGAAATTTTATTCTGAAGAGGCTAGAAAAATGCAATATCAAAATAAAACAATAGATTATGGTTGTATCAACTATGACCCGTGTGGAAGTGACAACCGAATTTCGGATCCAGGATATTATTATTCTATTCCATACGACCCACGTTTATTTCAAAAGAAACAAAATATTGAAGAAAATTTAAATTATATGATGTATAAGCCCGAAAAAGCAGTGGCTTATTTTAACTCGATAATACCTGTTTTTGATGATGAAACCAACACATACTATCCCAATTATCAGGTTGATGATCAAAACAATCCAAATATTATCAATCGTCAGACGATGTTTCGAAATGGTATGATTAATACAATGATACATAATTATTTTTTAGAATTATTAAGCGACAGAAACGTATCTCCATTTTACAAATACATTACAAGGGGTCAAAACTACAACTTACCAAATCCATATGGTAATATTGAGTCATATTACAAGACCAACTCAATGAAACAAGACATAGGTGAGAGGTATGATCAAATCGACTCAAATGACCAAAATGGCAACTCACAAGGTAGAATCGCAATCAAGCCCAAACAAGAAAAGAAGCGCAATTCTAGGTCAACATCAGCAGGAAGACCCAAATTAAATAGAAACCACTACTCTTGTTCCAACTGTAATGTCAAAACCACACCTCAGTGGAGATATTACAAGGGGGTGGCTGTATGCAATGCCTGTTACATGAGAATTAGGAAGGACAAAACACAATCAACCCAAAACCCAAAGGGAAAAAATAAAAAAAAATAAATATTTGGATATTAGAACATAAAATTTAATTTTTTAGAATAATAGGCTCTTATAGAACCTATATTGTAATTTATTATGTTCTAAAGGGATCACCAATTTATTCAAAAATTCTTATCGATCATTACAATTCAAAGCCTTTTATATCACTCTAGATGGTTTAAATTATATTATCAGTTATTTTTATTTAATTTGTAAAATTATCATAGTTAATGTCATTACTTCATATATAATAATAAATTCAATAATTTCTTTTCATAATCATGCAATATTTGTTATTTATAATAAGATTTTAAATTAATATTAAAGGATTCCATATATCTGATATTAGAATCAAGAGCAGCTTGGGGGTTGCAAATAAAATTCCAAATTATGAAACAGCTGATCTTTAATATTCAAAATAAATTAACTATTTTTCTGCTAATTATATATCATTTATAAATAATTTATTAATTAAAAAATGTGTACGTAACAACAGTATATAAAACCATTTCAATTATAAATCATCTAAGTTTACTGAATATATAAATTTTAAACATAAAACAACGTCATTTTATATTTCAAATAAAATGAGAACATTATTATTGGTTTCGACCTTTACGGCCTTCTTAAATTCAATTTTATTTCCATATTTTGTGCAGTCAATTGAAAATGAACTCAACCTTTTGGTCATGGCAAAATACATAGATGTTCCGACACTATCTAGACTGTTTGCTTTTAAAAACTTCCTGTCCAGTGAAGATTATGAATTGCAGCCGAAGTTTCGTAGAGGCTGGATTTACAAGTCAAAATTGGTGGAACAGTGGGCCAGAAGGTTAGGAATGTATGGGTATGGAATCGCAGTAATGAACTCACGCGGTGATGGGAATTGTATGTTCTATACAATTCGAACAATATTCCATCTTAATAATATAACCAACGACGACCTGTTAGCATACCTAAATCCAGACCTTAAGCCAGCAGTCATGGTTGCAATAAGAGGACTCCTAGAGGGAGATGAGCTCATTTCTGTTCTGGACCTAAAAAGAATTTGCAACATATCGTGGATGGGTTTCGATCCTTTTGATCCAGAATCTTTCAGTATGGCAGACTTTGACCTTTTAAATGAAAAACTCGAGAACTTGAGTCTAATACAAATGGCATTGCAAGATAAAGAAGGGAATATGGGTGTTGAGGGGGGAATGATGGTAGCAGGGCTAAATATAACTGAGTTCAATAGACGGATGAACACTGAAAGCGACAAGCTTAAGGTCGCTAGAGATCTATTTGAAGCAATGGAAGCAAAACTGAAGGATAGGCATGGAGATCATTTGGACTCAAGGGAGTTGGAATTTGCATTTCAAATGAAGATGTTATTATTTAATAAAGAAAAGACAGAAATCAACTGTATGACAAAACATTACGATTACAACCCGAAATTTGCAATTACGCTTTATTATTCAGTAAGTTGAATACAAAATCAAAATTAAATTTCATTATAGGACAACTCACACTACGACGTTGCGGGAATTTACAAATTAGGAACGACAGATAAAAACAAAATAAAGACTCTTTTTAAAATCAACGAGATTCCGATACCAATTATCATGTTTATTTCAGATGATTGTAGTTCAGAGTAATTAATAGATCATATATTAATAGTGCACTATGTGATAGACATTATTAGATCATATCATTATTTTTTTGTAAATTAATTTATTATTTTAAATAATGAATTCATCAACATATTTATACATATTAATTTTAGTTAAAATTTTTATCCCACAAATTCATGGTAAGATTCTAATTTTTTTATTTAATTATTTTATGGGTGTACTCCTTCCACCCACTAATCCTAAATAAATTATTATTAAAATTATATTTAGCGATTAATCCATTCGGAGTAAACCCAACTCCTCTTTCAACAATATTTCCTCATCGCACTGACCTTCCACGAAGATTATTAACCGCACTTAAATCATATGATCATAGTGATAACACATCATCCAGTCATATTTGTTCTAAATTTCCAGGATGGACTCACACAACTCTAGCTTGGGAGGATAAATTAGCTCCCTACAGGCTCACGTTATGTTCAAAGGTACCTTTTTACATTTAAATAAATTATTCTCAGGAATTTGGTGGTGGAGGGAACTGTATGTTCTATTCAATAGCTGGAGCTCTAAAAGAAGCTGGATACAAAATCAGTTTTTTCAACTTTGATAGAGAAGATATGCCATTACATGTACGACAGTCGATATTAAAGATGAATTTAAACAAAGAAAAGTTTTTAACTATGCCTGAAGTCAGGATTCTTGCTTCAATAGCGTTTGTTGGACTAGATCCTACAATACCAGGTGCTGAATCATATCTCGATGTAGAAGAGTTGAAAACAAAACTCAAAAACACATCTGTTGCATTGGGTGATGCAGCTGATATACAGTGGAACCCTAAACACTGGCTTCAAATGTTAGAGAGCAAAGCTATGGATCCTCTTCAGGTTGCTAAGACTGTTTTTAAGCAAATTTCTTCCTTCGCTCCCGTTTATACTTGGGGTTCTGGAGATGATCTTTATGGTTTGGCTGAAATAATGAATGTGGATTTTATCCTTTTCCATAAGACCAACCAAGTAATACAACACGTTAGGAGTAGCGCTAGGGCTCCGGTATGTACATTACTCCTCTATTACCATACTATGATTCACTTCCAATGCGCTGGAATCGTTGAATGGGTATTCAATTCTCTCCAATACAAACTATTCACTGTTTATAATAAATTTGAAATAAGTGACAGATTATATGATTTGATCTTTAATCAACAACAGTAAACCGAAACATGTATAAAATTCAATCTTGTACATTAGCGTATAGTTTCTTGTTAACTATTTCTATAGGCGAGTCGAAATATATGATTCCATCCTCATTTGTTACAGTTGAATACTCGTCTATTCAGAATTATGATATAAAGAAGCTAACCGATCATGCTATCAAAGGAATCCAGCTTAGGATGCTTAGTTCTCTCGAAGAATCCGATAAAAACAACGAGTGAAGTTGCACCAAAAACTATTAAAATAGGAAAAGCACAACTCCAATGCCTAAATTATTTAAAATTTTATTAAAAATAATTATACTTTGATGGATAGTAAACAATCCCAATTTTAGTGAAGAATCGATCTGGAACGTAGGCCCAAACAACGTATATTACTAAAGAATTAAAAATAAGGTCTGAATAAACGAACCAAATAAGGAATAACACAACAAAATCGATACAAATACTTTAATGTCATAGTCCATAATATACAGATAAAATACACTGATTTATTCAACCAGAGTGTGTTGTTAATCTCTTAGTATATATTTTCTGTACATTATTTATTTTCCATGATTAATTATTTTTAAAATTAATGATTCTTCTAGAACAAGTGTCATTAGACTCAAAAAATAATTTTTATAGAACTTTCATTGATATTATCGCATCCATAAATAAATATGAAGAATACAAAAACTCTAGGACCTCTACAGTGACATTTAAATCAGAAAATCCAACACATTCAAATGAAATTAGTCCGTCGAATTCTTTAAATGAATACGATCCAATAAATGGTGATAAAAAGCAGGACGACTCCATCACACTCAGCATTAGCGAGAACAATATAACCTTGATTTGTTCGGACGATGTATACGATATGCTTAACGTTCTGTTTAATGACTCCATTTTGGAGTTGGGATTCCTCAGTTTCAACCGGATCGAAGATGGTATCGCAAGACAATCAAAAGGAATAGCAGAAGATTATAACGTAAGTAAAGTGAATGAAGTTTTCGTAATCCGTCCAACATTTAGAGACTCTCAGAGATTGGCAACACTTCTTCAAACGAGACACACGAATGTGATAAGAGTTGTATGCCTGCCTGAGATTTGTGAATTGTACCCGGAGGTTTTGTCAAACCTCTTGGGCAAAAACTATACAGTTTGTAAATATGGGTCAAACACGCCTTACACAAATAACTTGGTAGAATTATTTGAATGTCCTATACACATGGTCCCTGTAGATGGCATTTTATCGATGTTCATGCCAAATTCTTTCAGCGACTTTTATCTAAACGGAGACCCAACGACAGCGTGGTTCTTTGCAAAGGCACTGGATTATTTACAGAGAAGACACCTAGGAGGATCAATACTGAATGTAACAGGAGTAGGAACATTGTCGAAGTACGTTATTGAGCTCATGCTGAAGAACCGGAGGGATTTAGCAGCAAACATGATAGTTGAAGGTATGGATAAAATACAGAACGAAAAGTGTTTCATTCCAATCAAACTATTGCAATATTACCATGATAATATGTTAACTGATGTTAGTAATTTCAACATTTACGAGTCCAAAAAGGTTAATAAACTTAACGATTTGGATTCTAGGATCCTACTGACCAACTCAGCAAGTTTCAAATCATCAATAATAATTGACAGGAAAGTGGACTTGATAACACCAATGTGCACGAATTTCACATATGAAGGGCTACTGGACTCAGTTTTTGGCCTGAAATGTAACACCGTGAATGTGGACTCTCAAGCTCTCGACGGAAAGCTGGTAAGTTCATTGGACTTGGTGGTTGATTTTCAAAAAAGTAAACAGAAGAATAATTTTAATAAAAAACCAGTTTCATTAAAGTCAAAATTGTACGAAGAGATAAGGTGGCTGGATTTCTCCAAAGTTGGATCATACCTACATGAAAAAGCACTAAGGGTAAAGAAAGGCTATGAAGGGGGAGGGATGCAAACGATTGGAGAAATGGGAGAATTTGTAAAAAAGTTCAAGTCGCTCCAACAAGAACATGTTACACTTTCAACACATGTTAACATCATGGGTTACTTGAACTCTTTCGTAAAGTCTGAACGATTTCATCTTGTTCAAAACATTGAAGATTGTATTCTACAAGGGAGCACTGACGGGAACAAAGATGATTCAAAATTGGCCAACATTTCAAAATTATGGACGAAGAAGTCAGGTGATCCATTTATAGCTCAAATTTTGGAACTTATTTTCTGGAACATACAAGTATTCACGATATTTAGGCTACTCATTCTATTAAGTCAAACCATGGATGGTCTTAAGCAGTCGGATTTCGACACAATCAAGAAGGCCATAATTTATCAATATGGCTTTCAGTACCTTAAAACAATCCAGAACTTTATCAAGTCAGGCCTCATTAAAATTAACAATGTTGTTGACAGTTCTAGGTGGCAGAAGATATACGGGAAGTTCAACCTCTTGGTGGATTCTGAATTGTCAAAGTCCGATTGTTCTGGTATCTTTGGAGGCTATGCCCCTCTAAGCATAAGAATCGTGCAGTTGCTTAGCGTTTCAAACGACTCTGCTCCCCTAAGTTCTGAGTTTGGGCTTCTAAATTGTCAAATAGTTTCAACTAAACAAAAACCTGTAACATCTAATTCTCATTCCAACTTAAACCGCCTCTCAAAAGATAGTAGAAAATCGTCTCTCAACGACAGCCTATCCAGTGAGTACATTGATGACCCTACTGAACACTGCTTAATCTGTTATATTGGTGGGATAACAATTGGCGAAGTAGCCTCAGTTTCTCTAATAAATTCGTTCAACAAGTCAAAATTCGTTGTCCTTACGACTGACATCGTCAACTCAATTAAACTAACTAACATGTAATATAGTATAATTCAATTAAATATTAAATGATTTACATTATACAGAACTAGAAAATAGTTTAAAACAAGTCAATGAACACTGAGTTGCGATGTAATGAAATTTATAATCAATATATTTTTAATTGTTAGTTAGTATCATTCTCAGAAGATTCAAACTTTTGAAGTGTATCCTTTAGAAAAGCATAAAACTAAAAATCAATTGAAATAATTAAACAAACCTTTTCTTTGTCAGCATGGGATCTTAGCGAAGTATAATGCCTTAATATATTACAAACGCGCTCCTTTCGAGGTAAATTATGCCAAGGAAATCCATCGAATTCAGAAAACACACCATTTCTTTTGGATTCCATTGAAATCTAGAAAATAAAGAAAAAAACAAAAGTCAGAAAATCTGTCACAGTGTTATGGTGTAAGGATATAATATAATATTAAATTATGAAACTACATTACAATCCAAATGGTCCAATTATATTAGATTCTTTGTTTTATGAGTTTTATCATTTATTGAACTTTAAAATATACCCCAATTCTATCGGCGGAAACAAACTACATCCTAAACTTTACGAAAAGTTCAAAAACATAGCATACAAAAACCGTTCAAATGATGGGATTCCAAACAATACGTCTAATTTGAAGGGGATTGATGGTCATTTTTCACTGATTTTGATAAAACAATGGTCCTACTCAAATTATACGCCTCAGTATCACTTATCAATTATTGAAGGTACGTTCCTAACATTAATCATATAATTCTTAGTGAAAATTAGCTTCAATGAAACCGAACAATTGTACTATATCACTCCATTGGAGTCACACTCACTAACATCATACTCAATAGATGATTTATCGCAACAATACTCAATTTTTAAAAAATACAACCAAAATGGTTCAGATTTCACTTCCTTTGGAAGTTTGTTGTTAGATTCAGAAGATTCAGAAATCGATCTCGTTTTAGATTCATACGTTTTTAAGAATGACTTTAAATCACTAGTTTCAGGAAATAACGCCCTAAGCTCATTTTTTCATAATATATGGGCACCTATAGGATTATTGACTAACCGAGAACTATATTTATTCAGTTTAACGATTCCTTTCGAAAAGTATAAGAAGCATTGGCTGAACAACTATACAATCGAGTTATCTTGTGCAGTTTACGAATACCTTAAATCTGACATTATGGTAATGCCTGATGACTTAAAGTCAACAAAATTCTCAAATGTAGAAGATTATTCCGATTTTTCAGAATATTCCGACTACGATGAATGTGAAGTCCGGTTCGATTTCAGTTCAACCGAGTTTCAAGACTTCTTTTCAGCAATTTCTGAATCAATTAAGGTATCCTTTATTCTACTAATTATTCTTAGAGTTTTGGAGGATCAGTGTTACCATATTTAAACGGGTCATATCTGCAAGATGGTTCTTGGATAACAAATAATACAACACTTTGCACTGATCTTAGGTGTGTTTTAAATCAAAAAATATTTTCTCTAGGGACGTTATTCTACTATTGAAGAGTTCCACAAATTGGCATGGTGACTCAGACTCAATTTTGAAATTATTTTTGTATAAAGTTATTAACCACAATAATTCTACACAGTTTAAACTTTTCTACTATGACCGAGAGATTATTATTATTTCACAACTCTTTTTGAACCATGTTTATGATTCTCTGATAAATAATAAACAATCTCACAAGCTAATCAGGAGAATTTTGGAATTTTCAAACCACAAGCTTCTCCACCTCATACCTGAGAATTTATTAAACTTTGTAGTTGACTTGTACATCTTGAACAAGTCAGACGAGATTTACATAATGAACATTGCACCCTTCAACTTCAACCATGAAATTATATTTCCTTGGGATCAGATTTATGAGTATGCAACTTCAAGAACACCCTTTACGCACGACGAATCCGTTAAAGTTGACTACTTTGGTAACATAGCATTCGTTGTAATGTCTTCTAATAAGTTATCAAGGCATAAGCTTTACAGTTTCTGCTCTGAGGATGTCGAGGAGCTTGCAAAGATACTTAACTAATGTATTATATAAATTTATTATACAATTAAAATTAAGTGTGTTGTAATTTATAAATGTTCTTCTAAAATCGAAAACTCATTCCACAACCACATTTCGACGTCACGTTCGGGTTGTCGAATGTGAAACCTTCCGACAAGTCATCTTTAGAGTAGTCCACATAACTTCCCAAAAGGTAGAAGGCTGCTTTGTTCTCGATTCCCAATACAAGTTTCCCGTTGCTATCGTATATTTTTTCGTCCATTTCCTTCAAATATGAGTCTTCAACTAGATTCATTTCATACACATATCCGTTACAGCCCTTGACTCTCAGTGTCAAGTATACAACTTTATCAGCTGAAAATGATTTCAGAATGAAAAATAAGAGTATAAAACAAAAATATTAAAATAAATCAAGACTTACTGCCTGCGATAATCTCATATAAGCGGTTTAATGCTTTTTGAGAAAGAGATATAATATCTTTCCTTTTTTTAGGCCTAGAATTTAGTGGTTCTGAGGGTAAAACCTTTTTTGTTAAATCCTTTGAATAATATTTATTTAAAAAACTAGGAAATTGGCGTTTAAAAATATTTCTGTGAGAATAAACTACATTCCGAAAGAATCCAAAGAACATGGGTAATAACGATTGATTTTGTTATCATAATTTATTATCAAAAACTAAAAATATTTTTAACTATAAAAATATCATATACTAAACATACAAAACATATTAAAAATAAATGTTATTAAAGTTGTTGAGGTTCCCTCCATAAAACTAGCCTTGGGTCACGTTTGCAGAAAGCTCTTGTTGCTAGAGCCAGGTTATCCTCGTCCTTCATTACTCTACCTTTACACCCAACTAATACGTCTTTAGAGGAATCCGAGTCTCCGTAAATAAGTTTCTTTAACTCCTTAACAGTCAGATCATCTGAAAGATATATTTTATTTCCATTTTTCCAGTGTTTGATGGGCGGACCGGATTTCAAAACCTTTTTCGAAAACCAGTTATATTTGTCAAGAAGAAATTCATACGATGAGGTTAAAAACGATTCATTTTTCTTATCATCTTTTTTATCTGCTGGAATATCAGAAAGCTCAAGATAATCTAATGGTCCACCAGCTGTTGGTGATATATAGAGTCTGTATCCAAGCTTAGTATCAGCTCTATATCTTACATACCAAATAAAGGCTGGGAAGGCGAACAACATTACATACTTGTTATTGCTCTGTGCGTAATAAAACGAATTGTACAGCCTTCCTAATCTGTAATTTAAGCTTCTACGAAAACTTGTAAATAATGAGACACTCATTTTGAACCGATTAGAAAAAATGTAAATTTAGATGCAATTATCTAATATTAAAAATTGCATAGTTAAAACACAACACTTTCAAATAAATGAATTTATAAACCTATATAGTGATGGGTATAGAAATCCTACAAATATATATAACATTTGATTCATACTAGTTAAAACATAATAAGAATGTAACTCTTATTAATGTATGGTGTTGGGTATCACATTTTATCAGTAATATAAACATATATTTAATTGTTAAATATATTTATAAATAATAACTCATGTTAAAATGAGTATATTATATTTGTTTATATTTAAATTTTAATAACTTACCAAATGTGTAATATCGAATAATGTCATCAAAATGAATTTGTTTAACATGTAAAATATCCAAACTGTTTGATTTCAAATCTAAAATCGATAGATTCCACAAGCAATATATCTATTTTGTGTTTATAATGAGGTTTAAGAACCTTTTTTACCGTTTCAGTGCCATAAGGTTTAAATCTAACTTGGTAGAATCATCAAATGAATTAAAACCTTCAACATTTATCAAAAAGTTCAGAAGACGGTTTGTTCATGATTTTTATTTCGATATAGAAGACAATTATAAGCGGTTATCAAGGTATTCCTTATACCAGTGAATTTTAATTCTTCAGAAGTAGCAAGGTTTCTTACTACGCACTTGGTCTCTTCCTTCTAATCCCTTCTGGACTCGCGCTATTCTCGCCCTCAACCCCTGGCTACGTAAACCTGCTATCGCATCAATTTAAGCTCTCCTCAATGACTCTTTCTTGGATTTCTTCGAGCTATCTTTCCTTTAACATTTGTAAATTCGGAAACAACTCACTCCTTGCAAACTCTAGGTATTAATTTACACTAATTTATTTCTCAGAGGGTTTATCGGACTGTTTTTCGCTGTCGTTGGAGTCACTGGCGCACTAATAATTGGCGACTACTCAATGATATCCGGGCTCTACGCCCTAATGAGCTGTTATCTTTTACTTGGATTGTACAATTACATTTTAACGATAAACAAACTTCTCCCTAGGTGTATTTTCTTGCCTTCCAGCTCTTTGATTCTCCTGAATCTGGCCACCATATTCTCTAGCTTAATTAAATCATACTCAGTCAAAAGTGACATGACGACACCAAACGAGGAGATAATTCGGAGGTTTGAGTCTTCTCCTAGATTTAAGAAGTCTACTAACTCAGTTGAATTTGAAGAAAAACCACAGGAACCCAATTAATAACTGGAATAAAATAATCGCAATTGAATTTAATAAATTAACTGTAAAGTCAATGTGTATATAATGTATGGTATATTACAGATATATTACAAAGTATAGTTAAAGGTGGTTTACAATGTACCTCACTGCTGAGCAGTTTTGATCTTGGTATTTATAATTTCCCCAAGTCCTTGAGCTGAGCTTCCTCTTTTTGCTCGCAAAGTCCCTCAACATGGAAGAGTCGTTAAGTAAAATTTGTGAGAAGAGGATTGGAACGACATTCTGGTGAGTTCTTTTGCACAGGATCTCCTTATTCACCTTTATTTCTTCCTTTTCAGTTTGAGTTTTTAGGTTTCTGAACTCCTCAAAGCCGTTGTTGTAGATGAACTTGACGGCTTCAAAGAAGTTGAGGAATTTACTCACCTTGAACTGTGAGGAGCCTGTGAAGTGTGCGTCATCGATGAAGTAGTTTTTGTTCCCAGATTTAAAGAACTCTATGAAATTCAGCATGAGCTGTGAGAATCTTTCGGGGATTTGGTGTAGAGACTCATCTTTAGTTTTCAGGTAAAGGTCAAACACTGGTGGGTCAAAAGTTATCGACTGGTTAACCTAAATGGATTTTAATAATCTAAATCAACAGTTGTAATATTTAGAGAGTGTATATAAATAATTTTATAATTAATGACAGTACGTTAACTATTGAAATTCCGTATAGGACTAATATCTGGGTGCAATGAATTAGTGGATAAATGGACATTGGAAACTTAATTGACCCGTATGGAAACAAACCTTCAAAACAACCATCCAATCCTATAACATTGTTTGTAACTAATAATCCATATAAATAATTAAAAATTACAATTTATTACCTTTAATTACTCTAAGAACAAATGGTAAGGAATGGTTATTTATTGCTTTATTTCCAGTTGACAGGAATGAGAGAATGATGGGCAAAAGTTCACAGGGGAAATTACTTGACAAAGTTCCTAAAAATAAAATCAGTCCAAGTTAACTGTATTAATTTAAACCCATTTGATATCTAAATAATCTAATATTAAGTAACCCTGAGCTATTATTGGCATTGAACTTTTTTGTATGGAATTTATTAAATTTCTTGATTTTGTAAATCTCATATTAAATGAATGGAAGCTGGTTTTCTGTTGGTACACAAACTTCGTTGATATTACTGTCCGATTACATACAAACTTGTTCAAAAAGGAACAACAAACATTCAAGAGGTTTGCTGCTTTAGACGTATTTCCTGGTCTGCTACACACGACATCGCTTTGGGCCATTATATCTGAAAATTGTTAAAGAATTATATATTCTATTAATACCTTCAAATACTGAAACTTTAAACAAGTGGTCGAATCTCTTCATTGGCATCAGCGTCACATTTTCTGCGATTACTGACGCTGTGTAGTTATACCCAATGGTATTTACTGTGGACGTGAGTTTTGTTTCCAAATCTTTAAAGTTTGTTTTATGGTAGCTAAAAACTGTATTCAGGAGTGACGACACTCCGTCATTTACGTCCTTCGTTAGATGCGATAGTGATAAACTCCCGTCCTTACCCGAGTAACTAAGCAATTGTTAGATGTTTAAATTAACAATTTTTATCAAAAATACGTTGTTATGAACTCCATTGTAGTTAAACATGATCTTATATCATTTCTACACGTTTCTATTATTTCCTTTATAAATTCATCTGCCATATAAATCCCTTCTTCGTCTAGTATCCATTCAAGCCTACTTTGTAGCACTGAGGGATCGCACGTGTCGATGATGACAACCTTTGATATATCTCTAAGTTCCTTCAATTGTCTGGCGTACACGTCTGTGCAGGTGCAAATTATAGGTCTAAACAATTGTTATTTTGTTCATCAAACCTTTTAATATAAGGATCTCCCTTTGCGAGTTTTTTAGAGCTAATTTGTTTAAGGTATGAGATTATTGGTAGTTCTGACCCGAATAGCGTATCTACATCTTCTAGAAGGCATAGATTTGGTTTATTTGGGATCACCGATCCTGCTGAAACCACTCCGTTTATTATTGGTATCACTCTTCCTTTGGTTCTATCATCACTAGAATTGATTTCCACCACATTGTATCCACAATGTTTTGCGATCACGTTGACCAGGCATGTTTTCCCTACTCCTGGAGGACCTCCTATCAAGAGTATCCTATGTTCTGGTTCTTCGTACTTATCTAAATAGTTTGAGGAGCATTTCCAACTCGATAACCACCTCAAGGACTAAAAACTTGTATATTTAAATTAAATTACCTCTAAATTCACGTTCTCGCTTGTAAGTAAATCAGAAAAAAATTCTGGTTTGTACTTAGATACCCAGTTTTCTTTTTTATCACCAGTTTCTGTCATTAATTTATTCCTTTTTCTCTTTCTTCTAAACAGTCTTTCTGGGTTCTGGTTCGTTACTTTGTAATTGTGAGTTTCATTTTCAAATATTTTTCTAAACAAATTTGTAGAATTTTTAAATTACTTGAACAATGACTGTATTGGTTCAGTGAGGAGTGACGTTTTCAGTTCCTCTTCATTCTCCTCATCCTTAACATAATACTTCATATAAAGTGGCGGGTTTGTTGTTGAAATACATGATGATCTAAGGGCAAATGTTTCTCCTGCTTCCAGAGGTGATGTGGATTTAAACAGTTTACTCCGGTCACTAATGCAGGTTTTGTAAAACTGTGTTTTTTGTAGGTTGAAATCACTTCCTGATGTATATGATATCTTCGCCAATTCTATCAAATCCAATGAGCTGTATCCTGAACTTGGAAACAGGCTTAACGGGTAAAATTTCAGGGTTTTACTTCTGGTTACTGGATGTGTGGGCGCCGATTCCTCTGTTTCATCATCATTTGCTGCGGAATCTTGTTTGCTGAAAAAATCATGTGTCACAAAATCAAATGCTGAATCTTCTTCCTGTTTATCTCCGTAGATATCGTTAAGTATGTCCAATGTGTTGAATTCATCTACAGAATACTTGTTTTCATGTACACTCACCTTCCTTTAAGACTTCAATCGTCATAATGGACACCCTATTATTAAATATATTTTAATTTACCATATATATTAATTTGAAAACACAAATCATGAACTCATTATACATAAAATGTGTATATGGATGGGGAGTTTAAATATTAAAATATAAAAAACAAAAAATTATTTTTAAAATATTATATTTTAGATCTTCTACCAAATTTATTCTTTAATTTTCTCCAGTATGTGAAATGATCTTTGTGCGAACCTCTGTATAAATTAAGCAAATCTTCAGTTTCACTAAATCCGAAAAGATATGAAACCAAGTTGAACTTCCTCAACAATTCTGGGTCAACCAACTCGTTTTCATTAACGAGTTTATCTATGCTCTTCACTTTATTTCCTAATGCCAGTAGCGCTGATATCTGTTCAATCCAGGAAATACACTTTACAAATAAACTAGTTTGTAGGATTGTCCGTTTAAATGTTCTACTCGGTTTTTGGTAATTATTATTCATTTTGTTAAAGAATTGCACTCCGTACGAGTCGATGCTACAAAAGTATAAGTTGTAAATGAATGGAGCAAAGAGAATTGAAAACATTGCGTCGATTGAGTAATGATACTTTGATGCTACAATTGAGACAGATATGAGCGCTGCATAAGCAAACATAGTTATGTTAAACAAGATCCCTGAGTTTTGTGCCACAATGATATACGCTAGAAGTACAAAATACACATGCCCAGAAAACAATACTCCTGTGCATGGAATCTGCCTCTTTTCTCTGAATAGAAAACTCACCAACGTTTTCATCTTTGTCGACTCAATTACAAACGGGTTACACTTTGAGTGAGGAGGTGGAATTGATGAAACTATTACATTAATTCCTCTTATCAAGTATGTGAAGATGTATATGCTTGAGAATCTGAGGAAAATCTGAACATTAAACACCGGAGGCCTGAACAAAACGAACTTTAGAAAAATTATTAGAGCATATGGATAGAACAACCAGTCTGTGAATTTCCTTAAAAATGGCAAGTTCTTGTCATTAATCATTTCATGTATTCGATCTCGAAATGTATAGGTTTTGGCGTCATAGAAATAAACATCATTTATAAAAATCATTCCTCTGTAGAAATAAAAAAATATTACGAAACACACAAATGAGAGTAAAATTCTATAAAAGTATCCGAGCAAGATTGATTTCGATTCCTTTAAAATACTCAAGATTTTTTCCTCAGCTGAATTACATACGCCATCATAGCCATATGAAGGGGAATGTATTTCTCCATAGTCGTCACTTGTATCATTTGCGTTCGTTTCATCAGCATATCTATCATAACTGTATGAATTGAACATATCAAAAATTAATGTTTGATTTATAAAACTTGATTATGGGTTTGACGATGGTGTTTAATCACACTAATTGATATTTGGTTTTAAGTCTATAGTACAAAGCAGTTAATATTCATATAATGAAAAATAAAAATAAGAATCATAAGGGCATTCATTTTGTAGAGAATTGTATGGTTATTACATTTGAAATACCAAAAATAAAAAATTGGACTTTGGACTTGAATCCAAATATGAATATTAAAACAAGAAACCCGTTATAAATATTAATTAAAATTTACTAAAAATAAACATTTTATGTTATTTGATGATATATTCAGTCCAATATTCCCCATCATTAATCAAAATTATACCTTTTTGTTCACTTAAAATACTTTCTCTATAATCTTTCCACTTAATTAACATAGATAATGTATATCATCTTGGTTTGTATACCTAATTATATACATATTTATTATAGTACATTAATATATTACATATTCAAAAATGAACTTGATTACTTCGTGAATAATATACTTCAAATTTATTTATTATATGACTTCAACTATTTTCTTCTTCTTGAACATTTTACGATATAAATACTTCCAATAGTAAAAGTTCATGTTCCTTGTTCCTCGGTAAAGTGTCAAAAGATCATCAGATTCATCTGCGCCAAAGAGCCGAACAAAGTGGTTGAATTTTTTCAAGAGTTTTTTGTCTATTAAACTCTTCTGGTCGTTGACTCTAAGGTACAATGCCCTCAACTTCTGACCTAAGATCATTTTTTCTTCTAGCATTTCCATTCTTACTAGAAATCTCGTAATTGGACTGTAGTATAATTTAGTTTTTTTGGCGCCAATAAAGCTTTCTGAACCATAATTAAATATTTTGTTGTGAGTGTAGGTCCCGAAATCGTCAATTCTAGAGTAGTAATAAAAGTGTAGGAGTATAGCAATTGAAAGTCCCAATAAAACATCCACTGTGTAATGATATTTACAAGCAACAATGAGAAACAAAACGAACCCGGTGTATAGTACAAGAATTACCTTGGTTATGAGGTACTTAGCATTTTCAACAAAGAGTATGCAGGTAATAACTGTAAACATTGTGTGGCCTGACACAATTAAGTCCGTACAGTTGGTCGCGATACCCATATAACCTGAGATTATCCTAATCAAGAGTGGGAAGAAAGATCTCTTTTTTAAATCTGGGTTACAGTTATAATAGCATGAAGGTATCGTTGTGGCAAATATAAAAAACCCCCTAATGAAATATGCGGTTCCGAATAAAAATATGTACCTCAATGCCATTTCAAATAAATAAAACAGCGGGGTGAATAGTATTATTCTTAGAATACCTGCCCAAACTATTGTAAACATGAAGATATTACACATTGCGGGTGTGAATGGGTGATTAACATCTTCCAAAAGTTCATGAATCCTATCCAGTAGTGGTATTCTATTGGTGGTCATATAGTATGTATCACTCTTTAGCATTAATAATCCTTGAAAGAATAATACTACGATAAGCGCTATTGTGATTAACACGATCCTAAATATATAGCTTTTAAGCATACTCATGAATTGCTTAATTGATGATTCAATTTCAATTTCTATTGAAGTTGACGAATCTATGTTGAATGGGAGAGGGTAGTCAACTTCAATAAATAAATCATGTTTAGAATCACTCACATCCAGCGATTTACTCTTAGAGTCAACAATCAAAGTGGAGTCCATTATTATATTTTACAAAATCATCAAATATTGATTTAGAGTTTGGAATTAGAAATTATTAAATATAAATCAAAGATAAATTTTGTTATCTTATTATTAATAGATAATAAAAACAATAAAGAAGCCATAACTACAAAAGTGTACTTCGGCGTAAAAGATGGACAGAAGAGTTTAAAATATAAAAATGAAAATTTCCCCTTAATAATATACGTTTAAAAATATAATACAATGACATTAATTTAATTATATGATAATCCTAATATTACAATTATTAGATCTGCTTCTCGCGAAGAATTTCACTGGAAAAAATTCAAAAATCCAAATTTGAATATTAATTAAATTGATGATATAAAAATACTACATTTAAATAATAATTTAAAGAGTTTAACTTAACTCTAGAATGGTTGTATGCTCTATAAAAAATATACTACATATAAATGAACATAAACCGGTTTGTACTAAATATAAATATAAATTGTGAATATTAAAAATATATAAATAATAATTCATGTTATTTTTCCCCATCCTTTCATATGTATGTTGTTATTCAAATATTGTACAGCATTTGTGTTGCCTACCATGATACACAATTTTCCAGTTATTTTTTATTATGTACATTATAGAAATATTATTTTCATAAATTTAGAAATATAATATGGCTTCTGATAGTCTATTCTCAGATAGACCAAGGAAGATCATAATTACACTCACACCTTCATTTTTCTTTAATCATCCACTCACTGTTCTGGGCAACAAAATCTCCGTTTTAAGATTCCAAAGATCACTTTGTGATCCTCATTCCACCAGTAATGGGTTTCTGAGGGAATTAGATACTGCCGCAGTCGGAGCCTTCCCCGTCGCATATAGTTTATTCTTTGTGAAGGATTTGGCAGTTTCAATTTATAAATCTGAAGGAATTCTAGGTTTTTTTAAATGTTTGCCCGAGTATATCGCATATCATTTAACAAAGGATTTATTAAGATACTTGGTTCCTAACTTTTTTTTACCCATTTTGCCCAAAGTTCTGGGTCCTCTCCCTAGTAAAATAAAATTATATAACATTTTGGATACACATAACCATATTAGATTTCGTTATGAAGGATTTTTGGAAAAGAATAGTCAAACTACAACAACCAAGTTTTTTGACTTTTACATAAATCAAGTCGAATCTGAATTAAACAAGATAGTAACATCATTAATTGTTGAATTAATAACATACCCTGCTCTTACAATAATTTCTCGAATGATAATCTATGACGGATACGGCCCAGTCTCTTTTCATGTATTATTTAAACACACACTAAGTGTGGACGGCATTTTATCTCTCTACCGAGGATTTTCTTACCATCTTCTATCAAACATAATAAAATATATAATCAAGCACTTTAATAGGTTTGTTCAAAGAACTTTGATATCCGACTTTTACTTAAGTCCAATGTTTGAACAATCATTTCCTGTTGTATTATCAATTACGCAGTCAGTTTTGAATCAATTTTCATTAATCAGAAGATGCGGGTCAAAGATTGATGGGTTTTGTATAGAAGAAAGCTCAATAAACATATTTAGGCAGATGCCCTGGGTAAGCATTTTCACGCAGATGGTAGTAACGATAGGACTACTACACATAAGAGATAAACTTGTAACAACTCAAATACATGAGTTTAACTCACAATTTAATGAGTAATATAGGTCTAATATATTTTTTTGATACATAATAAATGACTATAAAATAGTGGTCGGTACATTACTACAATTGGAATTACTATTATCCGATAGGCTCCAAAGTCACTTAAATGGTAACATAAATTGTTTTAAATAGATAGCTATAAAATATAGTAAGCCATAATGAACAATAAATGAATAAATGATACATGTGCACCTAAATTCACTAGTCTCCTCATGAGTCAGAGGAAGGATCACTAATATAAAGATGTATAACAATTTTTAAATCGAAAAATTAATTTAATAATTAGCGCTTTGATATAAATATTTCAACGAGAAAATTCTACAAGATATTTCAATTTATCGAAGCTAAATATACCAACTAAGATGACTGGAGTCGTATGCGACCATTATAACTCATCTTTGATCACACCTCAACAATCATTTCCAGATAACTATAAAACTAATGGGAATCTGGGCTATATGAATTGTTTTACCTACGTTCCATGCCAACAAGGCGGTTTTGTCGTTGGAAACAACTACAACTTTTCAGAAGGTTACTCTATAGATCCTTGTTGCAACATAAACTCCATGAATTCAAAGGGAAATTACTATTATTATAACGACAACGACTCGAACTATCCCCCGAACTGGAACTATACAAATGACTACAAGTTTTCTGACGGCTACAACTTTAACCAGTGCCCAAATTTCTATCATCAAAACAATTCTTACTTAAAAAATTGTGAAAACAATGTTTGCACAGACGGCAACAATCCATGTAATGGAAAAGAATACTTTGAAGTCAATGGAACAGAAGTATTACCAGAGGTAAAACAACCCCTATCAATGATATAAAATATTTATTACATTTTTAGGGTACTAGTGAGGAGAGAAGATGTGTTAATTTTACACCAAGTTTTTTTTCCTCTAATTCAGCATTTAAAAGAATACCCTTACAGTCTGGAAGGTCGATATTTAGGAGAAGAAGACCAGGAGATTGCGCTAATGAATGGAGTAACGCATTCAATAAAGATTATGAAAGTGTAGAAGTTCGTGGAGATGAACAAATAAATAACTAGTTTTATACATATTTTCATTGATTTAACCCTCCCCATTCACTACAAACATCCTTTTCAAATTTAGTTAAAATGAGCTGAGAATAGATTTAATTATGATTATTTCAATTTGTTAAATTAATTTTTATCTAAATCTTCATGTTTAAGTAAATGTGTAAGTTCACTTACTACATATTATACATCGGACTTTTCTGTACACATTTAGTCTTTTGTAACTCATTTTTTCTCAAAAACAACCCAAATCCTTTTGATAACATAAACAAAAACATTCCAAATTCTCAAATTCAGCAAATAGTTCCAGAAAATGCCACAACAAACAACAACAACCCAAATTACACGTATAATTTAAACACATCTAACAATAATAATGACAATTTGGCGAGAAATCAATATAATAATAATTTTAATACTAATGAAATCGCAAATAATATAACACAGAACGGTGTTACTGTTAATTCATACGTGAATAACGATAAGGATAATAACAACCCTTCTGACGTTTCAACCGACGAAAATGAAGTAAATAACCAGGAAGAGAATGATAACGACTTGATGTACTATTTAACTCAGTATCGGAACAGAGCTCGAAGAACGGTTGATGGTCATTTATGTGCAGCAGCTTTCGTTCAAAGAGACCAGATTTATACCGACTGTACAGTTGAAGTTGCTCCCGACGGAACAGAAGGTATCATAAACTTTTAGAATTTTAATAAAATCATTTCAGGAAAAGAATGGTGTTACCTTGAATCACAACTTATTGGTAAATTGGAGAAGGATTGGGGGTTTTGCGAAACTCCATTAAATTACGGTATTTCATACAAAATTAAACTGAATCATTCATTTTAGAAGAAATAAGAAATGCAACGCTTAATCACATATCACAGAAAGTTTCTCAAGTTGATGAAATGCTCAGATCACTGAATACATATAGAAAACTTATTAAAGAATCTGAAAGGAGGTTTGTTGACTAAAACTGATCTCAATTCTATAGACTATCAAAAGTTTGTGGAATGGGCCATAAGCTAATAAGCGATTCTCTGTTAAAAATAGAAACAATGTTTGAAGATTCAGAAAAGAAAATAGAAGAAGTTACAAAAATAAAAAACGAAATTGACAAGATCAAGAACGAAATTAAAAAGATACAGTGTGTACACAACGAAGTGAGAAAATCCCACTCAACTCAGTATTACCCGGACAAGTATTTTAACACTATTTTAAAATTATTTAGTGATATATACAATGTTTCTGACGGCTTAATTGGTACATATTACTCCAACAACACCTTTGAATTCCCAGCAGTTTCTACTAGAATAGACCCTCAAATTAATTTTTTGTTCGTAAACAAAATGCCAATTATTGGTCTAAGTCCTTACAAATTTTCAATTCGTATGTTTTGAGCAATTACGATTTTTTCAGGGTGGGAAGGATACTTGAAAGTACCTCACTCAGGAAATTATTTGTTTGAACTTGGTATATTATCATATTTATATTTAAGATTAGATACTGATTCATACGGAAGAGTTGAACTGAACGGCTCTGAGATAATAAATCTTGGTATACGAGTTGATGGAGATGATGAAATCGGATATAAATTCTTCATTGATCCTGTTATACAGAGAAATGGCCTTAAAACCTCTCAAAGTCAGCAGCTGATCGGAGGGAAGTTTTATCAAATAAAGGTAGAAATGTCGCACTCTCAGCAGTACAAATACTCTGATGGCTCAGAATCATATTTCAAGTAAATTCTAAACATCTTACTACTCTGTACTCAGGTTACTGTGGTCAAGTCATAGAATTCCAAAAGAAGTAGTTCCATCCACTAACTTTTATTCTCAGTTAAAAAAGACACACACATCAATTAGCCAGTGAGTCGTTTGTCAAATAACTTTTATTTAGTTTACCTGCTTCAAGTTTTGAAATTGTTACATCACTAAATGGAGAAAGCGCCTTCAGAAACAACAACAGATTCTTTATCGCAAATTTGACAAATGGACTAATTAAAGCTCAGTTGATAAGATGTGATGAAAAACATAACATAGGGTCATTCAACATGAGCGTTAATCAGGACTCAAACCTCTATGTTGCATACAAAAAGGGATTTCCGTTCCCATTAAACCCGAAGGAAGAACTTCAGTGGATACAGGAAGAATGTGTGGAAACTTTAGATGTTTACGGTTCCGGAGAAAACTCATCATCAACAGGAGACATTATGGGAACTTTGAATCGAATTTTCAAGTTCAATCATGAAAGTACACTGGTGGAAGTTGAGGTGAAACAAATAGCCCTTGTCAGAGGTGTAATTTATAAGTTTGTCACCACAAGCCCTGATGTCAGTTTCATTATGTTTCTCTCAGACAACATTAACTCTAAACAAAACCAGTGCAGTAAGTTCTGGGAATATATTTATCGACTTTAGTTGGGGCGGAAACACTTCTTAGTTTACCGGGCGGTAATTTTTTCATGTCATGTTCTGAGAGCTCATCACATTCTGGAGACTACGACTGTAACGCATCCCTAAGTGGCAAGTACCTCGATCAAAGGAAATCAGTCTGGAGAACTAGCGGCGGTAATCTAATTTATCTGACTAAATAACTAAATAGGGACTGGAGAGAACATCACTGTTGTTTTTAGAGAGCCAGTTTTGGTAACTGAGTTCAAATTCAGACCTAGAGACTCATCATACACCTGGCCTTCAAAGATAACCTTATCATTTCATGGTAACCAATTTTAATTTCAATCATTTCATTAGAGGGAGGTGGTGAAACGTTCAGTGTATTCCACTCCAATGACCTGGAGCATCACTCATACAGGCTTTCAGTTCCTAAAATCACGACATCTGTTAGATTAATAATTATTATTAGTCGTAGGTCAAACTCACAATAGACGAAATGTATGTAAGCGGTTCAGAGACCGGCGGATCATTTGGTATAATAGGCATACCGTGCAAATTCTCAGAAACGATGAGGTTTGTAGAAATCCTTCGGTGTTCTGAAACACTAAAGGACTTGGAGAACATATATATCTTCAAAAACGATGATAAGTTTCTCGCTGAATGTCAGCCAGAATGCTTGGTCAAGGACTCTAAATTCGAAAAGAATTTCAATTCTGAAAAAGGTGAAAAGATGTTTTCTGAAAATGACCCGATTTGTCCAAGTGCTGTGTCAAACAAATACTGTTCAGAGGACTCAGGCTCTTGTGTCGTTCAGGTTAATGTCATTAAATCTGCTGACTCTTCTGGATACCTTATTTCCAAATCCCACCATAAACAGAAGAAAAGGATGAAAAAATTACAAATCCTCTTCAGAAAACAACCTGATAAGACACCTACTCAGGGTTACCTAATAGACAATGGCCAAGTTAAGTCAGATTTAGAAGATCTATCATACGGTAATAAACTTTACACTCAATGTTATATTCTAATTTTGTAGGTTGGTTTAGAGAAGCTCATGGAGAGTTTTGTCATTCAAATGATAATCCATTATATGGTGGTGGAATTAGATTTCCACCTCCAAAAGAGTCTTTGGACTGTCTTCAAAAAGAGGTATGTCCACACCAAATAAAAGTTTTCAGAAATGTTCCGGGAACTACTGGTCGATAGAACTACCCGAGGATGGAGAATATAAGCTTGAGGTTATTTTAGGATCAGTTTGCAAGTCAAATAACGATTCCGAAGCATACTTGGAGGTTAACGGAACTCCCCTTCTAACAGGGGAAGGATTTAAAAGCGACACATTTTACACAATAGTCAAAAATGTCAAGGTTAAAAATAAGAGAATCAAGTTGACTTCGACTTGTAAGACTGATAATTGTCCGGAAACTGGAACTGTTTTACAGATGGTTTCTGTTGAGCAGCTGTAGTATAGCACAATATCGATTATTATTAATTTTAAATTTTAATATATATTTTTGTTATTATGTATTAAATGTTTATATTATTAAAAATAAATTATTTTAAATAAATTTAAAATAATTGCTAATGAGTGAGAATGGAGTGTTAGAGGAGGAAGAATCCTACGTGGCTCACGTAGACGAGAGATCAGAGTGGGATATTTATCCACAAACAATGTACAAATTTGAGCACAATTCAACTAAAGTTGGAAGAGGTTTGATTTTTAGGTTATCAGATGAAATACTCGAAAGAAGAGTAAAGACTTACGCTGTTAGTGGCATGAGAATCACTGTATGCGGTGTTATTTTATCACATAGAAAGGGATTTCCATATGTTCTTTTGCTAAAGAGAGATTTGGATAAAAGTGTTGGATTATTAGGGGGGAAATGTAAAAGCTTCGAGAATCCCAAAGAAGCCTTATCATCTAAACTAGCAAGATTCATAACATCAACCAAACACAAACATCAATTAAACATCAAAGACACCATGGAAAATATCCATGTTGGAGAATTGTTGGCAGACTTTTGGCGGTGTGACTTCAATACAGAGCCACTCCCATATCTACCATTGCATACAAATAGACCCAAAGAAAAAATTTCATTATACCAGGTTCTTAACTATAATTTAAATACTATAAATACCAATCTTATATACTATAATACTAGTTATTAAACCCTCTTGTAAATATATTAAACTAATAAATATACAGGTTATCCTCCCAGAGAATTGTAAAATTAGTGTACCTAAAGGTTATAATTTAAAATTCGTCCCGTTATATGACTTTTATAATGCAGAATTCGGGTTATCATTGGCATCTCTACCTCACCTCTTAAGCAGATTCAAAATATCATACTTGTCAACTGACTGATATAAAATAACAATTTTAATTTGTTCAAATATTTTTATATTTTATTTTAAAGTTTTTAATAATCAAATTTGTGTTTGATGTTGTTTTACACATTGGGTTAACAATAAGAACATTAATTATTAAATTTAAAATTAATAATGTTTATATTATCTATATTAAATTAATTTATATTATGTTTTCTAAAATGAAAATTATTAATTATATAAAAGTACTACTAAAAATACATATGTATTTCTATATTATCGCAAAAATTGATATTATCACATGTAAACAATATAAATTCGATAAAATTCGGTAACTCTATTTGAATTGTTTATTTCTAAAGATTTCTAACAGTTTTATAATGATGTGTAGAAGTTTTTCACAATTAGGCAAAATGTATAACACCTTTTTACTATGCGAAAATCTACCTGTAAGTCATTACTTCTAATATTCATATAATCTTATACACTTGTTATTTTAATTGTATACAATATATTGTTTAATATTGTTTTAGCCTGAATCTGCAAGTATGAATACATTTTGTATGTCTCAATGTGCCACGACTTACATGGATGAGGACTTAAAGTGTAATCCACAGGCAGAAAGTAACAATTCAGCTCTAAACTACACATTTAATTTATATGTCTGAATACTCATTAAATTTTAGCTTGGAAAATAAGACTCAAAGTGGACAGGACATCAACATACTTTGAAACAGGAGGTAAATTTTGTTATATAAAACTTGTTTACGATTTATATTTGGTGTTTAATTGATGGAATTAGGTTGTAAACCAGGTCAGAGGAGGTTTAAATGTGTTCCATACAAGGTATTAATAACTGATATTAAGTTGGTTTAGAGCAATGAAGGAGAATGCGATGACGAATCAGCACTAGTTTACCCAAAAGGATACTCATGTTTTACCAAATGTGGAGTAAAAACATGTCCAACTGAAAGTTTTAAGAAACCAAGAGATGTTGAAGATTTAAAGGCATGTTTTTTACTATTATATAGTTAAGTAAATCCATCAAATCAGCACACATTTAACATTTTATTACAAAAAAACAATTATATGGTTATGATATTTAGATTGCTGATTGTACTAATGGATTCAGAGTTAGGTGTTCGTTTAACGAATCAGAGGAAAGTAAAGAAGTTGGAACTGGAAACTTGACTCTCGAAATAAAAACTAAATCATCTAAAATTTAATATTATTTTTAATCACTACAATTTATTAATAAAAACAATGTGTTTATGAAGATTTTTGAAATATAATATTAAATGTATAATCTGATGTCAGGCCGGGTTATTCAATATAATCATCACATTTATTTCTGAAAACTAGCATTTTATTACTTATATTTTTACTCAATGAAGTTCCTCCTTATTTTGGGTATTTTACCCTTTATATTCAAGTTCTCAGCCGCAGGTTAGTTAATATTAGAGGTAATTATATTTGTACACATTACCATCTAGTAAAATAACGATATTTTCACCATATTAATTAAAATTTTAGAAGTGTCCACAGGCAATGTTGGATCTACCTCTACTGTTGGTCAATCACCAGTTAATGGAGCTCCAGGATTATCTCCGCCGACCGCTCCTGGTATTTTTATCTTTTTTATTATTTTTTAGTACTTGAAGAATTGACAGTTGTGAGGCAAAAGGAGTTATTCGTGGCACGAAAATACAAGAATTACTCAACGGCTACCGTCAACCCCGTATACGTTAGAAATCAGGAATTGTGATCATTATATATTTTTTATTTTTATCATTTCATGAATGTTCTATTTTACAATTCACAACTATAATTACATTAATTTTTTCACCTTTTTCATGATTTATACATGTAGATTCCGCCCTTTTATCGACTTCTCGCCGCAATGATGGAGAGCCTATACGAATCCTACAAAATCCGTCAAATGACAGTCAACGATATAAAATCCATAGATAACATAAAATCCGATGAATTTACAATTATATATCCGGACCGGATATACCACCGGTTTGTCAAAAACTTCCCTAACTTATCTCTTGTACTTGAAATAAACGATAATATGGAAGGATTCATTATAGGTAACTAAAAATTATGTAAAATATAAATATAAGTTATAAATAACTATTTATACTCTTATTTATTTAATTGTTTTAAGTTTGTTACATAATCCCGTAGGTAGTAATACAATTGCCGAAGGTGTACATTACGGCCATATAACATCAATTTTTATAAGTAAAGGGTTCAGAAGATGTGGGTTTGGCGCTAAACTCATGAGTGAGTTCGAGGAGAATAGCAAGAATCTAAACTGTAAATACGTGAACCTTTTCGTTAACCATCGCAACACAACGGCCATAGAATTTTACAAGAAACTTGATTATTACGTTCATGTCACAATTCCTAATTATTATGACGATAATGACGACGCATTTGAAATGCGGAAAACCCTGGTTTACTAGTCATTGCCCACCATGTGTACTTAATGATACTGTTTAAATAATGTAGTATATTAGATTCCATGTAATATATTTATATTTTTGCATTATAAATATAATTTTAAAATTTTATATAAAATTTAACTTTCTGTACAATAGCAACAGTCTCTCGATTTTAATCTTGATAACTAATTATTAAAAATGGAACAAGAACAGACTTTACATATTAAAAAGGGCGCCATTGTTAGGACTATGAAGGAATATAGTCTATACAAGAAGGAGCTTCAAGAGGCTCAATCGAAATTCGAATCAGTTAAGGTAATTTATAAACAAGATTCCATTAATGATGACATGGCTAATGTTATTTTAGGCTACTGGTGAAGAGCATGAGGTTAGAGCGGCAATGAAAATCTTAGAAGAATCTTCAGCAGTACTAGAGGATTCCAAAAAGAGACTAACCATGATAGCAATGGACCTAGACCAGTACATGATGGAAATGATGAGAACAGTTGAAGATTCATCTGACACTATGACTGATGACACTTTGTTTTTGGAATGTAAATCAGCGTTGGAGGATCTAAGTAGAAATCATCCCGAAATTGAATTTAGAAGGTCGTAATACTCGTAACCCTAAATATCTTGAATTTTAAAAATAGTAAATTAACAGCCTAGAACAGTGGACCAACTCTTGAAAAGTCATTTTTCCAGGAGTTTAGTGCGAAAATATCTTCAAGCCACGATGTGTTAGCAATTCCATACACTACAGGCATAAATTATTTATAAAAGTACCGTTTTGGTTGTAATATATGACCATTTCTGTAAAATTGTAAGCTCAGTATATATGTTTATATAGTTTAATGACTTACTGGTTTCACACTTTGGGCCCATAAAGTAATGGGTCTCCGTGATGGTGTTTGAGCAGTCACAGAAAACCTGTAAATAACCTTCATGTGCAGGAATGAGTCTGCAAATGGAGCTATTTTGACAAATGGTCAATATCTCGCTGTCCGGGTAAAACACATCCTTACACTGTGTGTACATTGACAAGTCGTCTGATAATGATATCTTGTCAACATCAATCAGGTGCATTTGGGAATAATCAGAGCCTGACCCACTCCCTTTTTTCTGTTCATCAGCTGAATTTACGTTTATTAAGAATAAGAACAGTGTTCCTAAATCACAAGTGAGATGTTGTAAGAATTACCCAAGATAAAGTATATTTTAATAAACATCAATAGAAAAAATATTAAACATTAAATTAATTTTTTGTTAACATTGATTTAAATAAAATTTAATGAAAAATAAGAATGTGAAATACAAATGTGTAGAATAAATATTATGTGGAATCCAGATAAGATTTTGGTTGGATACACATTTATATAAAATGTGTAAATAAATGGTTTTATATTAGTATTTACAACCGATTAAGTCTCTAATGTTTTTAATGTTGTGGCTTAGCATTGTTGGTCTCTCTAGTGAGAGTCCCCATGCAATTACCGTTAGATTCTCTGGAAGTCCCATTGGAAGGAGCATTTCTGGCCTGAAAATACCACTGTTTCCAACTTCCATCCAGGTATTCAGTGATTTATGGTATCCGAATATCTCCATTGAGGGCTCAGTGTAAGGATTAAATGCTGGTTTGAATCTCAGTGGGTCTATTCCTATAGCTCCATAGAAGGTTTCCATAACTCCCATAAGGTCCCCTAGACCCAGATCAAAGCCCACAACAAACCCCTCGATCTAATAAAGATTATCTTGAAGAAACTAACCTGGTGGAATTCGCAAAGGTGTGTAGAGTCAGTGGCCTCATTTCTGAACACCTTGTCAATTGCAAAGAATTTGCAAGGAACTATAGGATTCCCCTAACAACAATTATATAATTTTTATTGTTACCTTTTGGTAATCGTCTGCTATTTGTTTAAGTTTCCTTGCGGAGCATGGCGTGACGTGTGTTCTTAACACTGTTTTAAGTGATTCATGAAGGTCCCTAAAACAAGTTAAAATTAAACAAGTACCATTTATATTGCCATCCGAAGCTGTTATATACTCGGGCATCTCCATGAGCCACTGAAACGTTTTTAACATGTGTCTCGTCCAGAAAGTTAACTTTAACCTTTTCAGGGTTCTATAAATATTTTATGTTAATTATAAGTTACATCAAGGAAGAATGTGTCCTGTATATCCCTTGCTGGGTGTTGTTGTGGTATGTACAGGCTGTCAAAACACCAAAAACTGGACTCCAAATACCTACTCGTATCCAACTCCTAAATGATTTTTTAAATATTCTAATTTATACCTCAAATCCCATGGATGTT
Organism: Theileria annulata; assembly: GCF_000003225.4. Lineage (NCBI taxonomy): Eukaryota > Apicomplexa > Aconoidasida > Piroplasmida > Theileriidae > Theileria > Theileria annulata. The sequence continues at coordinate 1,235,154 of NC_011098.1, read as the reverse complement.
AATATTCTCCTAAACTCGTGCATTGTGTGTATCAGCGGGTGTAGGTCTCCATTAAGTGCCCTTTTACCACTTGAGAAGAAGTTGTACTTTTTAATTTCTAAAAAGTTTTAATCCTACTAAAATTACCTGCTTCCTCCCACTTTCCGCTCTCCAACAACTCCATTGTGAGATCTGTAATTTGTGGCCTTACTGAGGACTTGTACTCATCAGTCCTCCTTACATTATAGCACATTGTTACCTTAGATGTAACCAGCTTTCTCTTCTTCAAGTCACCCAATTCTTCATCCAACTTCTTCCTATCTGGGATCAACTTAGCTAGATCCAACATCATAGAAGTCTCACAGTTTCCGTGTTTGTTCACCACTTCCAACATACTCTTAGTCAAATCCGTATCAAACGGGTTTAATCCAAGCGATAAAACCTTATCCTCAAGTTTTAGATACTTGTTCCGCATACATTTCTTCAAACCAATATCTGCATTTTCCACAGATTTAAGTGCGTCATCAACTGATAAACCCTAAACATTGATCAACAGAGTAAAATTAGATAAATAATTATTCGAGTGAATAGGTACAGGTGATTCCTTGACCTTCTGAACCAGAAGGTATTCAGGTGAATTGTCTTTTGAGTATTTTTCTCCTTCTTTGGTCAAAACGTATGCATTTGATTTATTTTCCTCAAGGGTTACGTATCCCTTTGACATTAAACTCTTTACTCCGCTCAAAACCTTATCATGATCATATTCAACGTCAAAAGTTGATATAAACGGCTTGCTATCATCAGATTCACTCTTCTTTGAATGTTTTTCAAAGGCTAAATCCAATTTACTTAGCAGAAGGTTCAACTCCTCCTCCTTACTACACATATTTCACTAGATATATTTACAACAAATTTTAATTTTATTCATTTTAATAAAAATACACTATAAATACAATGATATATATTATTGAACGGTGTTAATATATTATTGAACATTGGCGATAAATATAGTGTTATGGATATATGAGTTGGGTAACTGTTTATTTTTTATCTCCATTTTGGTTCAGGTACCATGTTAACTTTACACATTTTGAACTTCTAGTATTTGTTTTCTTTTTCCCGTTTGTTTCCTTATCGTTTTCCAACACTTCACACCTACACATGTGAGTTTAATTTAGTCTAACCTTCCATTGATTTCTTGAGACTCCTTATTATCTTCTTCAATTATATAGTTTAGGTACGTGTCGTAGTTCTTTGTTGCTGAACTTGTTTGGTCACCTTTTGATACTGCCAAAACTCTATCTTCCTCAGTTTTATCCTAAACATTGTCATCAAAACACACTATACATGTATGAATTTGTCGATTAATTCAGAGTACAGATCCTCTGAGAGTTGGTCTGAAACTGTTTCTCTCATCCTAGTCTTTATATATTCCTGGATTAGAGAAACTCTTCCCCTCACATACTCCAATATAATTTGTGATTCCTACAAACATTTTCAAAATTTTTTTCGGTACCATCCCATTTGCAAATCTGTTAACAGCTTCGTTCAACTCACTCTCAAGTAAGAGTGACAATTGACAATTATCCCCAATTGAGGACAAAACTTGCTGTTTCATCTTCTTCCTAACGTGTTCCGACTTTACTTCTGAGCTCTCCTCGACCTCTAATTTCTTCATTTTTAAAATGTCATTTGGGTTCGCCACTTTCCCTAAACACTTTGAAATCATAAAACAAACCTATAAATGAACTCCCAAACAACTTTGGGTTAATCACCTCGAAAACTGATCCATCAACCTTGATCCTAAAACAACTTATCAAAATTCATATATACCTGACCAATGGACATGAGGCCTTGTGTATGATTGATTGTATCTTTGATAGGTTTTGAAGACTCAACTCCTCACTCAATGATAACGAGTTCAACTCAGTTGTGAAATTAGCCTCTGAATTCTCCAATAACTTCTCAACTTCCTAACCCATTGTTATCGTGACAAAATTACCTTCTTCAAATAATTCTGTAATTCTTCAGCATTCATATGAGGTTTTTCATATGTGTTGAGATTTGGAAGCTCATCTGAGATGAATTTCCTTGTCGATTTGAGTGAAATTGGATAGAAGTTAACGTTTTCAGTAGTAATGTGTATCAGGCATGCGTGTTTTGGGGGTATTTCTGCCGGCACTAGGCATGTTTGAATTGTAGAGCCCAGTTGTAGGATTTGAAAGTTCTCAAAAGAGCTTTTCTGTGGAAACTTAATACTTTCGTGCTCATGACCCCAAATCACCAGGTCAAACCATTCCGGGATCATGTTTGTCGTTACGTAGTCGTGATCATTGATTCCTCTTCTCGGGTACCTGTTCTGATGTATCATTAGTATTTTGTAGTATTTGTCAAATTCTTCACATTGTTCAAATTTAACCATGTTCTTATTAAACATTTCTACTAAACGTTCATCCTTTATCCATCCTAGCCCGTAAAGCGCAATCTTAACATCCCCTTTCGAGATTTTAATTGGCTTTATCACCACATTTTCTAGGTCAAAAACCCTTCCAAAATACGTTACCTAAACACTATGAACCTATTTCAAAGTACCAGTCCAGCCACGTCTAAAATGTCAATTGGTGATAATGAATGTTGATATGTCGGATTATCTAAACCAAGTATAATTTCTTAAATTTACCGTGATTTCCGTGTATTACGAAAAAAGGCGTTAAAAATTCCTTAGAAACACCGCTGGAATAAGCTAAATCACCCAAAGGGTTATTTGCTACACCCTTATCAAAGCTAATCAGCTTTGCACTCTCAACTTCAGACTTATCAACCTTTATCTTACTCATGCTACTTAACAAATATGTCGATAACAAATCCATCGTGCGATACCTAATTCCATTCATTACTCAATTATTTTAAATTATTTTAAACAACTAACTACTTTAACGACTATTGATAATTAATAAATACATTGTGGTTCTGGATGGCATGTTTTTGTCGAATAAATCTCCCGAGTGGAGTATGAAATCAACTTCCAAGTGTTTTGCGATGAAGAGGAGCTCTTCGAACGTGTTCAGCGAGTCGTTTCCTCTGAACGGATCATCTTCTTTATAGCCCAAATGTGTGTCTGTAAACACCAAAATCTTTACAACGTTATCGTCTTCACTTTCATCTAAATCTTTAAACTCAAACTCCTTTGAAACGTCTGAATCCAACTGCATTGGGGCTCCATTCTGCTCATTTTGGCTGAAATTAACAGAAATTTCAGGGTTTTCCAGGGAGAAAGGACTTTTGAATGATGAAAAGGGTTCAGATTTGTCAATTAGTTTGTAGAAGAATGAGTCGTCTGACTTAATCCCGTCGAATATCTTGTCATTTAAAGATCTGTTGGAATTGAAACTAAATGTACTCTGATTTTTATTTACATACTTCTGCACAGGTGTGTGATAGTTGTGGTCAGAGTTTAAATCCGAAAACACAGAATTATATCCATAATTAGATTCCACTATAGTTGTATTTATCGAGTCTGAGCGCTCTGTGTTTCTCAGTGGATTTGGGCTAAATTCAGAGATCCTCAAATCTCCTTGATTAATTTTTATTTTATCGCTAAAAACTACTGTGGATACTCCTGAGTCGTTGGAATCTTTATTACATCTATCTAGAGCCCCCGGCGTGATCAATTCATCTATGTTATCTGCACAAAATTCTTTGATCTCAGAATCAAACTCTAAATAATTTTTAATCAAGTCTAATGTGTAAAATGGCAATTTATAGATAAAATTACAAATTACCTGAAACTGTAAAGTCTGATGAGAATTTTAAAGGCCTATCGATTAACAATCTTTTCTGTGTCAAAAGGGTAGGACTAGATTCCTGAATTACTGGTGAAGTGTTGACTATAGGAACATGATTTAATGATACGTCTAAAGAGTCGATGTTGGTGTCGTTTTTACAAACGATTTTATCCCAAACAGATTTGAAGGAAACTGATTTGGGAGTCATTGTAATTTTGGAAGATTAAAAAATAATGGACAATATAATGTACACATTGTAAACGATAATATAGTAAAGTAAATAATAAAACAATAATAAAATTGTCGAATATAATTTAAAATAAATTTAATTTAAAAAATACAACAGGAATAACTACAGAAAATTAAAATGTGTATTTGGTATACGTTGAAGAATTCTTGGGTGATAATAAGAAATTAAAATTGTAACTCAATAAAAGTTACTAGAAATGTTATAAAACAACGTTTATATACTTAACTAACTATAATATTATTGGAAGATTAAAATAAGATTAATGTGTAAGCAAAATTTTTATTAAATTTTCATTTTATTATTTATATACAAATTAACCCAGATTTACGTATTTAACAACTTAATGATATGAAAACGTATTTTAATACCATTTATAAGCATAAATATCCATGTTAAATTATCCAGATTAATTAAATAACATTTTTCTCGACCCCATGTACAAATTTATGTTAAGAGTAATCAGATAAAATACCCAAATAGTTTATAGGGTTTTGTTATTACATAAACACCTATGTTCTTGTCACAACATTGTAAAGTTGGGGCCAGATTCCTATCCTTTCATAGGTCATTTGTTACATTAGGCTACGCTTTCAACTATTTATCTGTACATCATAACAATCTTCAAAACTTAACCTCAAAGAATCACATTTCATCATTAGCTTCTAACAATATGAACCTCAAAAACAAAATTGTTGTTAAAAATTCAATCGTCGAAATCGACGGAGATGAAATGACAAAAATCATGTGGGATAAAGTTAAGAAAAAAGTAACTATTTTTATTTTTACTAGATTATCTATTTTTATTACTTAATCGTTATCTTATTAATTGGTTTTCAGCTGATTCTTCCACATGTTGATTTGGATTTGAAGTACTTTGATTTATCAATACAACACAGAGATTCTACTGACGACAAGGTATAAAATTAATATTTCCACCAATTTAAATGTTGTTAATCTGTTTTTAGGTTACTTTGGATGCCGCAGCTGCAATTCAGAAGCACGGAGTTGGAGTTAAGTGTGCAACTATCACACCTGACGAGGCTAGAGTGAAGGGTAAATTATTTCTTTAAAAATTTGTTTAGAGTTTAATTTGAAGCGAATGTACAAATCACCCAACGGAACGATAAGGAATATTCTGGACGGGACTGTTTTCAGGGTTCCTATAATCACAAAATCAGTTCCATTGCTGGTTCCAGGTTGGAAGAAGCCAATAGTGATAGGAAGGCATGCTTTTGGAGATCAGTACAACTGTCAGGACTTTGTGGTATCAGAGCCTGGAAAGTTGGAACTTCGTTTCACTCCAGAAGGTGGAGAACCCAAGAGTGTAGTGGTTCATGACTTTAAAGGGTCTGGAGTCGCCATTGGAATGTTTAACCTCGACAAATCAATCTTAGGATTTGCCAGGGCATCTTTTAACTACGCCTTAAGCCAAAATATGCCTTTGTACTTTTCCTCTAAGAACACTATCCTCAAGTACTACGACGGGAGGTTTAAGGATCTATTCCAGAAGGTGTATGATGAGGAATTCAAGACCAAATTTGAGGAAAAGGGTTTGACATATCAGCACAGGTTAATTGACGATATGGTTGCCTTTGCTCTAAAGTCAGAGGGTGGTTTTGTCTGGGCCTGTAAAAATTACGACGGCGATGTTCAGTCTGATATCGTAGCACAGGCGTTTGTCATTATCAACTTACACTAATTTATACATTATAAAATTATAATTAGGTACGGCTCACTTGGTTTAATGTCTTCCGTTCTCTTTTCTTCAGATGGCAAATGCTTTTTATCTGAGGCTGCTCACGGCACAGTTACTCGCCATTACAGGCAATACCAAAAGGTATAAAAATTCTTAATTATATTTAAATTTAATTTTAGGGACTTGTTACTAGCACCAATCCTGTGGCAATTATCGTAGCTTGGGCCAAGGCTCTTGAGAGGAGAGGTAACCTTGACCAAAATCTAGAACTAGTTCAATTTGCTCAAAAACTCGAAAGGTCATGTGTTGACGCAATTGACTCAGGTTTCATGACCAAGGACCTTGCTCTGGCCAGGAACCCTAAAGCCACCGAAAACGACTACCTTAACACTGACCAGTACATTGACAAGGTCTTAGAGTTTTTACACTCTTAAACATTTTTAATATCATTACTTTTATAAATTATGCACTATATAGTTATTATAATTTGTATATTACAAATTACATGATAAAGTTTAATGTTTGTTTTGATGGATACTGTGATTTTAATTAATATTTCTGTAATATAGTAAAACCATCCTTTTACTAAAAAGTAATTCCTTCTGGTTATCGCAATAAATGGCTCATTGTCGTTACGGATGTAAGGCTGCTGAAGATGATTTTGGTAAGTGTCCATTACTCATAGCTGCCTATATACTTGCCGGACTGTCTATGATGCTTAACATTAGACTTTCATATAGTTCTGCTCCATACGCACTTATTAGGTTCAAGCTGCCTGAGAATCTATTCAGTGTGTTTGTTAGGAGAATGGCAAGTTCTTTGGAACTCTGGTGTCTACCAGGTTTCATCATTGCTGACGCAATCGAACTAGCTGTTAAACTAGCCATCACCAGCGACTTCAGCAACTGGAACAACCTCGACTCAAAGAAACTCAAGTTCGGTGCCATCATAATACCTTCCATAATTGCTCAATGGTTAAATTTTCTCACCTATGTAATTTTATTGATTGTATATTTGGCGGGTGGTGATCATGGTCGCCTAACAACCTTTTATTGGACTATTGCAGTATCTGGATTTGTTTTTGGTATCAATAATCCATTGGTCTTTGCTGCTAACTATCATTATATTCCAATCTATATTGCTGGTGAAAACTGTTTCCCAGCTCTAACCTCATTCATACACTATTTGGCAACTTTGATGTTTGGTAACAGAAGAAAATACGATAGTGACTTCATATTAGTCTTTATTGACATTTGGGTAGCTA